>NC_092877.1:254488552-255088552 GCF_028372415.1 Notamacropus eugenii | reverse complement strand
ATATATCCGTATATAATATGTGTATGTGCACACACGTAAAATGCATACATATTCACACACTAACTGTGACTGAGAAGATCCCTTAAATTCTCATTATTTCAGACAAATCTATCTTAGACTATAAAATACAGATGAGCTGTTAATATGAACAAGTGGAGTGAGATCCCATACTGGGAATTCCAAAGAACAATAAAATTATAGTTTCAAATCCTTTCCCCATCCCTAACCTCACCAATTCTCACAAATAACTTTCACTCATACCTCCTGCCTCATTTCCCCACCAATGTTTTTGTAGTCTCCTTAGGCACAGCCCTCCCTCACTGAAATCAAAGTCAACTGCAAATCATGTCATCATCATGATGTCATGGTCCTCTTCGAGAACAAAGGACAAACACAACAATAACATCAGCGATAACAATTTTAAGGTATCATAGGCTTTGCTGCCCTCTTGGTGGTGTGTGTGTGTGTATGTGTGTGTGTGTGTGTGTGTGTGTGTTATGAGGGGCTAGGTATGCAAATATTTTTATTAAAACATATTACAAAACTGATGAATTAATGTGAGATTCTAATTTCTTGTTGAAGATTTAAAATAATGGGTAGAAAAGAGGTCCTTATGAATGGATTTGTTTATTGCTCCATTGGCACAGGTGATAATTCTTTTTAGTGTCTAGGTGTAATGGACAGGGATTCAAGTTGCTCTGAGCTTGTGCATGTCAGCTTAGTTCATTGAAATGTAGTTCAATTGACTGCTGTTTGTTCTCAGTTATACTTCAGGGGATGAATGTGACTCCCAGCAGTTGTATTAGGGTTTTGAGGGAAGTATTGTCTGGTGGCCAGAGCTTGGAAGTTTCAGGCAGAATGCAGACCGGCCATCTCCACCCTCCACTTTTCAAGGAATCTCTCTTGGATTGAGACTGATAGAGAGGGAACGCACCTTTTTGACACAAGAAGGTAGCTACTGAGGCAATTGCCTAAGGTCTATGTCAAAAATCCAAGGGTGGTCGGAATGTCTAGGATCCTCCTATCTCAAGTGCCTAAAATAAGATCTGGAATTACAGGGTTCCAGGTGAAGGTCAAGGACATAGTCATTTCTAAAAATCCAATTGGCATTCCTCATCTGAGATAGCTTAGGTCTCCAAGGGAATAAAAGTCAACCACTAGGGCTCTGTGAAGCTGCTATTACTAATTCTGCTGCTGTTCCCCTCTAAAGTAGAGAGCCTTCTAATATATTACTCCAGGGTCTAAAGGCAATACCAATCATTGCCACAGTTTGAATAAGTGTTTCTAAAAGCAGAAAGCCTCAAATTCATGAAAAGAATGGGGAACTATCTGGAAATGAGACAGTGAAATCAAATAAATAATTACCATTAATTAACTGGATTTCCTCTTGTGTCTTTGTTCTGGGGACTTGCGCTTTACAACTTTTTAAAAAATTTATTCTTTATTTTTTTAAATTGAATTTCAATTCTCTTCTTCTCTTAAGTTCCTCACCCGCCCACTGAGAAGGAAAGCAATACATCAATTATACATGTGAAAGCACAGAAAATGCATTTCCAAATTAATCATGTCACAAAAAGCAAGAAAAATAGAGTAAGAAAAATACACTTCAATTTGCATTTAGAGTTCAATAGTTCTCTCTGGAGTTAGATAGTATTTTTTCGTCATAAGTCCTCCATAATTGTCTTAGATTATTATAGTGATCTGAGCAGCTAATCTTTCACAGTTGATCACCATTACAATGTTGTTCAAACTGTGTACAGGGTTTTCTTGGTTCTGCCCCCTTCACTTTGTATCAGTTAAAATTTTCCTGATTTTTCTGGAAACATCCTCCTTGTCATTTCTTACAGCACAATGGTATTCTCTCACAATCACATACCATAACTTGTTTCATCATTACCAAATTGATCATCATTCCCTCAATCTCTAATTGTTTTATGCCACAAAAAGCATTACTATGTACACACAACACACACACACACACACACACATAAGTGATCCATATCCATATATACATACATGGCTTTTATCACAGAAACTTGCAAATACTTTTTATGTTACATCATTATCTATGGTACTACCTTTTAGCAAAATGTAATTTCTCTGATTATCTCTTCTAATTAGTCTATTTTTGCCTTTGTTTTGTCTGAGAGCATGATTACTATCCCTGCCTATTGTACTTTAGCTCAAACATAACAGCTACCCTTTATTTTAACTTGTATATCTTTCTGTTTCAAGTATTTTTCTTATAAACAGCATAATAAACAATTTATGAATGAATTCATACTGTTCACATTCATGATTATAACTACTAACTGCACTTTCTTCCATCCTATTTTCTCTTCTTTATCCTTCTCTCTCTCTTTATTCTGACCATAGTTAAGAGTCTTTTTCATTTCTGACCACTGTCTTCCTTAATTTGTCCTCCCTTTTATCACCCCAGTCCCCTTTCTCTTATCTCCTTCCATTCCTATTTACCTGTTAGGTAAGACAGATTTTTATTCCAGGCTGACTGTGCAGAAATATTCAGCCCTCTTTGAACTGATGCCAATGAAAATGAAATGCTAGTCTTGCCCATATCCCATAATTTTTCCCTCCACTATAAAAGCTCTTCTCTCTGTCTTCTGTCAATACAGAATCCTAACTGCCCTAATAATTATAATGTTCTTAGGGTTACATATATCTTCTTCCCTAGGAATGGCAAATGTTTAATTTTATGGAGTCCCTTATAATTTGTCTTTCAGGTTTGCCTTTTATGCTTCCCTTGAGTCTTCTGTAAAATTTTCTCTTCATCATTGTTGTCATCAGCAATGCTTGAAAGTTCTTTATTTCATTAAGTATCCATTTTTCTCTCTGAAGGATTATACTCAGTTTTGCTGGTAGGGTTATTCTTGTTGTAATCCTAGCTCTGTCTCCTTCTGCAATATCATATTCAAGTCCTCTTCTTCTTTAAAAGGAAGCAGTCAAATCTTTTGTGATCTTGACTGTGGTTCCCTGATATTTGAAAAAAAAAAAAAAAACATGACAGCTTGCAGTACTTTCTTCTTGGCCGTGGACTTCTGGAATTTGGCCAAACTCTTCCCGGATATTTTCATATTGTGTTTTCTTTCAGGAGGTGATAAGTGGATTCTTTCCATTTGTATTTTATTCTCTGTATCTTAGATATAGGGAGTATAGGAGAGAAAGTAATATCAAGAATCTAAAAAGATAGTTTGGGACCAAATTGTATAGCTTTTTAAAAGCTAAATGGGGGAATTCATATTTTATTTCTAGAGTAAAAAGAAAACCACTGAAACTAGACAAAGAAGAACGTATGCAATGGGGACAGGATAAAGGCAGGACCTTTAAGAGAAGTGAAACAAGAGTAATGGAACACACACAGACAGCTTTGATTCTGCATAGGGAGCAGAAATAGGTATTAACCAACAAATCTGCTGCTTATATCACAGAGTTCGAACATAGACACATGGAGTATTCAGGAGGGGATCTCCTCTTAGTGTTGGTGGTCCAAAACAAGGAGAGTTGGTAGTGAGATAGTACTAGGCAAAGGGGAAGTAAAGTAATTAAGCAGCATCTATGTGACTAACTTATGGGCAAAGTAATTTCTTAAAGCGAAGACAACAACAGAATAGACAGACCAGAGAGTTCAGATGAAATGGGAGCTTGACATTCTGTCACACTGAACCCAAAAGAACTCACCAAATTCCTGATGGTAACTGAGTCCAGCTATGTACTCTACAAGAATTTCAAGAGTAAACACTTGATTTTGTTACACAAACATGAACCCATTTCTAGAGCTTGAATATATCAGAATGTTCGGACCACAATCAGACTTCACCTTATGTCAGACTGTTTGAAAACCCTGAAGGCTTGCAGGTTCTCAGAATAAGTTGTTTTTGAGATCTTAGAACAATGTAACACTCAATACATGGAGATTATTAGTCAGGGTCTAAAAGTATAAAAAACTAAAGGAAAAAAGACCAAGCTTGGCCTAGGCATTCCATCCAGAAGAGCACAGCATCTGCACCTATTGTAAAATCTTAAGTCAAAAAGTAAAGTGGGAATAATGAGCAAGCAGTGACAAAAGAATACGACCGTGAAAAGATAGTATGATGAGAGGCACCCACAACATATACCGAGAAAAAAAAGAATGACTTTGAGTCATCTAAAACTGTCTCACAGCTTAGGTATAAGTTCAACTAGAATGCCTGAAAGAAATGAAGAAATAATTTGAAATAAAATAGTTTAAAATGATCGTATAAGTAAATTGAGAGTATTAGAGGAAAGATTTTGAAAAGAAATCAGTGAGGGATGAAACAATTTTAAAGTGAATTGATAGGTTTTCCCATGGGGTACAAAACTATAACCAAACAAAGACTTCTTGAAAATTAAAATGGACCATAGCAAAAGTAATGTACCCATGAAACAACTAGAAATATGGAAACAAAGTAAAAACAGGAAAATTAATGGCTTTTCCTAAGCAATGCATGAAATCTGGAAAAGAGAACAAATATAAATTAAAAATCATTAATCTAATTTAAAGCAATGACCAAATAAAAGGAGCCTAAATGAATTTCAATAAATTATAAAAGAAAACCCCTCACATATCTTTGAAACAGAGAGCAGTAGGAAAATAAAAAGACCTTCAGGAAAACCACAATGTGGAAAACTCCAAAGAAGTTATAGCCTAAACTCAGAGTTTCTATATCAAAGAAAAATGCATCATAAGCAGCCTGAAAAAAATAATTCAAGAACAAATGAAATATCATTACTAACACACACAGCACTTAGCAATAACCACTATAAAGATATAGAGAACTTGGAATATGATATTACCAATGACAAAAGGCTTGAAAACAACAATAATTTACCTAGTGGAATCAAGTACAATGATACAAAGGGAAAAGTGAACCTTTAAAGAGATTGGAAACTTTGAAACATATGATCTAATTAAAAGATCAACATTGAATAGAAACTTATACAAATACAGAAGTCAAAAGAAAAAAATAAATAAAAATAAATATCAAAGAGCAGACATAAGGGATAAAACAATGATAAAATTTTTATATTCTTATAGGGAGACATGATACAAGTTTCCACTCAAAACCCTAATATTATCAGGGGTCATAGGTATATAAATAAGATGGAAGAGTCAGTAGAATTTTGTTACATTTTGATAATACTAAGAGAAAAAAAGAAAGGTAGAAGGAAAATAATAAACTAAGAGAGAGAAGAATATTTGAAAATTTCATCTCATAATCCAAGTGTTGAAATATAAGAATACATAAAAAAGAAGAAAAGAGATTGATAGAAGGGACACATTTGAACTTCTTTTTCATCTGAGCATACGCTTGGACTCAGAAATAATTTCACTTAATGAAGCAAGAATGAATGTAGTTAGGAGATAAGGGGTAACAACAGTAAGGGTAGACTGGAGGAGAAAGAATCAGATAAGGCTTTATATACCACTTACTATGTGATATGAACTGTATTAAACACATCACTACCACCACCAAGGTAATCATTACACCCTGTTTTTCAGTCAAAAATTGGTCTTTTATGTTTCATTACATAATCATTCCATGCTATGATTCAGTTTGGCATGTTGCTTAAAAGGTAAACAGAGCAGCAATGTATTCACCAGTGGTATATGGGTACACATTTATCTCTTGTGCATTATGAGCCTAGAATTTTCAGTGTACATGTATTGTAAATATTCAATTTAAATATCTATTTACAATTATTCTGTGCATCCTAATCTTCCAAAGACAGTATAGTAATAAATGATTTTTAAGTCCTACTGGAGCAATACAAAGCTTCACATAATGGTCACACTGAACTTTTTTGCAAAATTGGCATAAAATCTGCCATGATTATGTGGTGAAATACAGTATGTCATTTGATCCTAACAAAAATTTTGGAGGTAAGTTCTACTGTACTATTTTTACAGTTTAGAATTGAGGCAGAGAGAAATTAAGTCAACTAATCAATCAATAAACATTTTAAATACCTACTATGTGCCAGTCACTATAGGTGCTGGAAATACAGAAAGATGTAAAAGGCAGTCTCTGACCTCAAGGAGCTTGCAATTAAAGAGAGTAAGCAAATAATTATATATGTTTCTGCGTATGTGTGTGTGTGCACACACATACACACACACATATATATATATATACATATATATATGCATATGTATATGTATATAAACTATATGTAGGAGAAACAGGAAATAATTAACAAGAGAAAGTCCCTAGATTTAACAGAACATGGAGAGGGCTTCCACAAAAGAAGGGATGTTAGTTGGTTCTTAAAAGGAATGTAGGAAGCTCAGTAGCAAAAGCATAAGTGGAAGAGGAGTTCAGTCATTACAACAGTCAGAGAAAATATTTAGAGCAAGAGGTGTAGTGTCTTCATGGAAAAGACAGGCTAGTGTCCCTGGATTAAATAATACATGGAAGGAAGTAAGGCATAAGAAGACAAAAAAGTAAGGAGGGCTTTGTATGCTGAATAGGAGCATTTTGTATTTGATCCTGGATACAATAGGGAGCTAGTAGAATTTATTGAGTAGAGGTGTGTGTGTGTGTGTGTGTGTGTGTGTGTGTGTGTGTGTGTGTGTGAGTGAGAGAGAGAGAGAGAGAGAGAGAGAGAGAAGAGGAGGAGAAAAAAGGTTATTTGTAATCAGGCTTTGAATAGAAGATAGAAAAGAAGAACTGGGGAAGAAAATGAGACTGAATCAAACCTAGGTATCTTGTGTTGAGCACATTGTTTCTTGCTGACCTCCCTGTTAATATTTATACAAAGAGATGGAGAAACAAAGAGAAAATCCAATGTAGAAGTGAATGAAAGAAGGGAACACATGGACCCATGAACTCTCAAAACTCTATTTAAGGAGAGAGCTCCATTTATAAAATCTCATTTCTCATCTAGCTCTACTCCTTTGGGACTTCTCTTACTTTTCCACTAGCGGCCCCTCTATTAGCTACCTTTTCCAGAACCCTCAATCCCCAAATCCACCCCTGGTTATCAGCTTCCTTTATCTGTGTTGTCTTCAGTAGTTTATGAACTCCTTGAGGGCAAGGACTGTCTTTTATCATATTTATATCCCTAGTGTTTAGCACACTGCCTAACATGTAGCAGGAGCTTTATAAATCTTTGTTGGCTATTAATTTACTTACCAACTGACTTACTAAATAGAGAGATAGCGAGGAGATACATGGGACAGATCACTGGACTTAAATTCTGGAAGAAATTAATTCAAATACTGCTTTGAGCACTTACAGCTATGTGACCCTGGACAAGTAACTTAGCAATATATATTTCTTGTTTAGTATGTATTTCCAGTACCTAGCACTATTGCTGGTACAGAGAAAGACCTTAAGGAATCACTATCTGATCATTGACTGTTCCCTAATACAGCTTTATTGTTTGAAATTGGCTTAAAATTGATAGGCTGAGATGCCTTCCCATTCTGATACAATGGAGTTCTGAAATCTTTAGAGTACCAATTTATTTGTAGTACATACATATCTTTAGAAGTGAAAAATGTAGAACTAAACTGGTAAGCTAATGATGTTTGTCATTCTTTTCCAACTTTGACATTCCCTATTTTAAGTATTTTAAAATTTAACATGGTGATTTTGAGGTCATGTAGTTAAAGCATCTTAAATACCTGGATTATCTGGTAAAGCTTTAAGAATACTTTCTCACTTACATTTATATAGAGAATGGGGTGGGGGTAGGGAGTAAAAATGTCTTCTAGTAATTGCATCTAATTTTAAAGTACTTTTTCATCACCTTTTTTTTTTCTGTGACTGAATATTTCTTTCTCATTAAAATACCCTGGGAATGTTGTTTTGAATAAAACTAGCTAAATGATAAGCCATACTTGAGATGAATCCATTTGTTTTGGAAGAAATATTTAATAGGATCCACATTTAAACCAATTCAAACTGTCCACAAGGATAATTGTGGTTCTTGTTAGAAATGTGTAAACAGAAAGGTATTAAACTTGGTTTCCATTTTATATTTTATAAATTAGAAAGTGCTCTATAAATATAAAACTATCTCCAAATTAACTTTCTTTTTGCAAAATAACTTTAGGATTGTCAGGTTTTATTACCAGCATTAGAAGATAAAGTTCCAAATTATCCTGGACTGGGAGGAGGGGAGTGGCCGAGAAGTGGACAATAGCCATATACGTAACTATATATATATACATAATCATATTTATATCTATATCTATCTATCTATCTATCTATCTATCTATCTATCTATCTATCTATCTATCTATCTATATATATACATACATGAAGTTATGCACTGTTCAAATGATCTAATTTGATCATCACAGCAATCCTGGGAAATAAGTGCTATTATTATTCCCATTTTACAATTTTGGAAACTGAGAAAAGCAGGTTAAATGATTTTCTCAGGGTTATACAACTCAGAAGTGTTTGAGGTCACATTTGAGCTCAGGGCTTCCTGACTCCCAGTACATCAGTTCTGCATCACCTAGCTCTCCTCAGATCCATGAGACTACTTGGCAAAAAATCTTACTGCATTGCCTTCAGAGAATCATTTCTTCCTTGGATTCGTTATTTTCATCTGTTAAAAACAGGCAGGGAAGGAAGATGGTAAAGTGAAAAAAGCTACTGGCTAAATAATTTCTTTACCAGATGATGAACAAAGCGTATAAGTGAGCTGCCCATAGTGAAATAACTAGTAAGCATCATAGAATGGACTGAAGTCCAATTTACCAAGGCAGGAAATACTTATTAGGTGGAACTTTTGTGGAAGGTAAGACATGTGTCAAATATTGAAGACAATGTGAAAATTTAATAGAGAAAATGAGCTACTGAATTTTGACATCAGGAAATAGCATATAAAATGATATGTTCGAATATGACAATTTAGTTGAGTTGAATGTAGTGGTCAGCTTGAGTTAGAGAGCAGCAATAAAGCAGGTGAGGCCAGGGCTGTTTTCACAATATATTTACAGTATTTACAGCTGCAACTGACAATGAATCAAATTTCTTAGCTGTCATACGTTTTTCTTGAAAAGATCATTAACAAAGGCGGAGCCAAGATGGCGGAGTAGAAAGACACACATACACATAGCTCCGAACCCACAACCTACAGAACGGCTAGAGGGGAGTAACTCATGGCGAATTCTGCACCCAGAGGCCACGGAATATTGGAGTGAGGGAGATTTCTGTTCCGGAGAGACCTGCAAACCTCTCGCGGGGGGGTCCTTCGCGCTGCGGACTGGGCGCTGGGACTGGGAGCAGAGGGCAGCCCTGCAGCGGCTGCGACACCGTGAGGAAAAGATCCTAGCGGGCTACGGAGACGGGATCTTCAGCGGCCACGTGGGTCCCTCCACCCACAGAGGGACCTGCAAACCTCTCGCAAAAGGTCCGCCATGCTGCAGACGTGGAGCCCAGTCCAGACCTGCGGCAGCCAGGGGTCCAAGAGGTACAGACCCGAGCAGGCTTCAGGGACGGGATCTCTAGCGGCCGCACAAGTCCCTCCCCCTACAGGTGACGGGGGTCGGTGACAGAGTCTCTTTGGCGGTCGAGAGGGGAGTGGGGTGTCCCCATGGCTCGGGCCCCCCCAGGAGATAGAAGCTGAGAGGCGGCTGCAGACAGGGGCTCCCCAAGCGGGCGGGAGCCTGGATCCATTGTGGAAGATCTGTGCATAAACCCCCTGAGGGAACGGTGCCTGAGAGGCTGCCCTGCCCAGACCTGACCATCTGAACTTAATTCTCACACTGAATAGCAGCCCTGCCCTGGCCAAAAGCCCTAAGGCTGGAAGCAGCATTTGAATCTCAGTCCCCAAATGCTGGCTGGGAGGATCAGGAGGTGAGGTGGGTGTGAGGAGAATATTCAGAGGTCAAGCCACTGGCTGGGGAGAATGCCCAGAGAAGGGAAAAGAAATAAAACTATTGAAGGGTACTTTCTCGGAGAAAAGACACTTCCTCCCTTCCTTTCTGATGAGGAAGAACAATGCTTACCATCAGGCAAAGACACAGAAATCAAGGATTCTGTGCCCCAGCCCACCCAATGGGCTCAGGCCATGGAAGAGCTCAAAAAGAATTTTGAAAATCAAGTTAGAGAGGTGGAGGAAAAACTGGGAAGAGAAATGAGAGGGATGAAAGAGAAGCATGAAAAGCAGATCAGCTCCCTGCTAAAGGAGAACCAAAAAAATCTTGAAGAAATTAACACCTTGAAAACTAGCCTAACTCAATTGGCAAAAGAGGTTCAAAAAGCCAATGAGGAGAAGAATGCTTTCAAAAGCAGAATTAGCCAAACGGAAAAGGAGATTCAAAAGCTCACTGAAGAAAATAGATCTTTCAAAACTGGAATGGTACAGATGGACACTAAGGACTTTATGAGAAAGACAGATATCACAGAACATAGCGAGAAGATTCGAAAAATGGAAGATAATGTGAAATATCTTATTGGAAAAACAACAGACCTGGAAAATAGAATCAGGAGAGACAATGTAAAAATTCTGGGACTACCTGAAAGCCATGATCAAAAGAAGAGCCTAGACATCATCTTCCATGAAATTATCAAGGAAAACTGCCCTGAGATTCTAGAACCAGAGGGCAAAATAAATATTCAAGGAATCCGCAGAACACTGCATGAAAGAGATCCAAAAAGAGAAACTCCTAGGAACATTGTGGCCAAATTCCAGAATTCCCAGGTGAAAGAGAAAATATTGCAAGCAGCTAGAAAGAAACAATTCAAATATTGTGGAAATACAATCAGGATAACACAAGATCTAGCACCCTCTACCTTAAGGGATCGAAGGGAATGGAATAGGATATTCCAGAAGTCAAAGGAACTAGGACTGAATCCAAGAATCACCTACCCAGCAAAACTGAGTATAATACTTCGGGAGAAAAAATGGTCTTTCAATGAAATAGAGGATTTTCAAATTTTCTTGATGAAAAGACCAGAGCTGAAAAGAAAATTTGACTTTCTAACACAAGAATGAAGAGAACCATGAAAAGGTGAACAGCAAAGAGAAGTCATAAGGGACTTACTAAAGTTGAACTGTTTACATTCCTACATGGAAAGACAATATTTGTAACTCTTGAAACATTTCAGTATCTGGGTACTGGGTGGGAGTACATACACACACATGCACACATGCACACATACATAGAGACAGAGTGCACAGAGTGATTTTAAGAGGATGGGATCATATCTTAAAAAAAAATGAAATCAAGCAGTGAGAGAGAAATATTGGGAGGAGAAAGGGAGAAGTTGAATGGGGCAAACTATCTCTCATAAAAGAGGCAAGCAAAAGACTTATTAGTGGAGGGATAAAGAGGGGAGGCAAGAGAAAAACATGAGGTCTACTCTCATCACATTCCACGAAAGGAAAGAATAAAATGCACACTCATTTTGATAGGAAAACCTATCTCATAATACAGGAGAGTGGGGGATAGGGGCACAAGCAGGGTGGGGGGGAGGATGGAGGGGAGGGCATGGGGAGGAGAATGCAATCCAAGGTCGACACTCATGGGGAGGGAAAGGATCTTAAGAGAATAGAAGTAATGGGGGACAGGATAGGATGGAGGGAAATATAGTTAGTCCCATACAACACAACTAGTATGGAAATCATATGCAAAACTACACAGATTTGGCCTATATTGAATTGCTTGTCTTCCAAGGGGAAGGGGTGGAGAGGGAGGGAGCTAAAGAAGTTGGAACTCAAAGTGTTAGGATCAAATGTAATGTTCTTACCACTGGGAAATAAGAAATACAGGTTAAGGGGTTAAGAAAGCTATCTGGCCCTACAGAACAAAAGAGAAGACGGAGACAAGGGCAGGGAGGGAGGATAGAGGAGAGAGCAGATTGGTCACAGGGGCAACTAGAATGCTTGGGTTTGGGGGGGGCAGGGGATGAAAGGGGAGAAAATTTGTAACCCAAAATTTTGTGAAAATAAATGTTAAAAGTTAAATAAAAAAATAATAATAATAATAATAAAAGATCATTAACAATGATTATCATTCCCACTTATCAGAAGAAGAAAGCCATCACAGATCATTTGAAGGTCATATGTTAGTTCTACTATGTCCAAAATAATTTCTATAAATATCTGAATTAGTGAGAGTAACAATTCAGATCATTGCCGAAGAAAAACAAATCTCTCTTTAAACTGAATTATCCAATTACATTACTGTATCAATTGGATCCATCAGTTGTTTAATATTCACCATCTCTTTCTTAGAGTATGTGCTGGAAATACAACATTTAACCTCATCAGGCTTACAGGCATGTGCATTGCATATATTCAGGGCCAGATAACAGACTAGCTTAGGGGAAAAAATAACATGCATTTCCAAATCCTAAGACTTAATGGTCAGTGTTTTCAGGATTTGTCTTTAACATACATGCATACATACACACATACATGTAGATGCATATAGATACACATACATATATATTTATTTATAGACAGATAAAATCAAGACATTCTACTACATATTATGTATTATTAAGTATCTCAAAATGATTTTATGACTTTTTAAAATTTTGAAATAAAATTGATCGCAAAATTCTAAAATTACATAACTTAAATGATGGGACATGATTTTGTCCAAAGGGGAATCGAGCCATTTTCTGACAACATTTCGTGTCTTAAAAATCACTTATGTTTTTCTTCAGATTACTATGATGTGAAATAGAATAGCAAACTCCTAATTTCCCCTAAGACTTGGAATCTCTATAGACACCATCTGTTAGAACATTATGGTATTTGAAAGATATAAAGGAAAAGTTCAGCCAAAAAAAAAAAAAACTGACTTTTTTTCCCTCTCAGAAGGTAGGAAAAGACTCTGCAAGTACATAGGGGAAAAAAAAAAAAAAAAACTTTCAGGGAGTCAGTAAGATAGTAAGACGCAGTGCGTGTGTGTGTGTGTGTGTGTGTGTGTGTGTTTGTGAAGGGGTAGGGTGGCATGTACACTATATCTCAGTGGGGTAGAGAGCTAGATTTTGAGTCCTCTGCAAAATAAGAAAGGTGGTATGAAGGTGCAATGTGAAATTCCCTGGAATTTTAGTCAGAACACCCTGATTTAACCATAGCTCTACCACAGACAACAAATGTGAGCTTGAGCAAAGCACTCCATTTATCTTTGAGGCCTTTGTTCCCCAGCTGCAAAATGAGAGAAATGGGTTAGATTCCCTGCTGGTTTGATTTGAATTTCTTGACAAATTGTAGAGCACATTATCAAAGGCTTAATTGGTAGGACACATCTTTAATATCATACAATTGACTAAAGATCTAGAATTTATAAGATCTCAGTATGCTAATTTTTTGCTTTTGTTATATTTTAAAATTTTAATTTGGTATGTCTTCCTGAATGATTCTTGTCTAACAAGGCACCACTCATTCATATGTTTTAAAATTCCCTTAAATGATATAGCAAATAATTTGGTTTGGTAGTACTATAATTATGAAAATAAGATTAGTCCTAAACAGGAAAGTATACATTTGCCCAAAGTGTTCACTTTGATGAAATAAATTCAACACCCAATATGAGTTTAAAATAAACTTCCTGTGGAGGATGGAGTATGCCAAATGACACATTTTGCATATAGTATTTGATTTATTTGTTTGCATCAAAACAAAAAAAATATGAAACTTCTCCACCCTGAAAAAATCAAGTGGATAAAGAATACCTGTTACCCAGATTTTGTCATTCAGTTGAACAGACAACTGATAGAGCTCATCTATTTGTAGAGACAGAGATTGGGGTGGGAGAAAGCAAGAGCAAGAGTGAATAGATCCTGAACAAATAATACAAATAGACAATAAATTAGACCCTGAATTACATAGGAGGACAGTAGTTTATATAGCCTTTGAGAAAAAGCAAAATTCCTTAGCTGACTAGAAACTTTTCCTCAAAATCAAATATACTCTTTAAATAATAATTGTCAACTGATGGCACATAACTGTGAGTTATAAAACACTATAGTGTTTGAAGAATCAAGAAAGATATATCCCATGGGTGATAATGGAGACATATATAATAGGTATGAATGCACTGAAGCATATATTAAGAAAGAAACTTGAAGAATTAGAGTAAAAGATGTTTGCAAGGAAACATACACTTGAAAAAAGATGGTATGGTCATATGGCGAGGACAAGGATTAGTATAATGTCAGAAATAAAGAAGGAGGAGTTCTGGTGTTTTGAATTTAGTAAACTTATGGGGTATATGGAAATGAAACTTTTCTCTCCAAAGTTACCAATGAGATTTTAATTGTCAGTACAATAACTTTTTCTCAATCCTTAGTCTTTATTTTTCCTCAGCTATTGAAATTATCAGCCTCTTCTCCTTGAAACTCTCTTCTGTTAGGCTTTCTTGGTACCCTTTCTCTCCTGTTTTACCTTCTGCCTCTCAGACCTCTATTTTTCAGTACCATATACTCAATCTTCATCTAGATCATCACTGCTAATTGCAAGGATCCCTAAGGCTCTATTCCGGACTTACTACATTATTTCAATAGGTGATCTCATCAGCTCTCATATACTCTATTTTCATATCTGTACATATTATTCTCAGATCTATTTGTCCAATCTCTCTCCAGACCTCTCTCTAACTGCCTGTTAGACATCTTGAACTTAATGTTTCATAGGTATATCAAACTCAGTGCGCTTAAAACTCAACCCACTGACTTTCTCCCTAAATCTTATTCTCTTTTCAATTTCCTGGTTACTGTAAAGGCTACCACCATCATTTCTGTCATTCTGGCTCGCAATCAAGTCACGATTCTAAACTCCTAACTTTCTCACTTTCTATATCCAATTAATTTTCCAATTTAATTATTTCTGCTTTCATATCACCTCTCCTATGTGCTCTCTTCCCTCCTCTGATACAGTCATGAACCTGGTCCAGGTCCTCGTCACTTCAGGCCTGAATTACTAGTATCAACTGCTTATTGGTTTCCCAGACTCAGGTCTCCCCCCACGTTGGTACATCTTCTACTTCATTTGTCAGACTGATTTTTTGTAAGCACAGAACATATCATCTCCCTATTCAAGAAATCTAGTGATTCCCTAATACCTGCAAGACCCGATACAAAATCCTCAGACTTTTAAAGACCTTCATACAGTTTCCCGAACTTTTCCATTTCCTTACACCTTAATACCTCAATTCTCTAAATTAACTCTGTGATCCTGTTACAGTGGCCTCCTTGATGTTCCTTACTCACGGAATTTCATCTCCCAACTTTATGAATTTTTCCTGGTTCTTTCCTGGATCTCTCCCTCCTGATTTGTTCCCTGAGTTTCTTTAAATCTCAACTAAAATTTAGTCTTCTTTGGGAAGTTTTTTTCAAGTCCTCTTTTTCTTAATGCCTTCCCTCAAAGGCTGTCTCCAATTTATTTCATATATTTTTTTCTGTTTTGTACACAGTTGCATGTTAGGTTTCCAATTAGATTTTGAGCCCTCTGAAAGCAGGCACTATTTTTTTTTTCTTTTCTTTGTATTAGTCTTTCTTTAGATCTCCAGCCTTTAATATAGTGTCTAAAATAGAAGAAATTTGGTAAATTTTAACTGATCAACTGACAAGAGGGGTTGATTTCTGCAGCTCATAGTTGACTTCTCATCTAGTCAAAGGTGCAAATATGAAAAAGAAAGACAGAGGGAAGACTGCTTAAAAGATTAAGCTAATAAGCTTGGGGTGGAGGAGAAGTGGTATTGTGCAGAACCTTCATAGAGAAATCAAAGAATTCAAAAATGAGTTAGTCAAGTGGGAAATGAGATGTCTGAAAAAAAATCTAATCAGTAATGTTGAAAGAAACATCCACGTTAATAAGATCACAGATCCATGTCCATATCTAAATATGTGTTATCATATTCTGAGAGCCACATTTTAAGTATGACATTGATAAGTACAAAGTTGGTAAAAAGTGTCTAAGCATGAGTGAGGAAGCAGGATAATGTGCTACATAAATTTCTCTCTAAGAAAGTAGAGAGGTTTAGCTTTCAGAAGGGAAGATTTAGACTTCTTTGATAGCTTTTACTTTTTTCCAAATTTGGAAAATTTATGTGAAATGGAGTTAAGACCAAGAAGTTCATAAAAATATTTTTTATTCATAAAATAATTATTTCTATTTGGGCCCAAAAGGAAGAATGAGAAACAAAGGATAAAAATTTCAGAATAACAGATTTAGCCCTGATTTATGGAAAATGTTTTCTAATAATTAGATTATTTTAAAATTGAGAATGAACTTCATAGTAGAAATTTGTACTATTTTTTGGCATCACTTTTGTTGTTGTTGAGCTGTTTTTCAGGCATGTCTGACTCTTCACAACCACATTTAGGGTCTTTATGGCAAAGATATTGGAATGGTTAATGATGTCCTTTTCCAGCTCATTTTACTTTTCAAAGAACCGAGGCAAATAGGTTCAAGTGATTTGCCCAAGGTCACACAGTTAGTAAGTGTTTGAGATCAGATTTAAACTGAAGAAAATCAATTTTTATAACTCCAGACATAGCACTTTATTTACAGTGCCATCTAGCTGCCTTTTGCATTGTTAAAGGTCTTAAAGTAGAGAAAGGTATACAATTTTGCTAGATTATTGTGGGATTTTTGTCCAGAGATTAACATTCTGAAGGGAAATATTTCCTTTCCAGGGTTTAAAAGAAATTTTCACAGACTGGAAGGATCTTTAATCTCTTGTATTATGCTTAGATGTGTGTGTGTATGTGCAAGTACATGCCTATGTGTGTGTACATAAATATGTGTATTTAGTTGTTTGTTATGTCTCTTCCAGATGGCATTTGGGGTTTTCCTGGCAAAGATACTATAGTGGTTTGCCATTTTATTCTCCAAGTCATTTTATAAATGAGGAAACTGTGGCAAACAAAGTTAAATGACTCACCCAGGGTCAAACATCTAAGAAGTATCTGAGGCTGGATTTGAACTCAAGAAGATGAGTCTTCCTCACTCCAGGTCTGGCATCTGCACTATGCTGCCCACGTATTTCTAAGTAAAATATAATGCTAACATATCACTTACATAATTAGGTAGTTTTGTTTTTTAAAGACATCAATTTAGCCAACAAAGTGCTCAGATAATGGAGAAAGGGAATTGAAAATGGTTGTTTCTGATTTACTCCTGAAACATAGGACCATTTTGAGTCTTCTCATCTTATTGTCTTGGCCAGTTGTGAAGACTAAATGTTAGTAATTCTTTCACATCATTGACCTTTAGTGATATTGCCTCAAAGCAACAATACACCCTGGACAGAGTACTCTTCAACCATATGGAGAATTGCACTGAGTTGTTTTTGGTTGGATTAAAAAAAAAAATCTTGCTTCTCACATTACTTATCAACAAGTTTTCAATTTCATTCAGACTTTGAAATCCTGAGCAGTATGGACTTGTCAAGGCATATATTTATTGCTGAGCTTGTGGGTAGTATTTAGGGACACATATTTGATCTTTCGAGTATCTTGTTCTTTGCACACATTTAAATCATTACAAGATGTCTGCTATCTAGATGTGAGCCCTGCGCTGGGAAGTTTCTCATAAATGTCACCCAATAATATATTTAACTCAACAGTAAAGAAAAAGAGTAATTTGACAATACTGAATACTTCCTTTTAATTTAATTAATTATACCTCTTTATTGAATGAGACTAAAAAGCTATATTGGTTAATTTAACGTTAAGGGACCAAATTCTCTTTAAAATATTTGCTTTAGAAATATTTAGAATTATAAAATTTATTTTATTTATGAGTTGCAGACCAACATATAAATAATAATGTTAGTTGACACAGTGGATAGAGCACTGGGTGTGATGTCAGGCAGACCTGAGTTGAAATCTAGCCTCGGGCACTTAATGGCTTAGTAAGACTGGTTGTTATGATTCAGTCATTTCAGACTTTTTGTGACCACATTTTATTTTGGCAAAGATACTGAAGTAGTTTGCCATTTGCTTCTCTAGATCATTTTACAGGTGAAGAGCTGAGGTAAACAGGCTTAAGTGTGTTTCCCAGGGTCATCATACAGGATGTAAGTGTCTGAGGCCAGATCTAAACTCAGGAAAATGACTCTTCCCTCACTCTGAATCTGACACTCTATCCACTCTGAAACCTAGATGCCTGAGATGAGCCTGAACAAATTGTTTAAACCCTATTTGCCTCACATCCCACATCCTTAAAATGTAGATAATTATGGTATCTTCCTCCTAGGGCTATTGTGAGAACCAAATGAGGAAATAATTGTAAAGTGCTTAGTATAGTGCCTGACACATAATGATTGCTTAATAAATGAAGACACAGAGGAATTAGAAACCAAATTGCCAGCTTTTGCTGAATTATTTAGAAAGGAAGTTCCAGAAAAAAAAATCTTCTTCTTCATTGACTACGCTAGTGCTTTTTACAATGTGGGTCACAGCAAAATTTGGCAAGTCCTCAAAGAGATGGGAGTAACAGATCATTTTACATATCTCCTGAGGACCTTGTATGCAGGACAAGAAACAAGAGTTTGGGCTGAATATGGATCAAATGATTAGGTTAACATTGGGAAAAGAGTAAAACAAGGCTGTACGCTGTTTTCTTATTCATTTAATACATGCAGAATATATCATAGAAAATGCCTACCTGGTTGAATCAAGACCTGGAACTAAGGTTCCTGCAAAAAAAAAATATCAGTCATATAGAGCTGATACCACTCTGATGGCAGAAAGTGAAGAAGAATTAAGAAGTCATTTGATTAGGTTGTAAAAGAGGAGTTGTAAGCTTGGCTTGAAGATTAACATTAAAAAAATGACATCCCCACTCCCCCAGCAAAAAAAAAAAAAAAAAAAAGTTGTTGCCAACTGGTACCATCACTAAGCGGCAAATAAAGGGAGAAGAAATGGAAGCTGTGCCAAATTTTATATTCTTGGACTTAAAGATCACTGCAGATGGTGACTACTGGCAAAAAATTAAAAGACCTTTTTGCCTTGAGAGGAAATCTATGGCAAATTTGGACAGTATACAGGAAGGCGGAGACATTACTTTATTGACGGAGGTCCCTAGTCATGGGGATGGTTTTACCAGTAGCAATGTATAGTTGTGAAAGGTGGACTATAAGGAAATCTGAGTATTGCAGAATCTACACTTTGAAATTGTAGTTCTGGAGAAGACTTCTGAGAATTCCTTGGAAAGTATACACCTCAAATC
Organism: Notamacropus eugenii; assembly: GCF_028372415.1. Lineage (NCBI taxonomy): Eukaryota > Metazoa > Chordata > Mammalia > Diprotodontia > Macropodidae > Notamacropus > Notamacropus eugenii. The sequence continues at coordinate 255,069,361 of NC_092877.1, read as the reverse complement.
AGTCAATAATTAAAGAAATCAATTTGAGGTATTCTTTGGAAGGTCAAACACTGAAACTGAAGCTTCAAAACATTGGTGACAGGACTTGTTGAAAAAGTCCTTTATTATATGGAAAGATTGAAGGTAAAAGGAAAAGGGAGTGGCAGAGGATGAGGTGGATAGATAGTATCATGAAAACCATGAACATGAGCTTTGGCAGACTTCAAGAGATTATGGAGGATAGAAGGAGCTAGCCTGCTATGGCCCATGGAGTCAAGAATTGTCAAGTATGACTAAATGACTGAAGAACAATGACATTAACAAGCACAATAACAATATTTTTCAATACTAGTTTTAGTGAAGGGAATTTTACTAAAGCAACAAATATACTAACTATGCAATGTGTAACCAGGGGGGAATCCTTTATACACTCATTCAATGTTTTAATTTAAACCAAAAATTAATAGTCAATATCTATGTTATCATTCTGTTTTGCCTCCTGGAAATACATTTAAGTTAGTCCCAGTTTAGAATTACTTTGTGATAAGTTTGTATAATTCTCGTGGAATTTTATTAATTCAGATCAATGTGTTAAAAAGTAAAACAGCCACACAATAATATGATGAAATGGAACTGCAATTTGATAAATGACATAAAACAAATAATTTTCTCTTCCTTAGAAAAAGGTAGACCACTTTTTGCCTTGGGCAAGAGTTTTTCAGTACCTGAAATATATTTCTAAACACCCCCACTCTTTCAATTGTGTACCTGCTTTAGAAATGACTTTGAAAATATGGTTGTCTATACCTGTTCTTAATTTTCCTATGCTTCTTCAAAAATTTGCTTAATTTTTAGCATACTTTATTTAGAAATGTTTAGAATCTTACTAAATAATTTAGTAAATCATTTCAGGAGTAAGTATTTTGTTTGTCATCATTGTTATTGTTTTTTTCCCCTGGACAGGTATTTATTTGTGCTGTTTAATTAAAACTTTAGTCACACATCAATTTATATAAAAAGTACAGATGAAACTGAGACTCACTTGCTGGACCCATTTTTATTGTCTAACTTCTATAGATGTCTGATTAGTAATTTGTAGGCATACACATTTAATGTCAGTACAAGTGATTGACTTTTCAATTATTCCCTGTGTGTCCTCCTTTCCTTGGATACATTGACAATATAATACAACAACAGTATGTTATACTTGACACATGAAGGTATTACCATTGACATCCACAAAGAAAGTTGCAGATTTGGTTTTGCAACCTTGCAACACCTTTCAATATAGTTCTGCTCTAACATAGTGTTCAAAACACGTGCCATCAACACCAAGTAGAATGAGCGTTTACATAAGGTTAACCAATCTAAATTAATTGCCACAACAACAAAAATATGATACTGGAAAGCACCTTTATCAGTTAATATATGACTTTCTTGTCAAATAGAGAGATGTCTAACAAAGGCTACATTGGTTTGAATATGAGCTCATTCGTAAAATGTTAAAAAAAAATGAGGAATGATTAAAGGAATTATCGTTACACAAAGCATGGAGGAACAAGTTTAATAAAAGCATGCTAAGATATCTGACTAATCAGAATCATATCAGATACTTTTAGAGCTGAAAATGTAAAAAAAATAAGACATGAAACAGAAGAGTAATGGAAAAGATTTGTAAATTCACCATATCAAAACATTTTGTCTATCAAGGAAAATGGAAACATTACACTGGAACTCTAACATTATGGTATAAGACATACTTATAAGGAATTTTAAAATTACTTAAGAGACAACAAAAGAAATAAAATGGCAAGATTTGACCAAGTTTTTTAGAGAACAAACTGCTAATGTGACTAAATTGTGAGGATGTTGAGTGATTAATAGAAAAGACATTTCTAGAAGAGAAAGTTAAAACACCATACTCCAGGATAATTTACAAGATGGGATCATCTATCTGTACATTAAAATATCACAAAATTTGACTGATATAAAAACAGTAATAACCCTGCTTAATGAACCACTAATTACAGTGTCTAAGTTGAAGACAGATGGAATCTGATACATGATGCAGATCTATTCTAGGTACTCCTGTTTGTGGTTGACATTGTTCTGATTGCATCAAATCGCATACATTTGCAGTCTCCTAGAAGAGATTTGTAATCGCTCAATGGAATTTAGTCTGGCTACTGACACAGGAAAGGCCAATTAATTGAAGAATGTCTCTGTCTCACATTATAAGATTCATTTATAAAAACACTTTCTAGAGTTTATCCATCAGTATGTCAACCTGGAACAGACAGTACAGATAAATAGTGAATGGAATCCATGGTTGAGTAGAAGGAAAACAATCCTCTAGACTGCCATTGAAAAATTACAAAGTTTTTTTTTTTTTTGACCCCAAACTTTCTGTGAAAACAAAGACCTATCTTTTTAATAAGAAACTTTAACATTGCTATTGACAGTCTCAGAAAAATCAAAAATTAGTGTTACACATTGGGCAAAAGAAAGGTATATGATTACTGTGAGCAAGTATAATGCAAAAGAGATATTCACAGGGCCTATGGCAGCCATGAATATCCTGGCGCAGTTCTGAATCACTAAATTCAACAGACTCTCCACATAAAAGACAGAACCAAATCATTTATTCAGACACCAGAAAGTCAAATCCATCATAGTAACCAAAATCTATGCACATTAACAATGCAGAGGACAATACCAGCGCCTAGCCTTCCCCCTTCTAGGCTTCCCATAAACTAACTCCTTTAAAGAAATCACAAGCAGGCACCCTAAAAAAAAAATCAAGAAAACCCAACACAAACAAGTTCTTTCATTCAGGGTAGGCAGTTGTTTGCTTGCCTGCAAACTTCCTAGCTCTGACTGCTCTCTCACTAATTTCGTCTCAGCTCTGCTCTTTGCCTCTACCTGTTCCACCCTATCAGCAAACTCCTACCACAGGCTCCATGTGACTGAGACTTCTGTATGACCCAGGTATGTCACATGGGTATATTAATGAATGGAAAAGAACTTCCCATTTAAATTACCATTACAGCAAGTGAAAATATTAAAGAAATTAGGAATTTAGAGGGAAAAGAATGACAAGATAGAAAGGAATTTTAAGATAGGAATAGAAGGCTGGTCACAAGGAAATAATAAATGAAAGAATAACATTAAATGGTCAGATTACTCCACTGGTACACTTATGATATCAGATTAAAACAAGAATGTCCTGAAGCGTGTTATATGATCTCTCTGTGTAAACTTATAGAAAGATGTGGAAAAATGTCACATTAAATGAACTGGTATGGGTATACTCCTATGTACATTGTGGGAGAGAGTTTCTACGTTGATAGGATAAGGATGATATTGGTGGCATTGATGACTTAAGAATTGTGTTAAAACCAGTACAGAAATTCAAGGATTTGCTTTTACCAATATCTAATGTTTTCAAAATAGCTGAATAAATTCCCTTTATATTTAACAACATGTTACTAATGTGTTTCAGGTAGGGGGATTGAACTAGATTTCTTGTAACTCTGATTCATGGAGTAGATAAACTGAATTTGTCCATTAGAGTGCCTAATTGTACTCTTTAATAAACTTGTTCTAAGAAAACTAAGCAATAAAGGCTTATAAGTGCAAAATTCCACCTCTAAAACATTGAATGCGTGCACCATACATATGTGAATATATTATATATTTAACATAGTTTATATGTGTGCATAGATTATACTTGGTGCATGCTATTTCCTATGTATTTAATTTTGTTTGATTAACACTTTGAGAGGCGAATGCTTCTTCTGTGCCCTGTGCAACACACTGCAAAATTTCCCTAGTCTATCATCATGAGAGTTCATCACCATGACAACCATCCCCTTCCTCTTTCTTAGTTTTAACTGTCATTAAGGTGAGGGATAGACTTTTGTGGGGATCAATAATTCTTTTCCCTCACAGGTATGAATGCTTGCTTGTACATTCTTTGAAATAACACCCAACTCAACTGAGCTTAGTTAGTTTTGCCCCATCTATAAACACAAAATGCCTTTACTTCTGAATACCATCATAAAACTACCTGAGGATATGGAATTAGTTCTTTGCATTTTTCTATCACCATAGCTCACATCAACTTAAAAATAAAGAAACATGCTACAATGATTTTTTGAAGATTACATGTATATATCTACCAATCATGGGATAACTAAATAGTGCTGATACTAGTTCTAACCCTTACAATAGATAGTATGGCTGATTTATCTCTTTCAAGGTTATATGTTTTATTCTTTAAAGTATACAGAGGGGATATATTAGATTATACCACGTGCTACCAAACAAACACTCTCTTATTATTTTGTTTCCCCATACTTAATTTTTTAACCTAGTCTTAGAACCAATTTTCAGGGAAGAATTTAAGGAGTTTGTGGTTTTCCTAAAATAGATTTTAACTTCTACAAAAACATGAATTTTATTAGGTCACTTGTCATTTTGAGGAGATTCAATCAGTTTACCCCATTAAATGTCAATATTTCTGTTTTTGAAAAATAAACTTTCCTTTGCTTTGAATCATTCAGATATCAAGCACTCATTAAACCATTGTTAAAACAATGCCTGAGACCTCAAGGAGCCCACTTTCTCATGGAAGAAGCAGCATGCAAATAACTATGTACGTGAAAAACATATACAGTGAAAGGGAAAGGTAAACTCAGAGAGTCAACACTGGGGATGTAAGGAGAAAAAGAGTTTGGGAAAAAGCTTATTGCAATGAGATTTTGAACTGGAGGGACTGCATGCTAAGCATTAGGAACAGACTGTGATGGAGCTCCCTGTGCAAGGTAGAGGAGGTCCAGGTATTGGGGACAGTCAGGAGGAGTGTAATGTATAAGCAAAGCAAAAGGGCCAGTATCTCTGGATTATAGTGTATGTGTAGAAAGCTTTTCCCATCTTCCTACAGCTAATGTTTTTTTTTTCCTCTGAGGTCACCTTCCATTTTCTTTTTCTATATATCATGTGTACTTATTGCCTTTCCCATTGGAATGTGGTATTTTTGAGGGTAGTGATCATTATTTTTCATTCTTTATATCTGTAATATATAGGCCAGTTCCTGGCATATAGTAAGCATTTAATAAAAGCACACTGACTGATCAACTTTTAAATGTCTGCTAAACTAAAACTCCAGGACTATGCTAAAAGGGTTATCTATGCCCATTGATTTATAGTTTCAGCTGGTATCTCCCCATCAGGACATTGATTAGTGGGGTGTCAATTGCATATACAGTAACAGTGAAAAAATCTCCAGATGGAACAGCAGGCTGGCCCAACAATGAAGAGTCATCCATAGAAACAGAAGTCACAAAAACAAGAATCTATTTAGTGTCAATCAAGTGTATGTAGTAGAGGTGAAATGTATAAAAAATGTTGAAAAACAAAAGTATTTTATCACTTACTTTAGGTGGGGTCAGGCAATTTGATCGATTTATTCAACTTACTCCACTCATATGCAATTCAAGGATAGCCTCCAGCTGCTAAAAGAAGTTCCGTAACATAATTAAACTTCCTGCAGAGAGAGGTTCTTAATGAAAATACTGACACATACGTATCCCCACACACCCAAGTACACTTGGGGAAAAAAAAGAAATAGAAACAAAATCAAATGTCATGAACATGAAGTATAGGTGGAGAACTAATGAATTGTATAACCAAAAGATTCAAATCTGATCAAAACTTCTTTTTGATCTACCACATCCAGTACGGTTATCAGGAAAGTTGTACTACTTGTATTATCTAGTTGGGAAATGTTCAAGGGATATGAACAGGCATGTGTGTGTTCTTCATTGCCAAAGAAGACCATGCCATCAAAGAAATAGTGACATGACTTGCACTTGACTTTGTTTTGAGTGAGGGAGGGCTGTAGGTCACCAGCCTCACTTCTCCTCCAGAGCCATCTCAATCCAGTGACCAGATATTCATCAGGGTGATTGGAGATGACCCAGGGTGAGGCAATTGGTGTTAAATGACTTGCCCAAAGTCACACAGCTAGTGAGTGTCAAGTATCTGAGGTGAGATTTGAACTCAGATCCTCCTGACTCCTGTACTGGTGCTCTATCCACTGTACCACCTAGTCTCACCTCATCCAGTTGACTCATCCTGGGTCATCTCCAGTCATCCTGATGAATATCTGGTCACTGGATTGAGATGGCTCTGGAGGAGAAGTGAGGCTGATGACCTGCATAGCCCTCCCTCACTCAAAATAAAGTCAAGTACAAGTCATGTCACTATTTCTCTGATGGCATGGTCTTCTTTGGCAATAAAGGATGAACCCACACTATTTGTATTTCAGAAATTCCAAAGTTCTTTACTGAAAACACACTTCACCCAGAAATAAAGGCACATGTTTTAAATAGTAATATTTTTTCAGATTACTTCATGACTATAAAGCATGGAATACTGAAGAATTATGAATGATATTATGCTGAGACCAGTGGAAAGGCTTACGGTGTGAGAAGGTTTTCATGAATGGATTTTAATCCTGTATCCATATCAATAAGATCATAAAAAATATTTGATTATTCTGAGTAATTACTATGGCAGTAAAATTAGAGCAAATTGGAACTATATCCTGACAACTATAAAAACATTCATGGGCTTTGACCTAGCAATACCACTACCAGGTCTGTATACCAAAAGTAAAAAAAAAAAAAAGACCGAAATATATATATATATATATTTGTAAAAGCTCTTTTCTAGGGGTAAAGAATTAGAAGCTCATCAATTGGGAAATGGCTGAACAAGTTATGGGATGTAATCATGATAGGATAATACAATTCTATAAGAAATGGTGACCAGGATGCTCTTGGAAAAATGTGTAAAGACTTCCATGGGCTGATGAAAAGTGAAATGTATAGTGTACAAAATAACAGCAATATTGTAAGATTATCAGCTGTGAATTAGTTTGCTAATCTGAGCAATGTAATCATACAAGACAACTCTGAAGGACTTATATATAATGAATAAGTCTACTCATCCACAGAGAAAGAAAGGATAGTGTCTGAACACAGATTACAGCATATTTTTTGTTTTGTTTTATTTCTCTGTTTTCTTTCAGAACAAGACTATTATGGATATGTTTTGCATGACCATAAATGTATAGCCTATATCAAACTGCTTACTTCTCAGTGATGGGGGCAGGGAGGGAGGAAGGAAGAGAATTTCGGAACTCAAATTTTTCAAAATCATATTAAAATTGTTTTTACTTGTAACTGGGGGAAAATAAAATACTAAATAAAGGTTTTCAAAAACGAGAGAGAAAAACAGATCCAGGAGAGATAATTTTAGAATCACTGCACTACCTGAATGATGTATATATGTGTATATATACACATATGTATATATACATATATATGCACATATATACATGCACATATATATATGTATACATGTATGTATGTTTGTGTGTGTATGAAAAAAACTGGACAGCATCTTTCAAGAAATCATCAAGGAAATCTGTCCAGATATCTTTGAAATAGAAGGTTAAAGATTAATTGAAATAATCCACTTATCACCTTCTGAAAGAGATCCCAAAATGAAAACTCCAAGGCATGTTGTATTTAAATTCCAGAATTATCAAGTCAAGGAGAAAATCCTGCAAACAAGCAGAAAGAAATAATTTAAATATGTCAGAATTACATGGAATCTGTTTACCTTAACAGATTGGAGAGCTTGGAATATGATATTCTCAAAGGGTAAGGAACTTGTATTACAACAAAGAATCAACTACCCAGAAAAAATTGAACATAATCTTTCAGGGGAAAAGATGGACATTCAATGAAATAGGGGACTTTCAATCATTTCTGATGTAAAAATCAGAGAAAACAGAAAATTCTATCTTCAAATACAAGAGAAGCATAAAATGGTAACAAAAAAAAAAATTCAAATAGGCTAAACTAGTTACATCCCAACATAGGACGATGATATTTATAACTCTTGAGAACTGTCTTTGCATTAGGGAAGTTAGAGGGAATATAAATAGACAGAGGTTGTGAGTATAAGTTGAGTTTGATGTGATGATATAAAAAAAAATTAAGGGGTTGAAAAAAGGAGTGTACTGGGAGGAGAGGAAAGGGGGACAAGAGACTGGACACATTAATTACATCACGAGAAGAGGTACAGAAGACATTACAGGACATGGAAAGAGTGGAGGTAAGTATAATTTGTACCTTATTCTCATAGGATTCAGTTCAAAGAGGGAATAACATACACACTCAGCTAAGACCTTTATCTTACTGTATAGGGAAGTAGGAGGGGAAAAGATAAAAAGAAAAGGAAGAGAGGATGGTTAGAAGGGAGGGCATCTTGAGGGAGGCAGTGGCCAGAAGCAAAACACTGGTGAGGAGGGAAAGGAACAAAGGAAAGAGGAAAACATGAATGGAGAGGGGAGTAGGATGGAAAGAGAGGCACAGTTAGTCATCACAACTGTGGATGTGAATGCAGTGAAATGTCCCATCAAATGGAACCTGATAGCATAGTGTATTAAAAATCATAATCCTTCAATATGTTGTTTACAAGCAAAATAAATATTTGAAGCAGACAGATACACAACGAATAAAGTTAAAACACTGGAACAGATTGTTATGCTTCAGTGGAAATTAAAAAAAAAAAAACAGAAGGAGAGCAGTCCTGATTTCAGACAAAGTAAAACCCCAAATAGATCTAACTAAAAGAGATAATGAAGGAAAGTAGAAATTGAAGGAAATTGCATCCTGCTGCAATACACAATGAAGTAAAAGCAAACATATATACACCAATGGCATAGCACCCACATTTTAGAGAAGTTAAATAATAGGAATAAATAGACAATAAAACTATGCTAATGGGGGACCTCATCCTCCTGCTCTCTGAACTTGATAAATCCAACCTCAAAATAAACAAGAAAGAAGCTAGAAGGAGAAGAGAATTTGAGAAAAGTTAGATATGCTAGTCCCTTGGAGAAAACTGAATAGAGATAAAATGGAATATACTTTTTTCTCAGTGATAAATGGCATCTATGCAAAAACAGATAATTTATTAGGGCATAACAATCTCACAATCCAATATAGAAAATCATAAATATTAAATGCATCTTTTTTACATCATGATGAGATAAAAATTACATGTAATAAAGTGCCATGGAAAGATAGAGAGATATTTGGAAACAAAATAATCTATTCCAAAGAATGAGTGAGTCAAACAATGAATCACAGAAACAAACAATAATTTCATTAAGAGAATGACAACAACAGGACAAAAAGCTACAAGTTATGGAATGCAGCCAAAACAGTTCTTAGGGGAAATTTTGTATTAGTAAATGCTTACATGAATAAAATAAAGAAAGAGGAGATCAATGAATTGAGGATGTGAATAAAAACGTTACAAAAAGAACAAATTAAAAGTCCCCAATGAAATATCTAATTAGAAAATCTAGAAATCAATGATGAGATTAATAAAATTGGAAGTAGGAAAACTACTGAATTAATAAATAAAACCAATGTCTGGTTTTGTGGGGGGGAAAGCAATAAAAATAGATAAACGCTTGATTAATTTTATTTAAAAAAAGAAAGGAGAAAACTCAATATCAGTATCAAAAATGAAAAAGTTCATTCACTACCAGATTAAAACGAAATTAGATGAATATTTTTGACCAACTGACAAGCTAAGGGAACTGACTGAATAATTCCAAAAACTTAGATTGACAGAAGAGGAAATAAAATACTCAATAGATTGACCAAAGAAGAAATAAAATACTCAACCCCATTTTAGAAAAAGAAATTTAGCAAGTTATCCATAAAGTGTCTTAGAAATAGTCTCCAGGGACAGATGGTTTTACAAGAGAATTCTACCAAACATTTAAAGAATAATTGATAGCAATAGTATGTAAAGGATTTAAAAAAAAAAAAAGTAAGAGTCCTACTAAGTTGTTTTTATGCCTCAAATATACCACTTATTCCTAAACCAGGAAGAGCCAAAAGAGAAAAAGCATATTATAGACCAATTTCGCTAATGATTTTTGATGCAAAAATTTTAAATAAAATAATAGCAAAAAGATTATAGTAACCTATCATGAGGTTAATACACTATGGCCAAATATGAGTTATATCAGGAAAGGAGAGCTGGTTCAACGTTTGGAAAACTATCAGCATAATTGACCATATCAATAACAAAACTAAGTGAAATCATATGATTATCTCAATAGTTGCTGAAACTGCTTTTTAAAAAAATACAGCATCCATTCCTATTAAAAACACTGGAGAGTATGAGAATAAATTGAGTTTCCATTGGAATTATAAATAGTATTTATCTACAACCATCAGCAAGCGTTATGTGTAATAGAAATAAGCTGGAAGCTTTTCCAATAAGATCAGGGGTGAAACAAGGAGGTCTAGTATCACTGTCATTATTCAATATTGTACCAGAAATGTTAAAAATTAAAAATAAGAGAGGAAAAAGAATTGAAGGAATGAGAATAGACCATAAGAAAGCAAAATTATCACTCTTTGCAGATGATATGATGATAGAGAATCCAAGAAAAATTATCTAAAAAGCTACTTGAAATAATTAACGACTTTAGCAAAGTTGCAAGATATAAAGATATAAAGAATCAACATTTGTATATAATTCTAACAAAGTGAAGCAACAAGAGTTAGAGAAATTTCATTAAAAATAACTAGACAAAAAAAATTTTGGAGTCTCTCTAAAAAGACAAACTTAGGAATTACATGAACACTATTTCAAAATACTTCTAACACAAAAATAAAGTCAGACCTAACAGTTGGAAAAAAAAAAACAACATCAGTTACTCATGGGTAGGCCAAGCTGATATAATAAAAATGACCATTCTACTGAAACAAATTTAATTATTCAGTACCATACTAATTAAACCGCCAAAATTTATTTTATAGAGCTAGAAAAACAAATAACAAAATTCTTCAGGAAGAACAAATGGTCAAAAATATTAAGGGAATTAATGAAAAAAATACAAAGGAAGTTGAGCTATCTTTACCATATCCAAAACTTTATTATAAACCAGCAAGCAGAAACAAAACTATTTGTCACTGGCTAAGAAATACTGTGGTGGATCAATGGAATAGATTAAGAATAGAAAATACAGTAGTTAATGACTATAGTAATCTACAGTTTGATAAAAACAAAGACTTCAGCTTCTGAAATAAGAATATACTGTTGAATGAAAATTGCTGGGAAAATTGGAAAATATGTGACAGAAACTGGGTATAGAACAATTTCTCACACCATATGCCAACATAAGGTCAAAATGGGTACATGATTTATACATAATGGGTGATATAAACAAATTAGAAGAACAAGCAATGGTTTACCTATCACATCTATGGAGGAGGGAAGAATTTATGACCAATGAAAGAGAGTGAGAGAACATTATGAAATGCAAAATGAACAATTTTGATGACATTAAATTAAAAACGTTTTGCACAAACAAAACCAATGCAACCAAGATTAGAAGGAATGTAGAAAGCTGGGAAACAATTTTGTAGCCCTATTTCTAGACCATATAAAGAACTGAATCAAATTTATTAGAATATGTCATTCCCCATTTGATGAATAGTCAAATGATATGAACAAGTTCTAGACAAAGAAAAAAGCTATCCATAGTCAAATAGAATGGTGTGAATCACTATTGTTTAGAGAAATGAAAATTAAAACAACTTTGAAGTACCCCATCACATCTATCAGATAAACTAATATGATGGGAAAGAAAAATCATAAATGTTGGGAAAGATGAGTGAAAATTGGAACACTAAAACATTGTTTATGGAATTGTGAACTGATCCATCCCTTCTGGAGAGTAATTTGGAATTATGCCCAAAGAGGTATAAAACATCTTTATCCAACAATCTCTCTACTAAGTCTGCGTCTCAAAAGGATCATAAAAATGGGGAGAGGACCCACATGGACAAAAATATTTATAGCACCTCTTTTTGCAGTGGCAAAAAATTGGAAATTGAGTATATGCCCATCAGTTAGGGAATGGCTGAACAAGTTGTGGCAATGGAATACCATTGTGCTAGAAGAAATGATGAACAGGTATGCAGATTTCAGAAAACCCTAGAAAGATGCCAAGAACTGATGCTGAGTGAAGTTAGCAGAACCAGGATAACATCATACACAGTAACAGCCACATTGTGTAAAAATCAACTTTGACAGAGACAATTCCAAATGAATCATGATGGAAAATGCTATCCACATCTACAGGAAGGATTTTGGAGTCTGAATGGAGATCAAAGAATACTATTTTCACTTTTTTTCTTGTGTTTTTTTTTAAAATTCTGATTCTATTTGTCACAATATGACCAATGTAGAAATGTGTTTAATGTGATTGTTCCTGTATAAATTATACCAGATTGTTTGACATTTTGTAGAGGTGTTGGGGAGAGATGGAGGGAGAAAAAAATTGGAACTGAAAATCTTTAAGTGAAACTTTAAGAATATCTTTACATATAATTGGAAAAAAGTAAAATATCAAGTGGGAAAAAAATGTTCTGGATCTATTCATGGTATATGTGCAAGCTTAAGGAGAACAAGAAATCCAGTAGACCTGAAAAATGAACAGCTTTTGTTGGGAGAAAATTCAGTAGCTTTTGCATCTAAATAGCAGCCCTAAATCAAACAAGACTGGAAAATACAGGCTGATTTAGCAATGTCCAAGCTGGATATATATTTTTCTGGAGTGACTGCAGGGATAGGGTGCACAAGCTAGCATAGATTTTACAATCAAACCAATTTAGTCAATAAACATGTATGCCTCCAAAAAGGAGTGAACTTCAGGCTCATGACCACACTATTGTCACTTGTAGGAATGTGCCACTTTACTATCATCAATGCATATGGTCCCATCTTGACAAACCTTTATGAGGTCAAAGAATATAAATTATAAAGACCTGGAGACCCTCGTCATCAATACACTGAAAGAGTACAAGCTTGTAACAATTTTTAGAAGATATCATAACTCCTATACAGCTCAGGGCCTTCTTTTACTCCTCCCAACCCCCATCATTTACCTTGAGATATATGCTATAATTTGGATCTACCACTATCCATCTATGTAGCATTGGGCAAGATTTTGCTGAGACTTAGTTTCCTTATCTGTCTAAAGGGGAAAATAAATCTGCTTTATTTAAGTTTATAAGATTGGGGTAAAGAAATAGGGGATTAGGACTAGACTTTTAACTTCATTGGTATTTGAATCTCCTTGGTGAAAAAATTTCTTTAGACAGTCATTCAATAAACAGTAATTAAATACTTCCAGGGTAGGTGCGAGGTCCTTCTTTACCATTTACAGACTTAGAGAACTGCCTGGAGGTAGTAGAGTGATTGTCTAGAATCAAAGAACCTCTGTATGTCAGAGGCAGTACTTGAACTAAGATCTTTTTTCACTTCAATATAGGCTTTCTGTTCCCTAGGGAACACTATCTCTCAAAGAAGTAATAATGGATATGATAGTGTTTTTGATTTTTTTGTACTAATTCATATACAAATAAAAGACATCATACATAATGAAAACTGTTTATTATTGATATAAATGCAATGAAAAATTTAGCACTATATTCTTTCATTGGTTTCTAATAGCTTATATTTACATAATATAATTTAACTGTGTCTGTGAAGGTGTGAGTGTATCAGTGGAGTTCCTGGATCAACATAATGAGTTTATGCTGGTTTTCAACAATGAATCAGGGAGAGGAAGTATTGACTTTCTTTCTTTTCCTGCATTGAAGGGAGAATTAGATTAAGATAAAACATTGATTTCTAACATCTAAACTTTTTGGATGGAAGATCATACATAGAAAACAAATCACTCTGTGTAGGAAACTTTAAAAAAGAAATTGACATATGCGTATTCCTTCTTCTGGTTTATCAAGGAAAGGAATCAGCCTTTGAGACATATGCTATATAAGTATAGGGATTTGCTGAAAGTGCAATGTAGAACATTTTCTAATGAAGGGCAAAAGATGTGGCTATGTGCTGTGTTTTGATTTCCATAAGGGGGAAAAATTTTGTCAAGGTCAAGTAAAATGGTAAGTTATAGTGAGTGGCAATGTACCAGTGTCAGCACTGACTCTAATATATGCAACAAGAGCTAAAAGAGAGAAGGCTGCTGGCTCTGTCCTTTGATTAAATAGCCTGAGCTTAATTTCATTCTGAAAAATGCAGAACAATACAGTTCTTTTCAGCTATATAACATGATCTGCTGTGACTAGGGCTATGATTTATGCAATTTATATTAGGCATCTCTCCTGTAGTATTAAGGTCCTAACGATTAGAGTGTAAAAACGAATGATGACTCCAATGGAGGAAAGGCGGGTAGAGAGTAGGGAAGTTATACTTTAAAACACGTACTAAAATTGCGTTCTAAATTCTCTTTGCAGTTTGTCATATTCAACTTATATTAACTCAATACCTGACAATTAGATTAATATTTAATCATTATGGAGATAGTCATGAACATTAGTAATAGACAACTAGAAAATTGTGAGCCATGGGAATTACGTTCAATGCATACAAACATTTTCCTTCTTCAAAATCAACCAATTCAATGTCATTGTTCTTTCACTAATATGAAGCCAGCTCAAAATCTAAGTTATGATGTGCTTGCTAAAATATGTAACCATGTGTTCAGTTGGAATCACACTATTTCATTGAGACAGTAGTGAATTTATGGAGGAGTTATTTCTAAGGTAAGTATTAGCTGTAGTGTCACACTAATTTGCTATGCTCAACTGAAAAAGTTAGAAATGTGAAGGTGACAGATGTGGCAAAATGTTTTGATAAAAGAATTAATTTAGTGGCTGCTCATGCTTGACAGTCTTTAAGATGTGGGAGAAGCTGAAGGAAATGGGGGAAAATAAAGAGGCAAAGGGAAAGGGCTTGTGATACAGAGATGCATTTCATTCAACTTTCTTTAGGGTTATTGCATTGTGTTATCCTCAAGAAAATATACTAGGGATTGTCAATTCTTTGTCATGCTATGGCAAGACTTATTACTTGTGAGCTTGGCATAAATAATTGGCCACATCCTCTGCCTACAGGGTATGCTGAAAGGAAGGGATTTAAATGTCCTTTTTGTGTCTTAATTCCAGGAGGGAGAATCATCCTACCACAAATATAATTCAAAAATTCATTTATTCTATAATTTCTAAACATGAAGTAAACATTTCTAAACAAAAAGTATTGAACTTAGAAAAACCTGATTTTAAATTCTTCCTCTAACCCCAAGTAACCGTGATACCATATCACTGAACTTCTCTTAGCTTTATCTTTCTATATTTGTAAAATAGTGACTAACGATAACTTCAGAAGAACCTAGGCACAATAATACCTACCTCATAAGTTGTTGGGAATTTCAAATGAGAAAGTATAAGTAATTCATAGCAAAACCCTCTTTGTTCTTGGTTCTTTAAGATGGACAACATCACCTAAAAGTCTTTGGGTACTGGTCATAAGAAAATAATCTGCTTAGTGACCCTAATTTAGGAGAAAATTGTAATAAGAGAAAGCTGCTGAGGTAGAAATGTCCATA
Organism: Notamacropus eugenii; assembly: GCF_028372415.1. NCBI lineage: Eukaryota > Metazoa > Chordata > Mammalia > Diprotodontia > Macropodidae > Notamacropus > Notamacropus eugenii. Next base: position 255,053,805 of record NC_092877.1, on the reverse strand, counting down.
GCTTTCAGGCAGTTACTATTCAAAGTAGTAATAAAACTAAGTCAAAGAAGGAGTACATTAGAATAAGAAATATCATGTCCCATATGTGCTTTGGTGAGTTTCTTCTTCATAAAATAACAGAACCATCACAAAGCTGGATTGAACCTCAAAAGTAGGTCAATCTGCAATTGACTAGGAATCTCCTTTACACCACTCTTTGATTCAAGGAAAATGTTCCTAATTCCTTTAACTAAGGCATATTGCCCTCCTGTATACAAAGAGGAAAAATATAAACCAAATATGCTACACTCTCTTATTGATGGTTGCTACATGGAACCAGTGATCCACGTCAAGTCTGTCATTGCTATGTGATGTATGTGACCTTTTAGACTATTTGTTGATTCTAGGAAACACAATTTTTACCCCCAAATTGAAGCATATGAACTTTACAAGTGATTCTAGTCACAAGGGAATCATAAAAAAATAATCCTTGCCTGTAGTGCTGTAGGTTTTATTTGAGCTAGACTTAAAACATTCTTTTGCTGTTATAAGTGATGTTGTCTTTGTGGAAATATGAATTACTAAATAAATAAATGAATTAGGAAACTAGAATCTTCAACCATTATCTTCATTTTGTTCTCTCAAGTAGTTCCATATGACAAAGCAGTAATATATACATACACATGTGTATATATGTGTGTGTGTGTGTGTGTGTACATGTTAGTTCATCTATAATTTCAAGGTAAAGAAACCTGTCAGAGCCTCCCCACTAACACAAAGAGGTGAAGTAGAATATCTATCAATTTTCAATTTTGATCATTGGTTCTCCCTAATGGAAATATAGGACTATCAGTGTTTGGCATTCTGAAGGCTTTCTATAGTATCAGAGGTTGGAAAAATTTTTTTTTACACATTCACAAATTAATGAATATAGTAAAGATTCCTATCTTAATCAACAGAGGATCAAAAGACTCACTGCCATCACTAGTTTTACCTACTATATTGTGAGAATCAATGCCAATGTAGATCTTCTTTCTGTAACTTAAGTCTCAGCAATACTCTCTTCCATGTCTCTATTTCCTATGCTTCCTTTCCAAGGTAATTGCATTGTGAAAAACATTCTTCACTCTCACAAAACCCATATATGCACCCGAGGGGGTGAGTAAACAACTATGTGTTAACTATGGATATAGGGATATTTACAATTTTGTTAGATAATGAGAAATTGAAAGAGCAAACAAGACAGAATAAAGAGTTAAAATTTTGGAGAAAGGACTCTGTGGTTCTATGATTCTGTTAAAGTAATTGTAAGAAGTAACTAGCCAGTCAAATATCTAAGAAGCATTGCGGGACACATGCCATATGGGCAGTTACACATTCCCAGAAAGAAAACGAAACCTTCAGTGACTGAATGGATTTGAGATAGGTGAGCATTTTAAGGGAGGATAACTCTTTTGTACAGTCTGTGAACTATTTTGGTGACTAGATTTAAAGAGATTATCAAAACTAGGTATTCCACTATTTCCTGAGAGCAGAGACTGTCATTTGCTTTCATTTTTACATCCCTAACTCTTAGCACAGTGCCTAACCCATAGCAAGAACTTAATAAATGTTTGTTAACTGCCTTCCTGACTGGAAAACATGATCTTAAGTCACGAAATAAATTTGGGCCCTAGGGACATCTGGGGTAGAGTTGGCCTTGGAGTTAGCTTTAAGTGACATAATACTGGTGCTCTAAACTGGATCAAAAGTGGGAAGGGCTTCCTAGGGTGGTAGTAGATCCCTTGTGGATTGAGGGAAAGAGGAGGCCAAAATTATTATTTCCCAAGATTTGCTTCATTTCTTCTATCAGTGTAAAGGGTTTTATAACATCATGAAATGTCTTAATAACTTTTGATTAGAGGACTAAAGAGAGCATTGGGCTCCTTAGCTTTTGTTGTCCTTTCCTTCTCAAAGAGTTAGTCTATTGTTTGAACTGGCATAATCGAACATGAATATTTGCTTTGTACACTTTAGGATCAACATATGAAGCTTACCCCCAGCCTCACTCTAATGAATTCACATTGAAATAAATATTTTAACAACAAAAATCCATGCAAGGACATGCAATTAAATCTATATTTAATTTCCTTTTGGAATGATGATTATTTGGGTTCCTTTATGCAGAATTATATAAGGCAACATATGTCTAATTTAGTCTCTCTTAAACTAAGGTATTTGTTTAAACATATCATGTAATCAAAATTACACGTAGAACAAGAGAGAAAATGCATGTTAGAAATGTTATTTTTCTGCTTTTCTGAGTTTAGGATTTTACTTTATTTTGGTTATAAATAGCTCTGTTAGTAATATAGAATTTACTCTGTACAATGACTAATTTTGGTATCATTTATGAAATATGCTTTAATCTAAAGCTATGAAACTATTTGTTTAAAAAATATATTAGGAGAGAAAAGGAAGCAGAAGTCAATCATATATATTTTTTTAAAATGTAAAATATACCACTCTCCTCATGAATTATAAAGATAATTCAAGAAGAAAGGTCATAATTTCTGAGATTGTTCTTTAGACAACTGTGATTTCGTTCCTTTTTTTCTACAAACAATAATAGCATTTTGTAACCAAATCTGTTTTTCCATGCTGACAATGAAATTAGGGAATTTTTTATGCTATTGAGCTAGTTAATGTTACATACATACATACATGTCTCTGTGTGATAAACTATTATTCCTGTGAAAAATCAACTTGTCTTTGAAATATTTTAATAAAAATTCTTGTATGTTACGAAATAAATACAGCTTAGATTACATTTGAGTAGTTTTTTCTTCCTTAGTCAAATGGAATAATTCTTGCTGGAATATTGTGTTAAGTGTGACTTCCTAAAACTCCTCCTAGTGGCAAAATATAAGCCCTACTTCAAGGCTGCAATATTCTGTTGGGAAATTCAATGTTGCATTGATAATGCATTTTTTGCTCATTGTCAATATAATTTTGCTTCTTAATGGGAAGATCTTTCCCAGCCATTAATAGGCCTATGTAACCTGCTTAAATCACATAGAAGTCTGAGTCACATAAGTCTAAGTCATATGCAACAGAAACAGAAAGAGAGAGAGAGAGAGAGAGAGAGAGAGAGAGAGAGAGAGAGAGAGAGAGAGAGAGAGAGACAAAGAAAGGGGTCAAGGGGTTGGGGAGTAGAGCTGAGAGAATGCAATATGAAAGAAACTTCAGAAATGAACTCTATTTATTGAACTGCAATGTAACTGCTGAGTATTCTGGAGAAATGTAGCTGGTTCTCTATGAAGGAAGGTAAATCACTGCTTTCAAGTGGGATAGGAAGAAAATGACAAATGGCTAGAACTGCAAATAGAGGGACAGTGTATAATGGAAAGGATCCCCAATGAGGAGCAATGACTGGTGACGTCTTCTGAACGCTGCTGAAGGTGGTGCTACCAATATTGATTAAACTGCCAGAAGAGAAATGGATAAGTAATATTCCTCATGTGTCATCTCTCTCCTTCAACTGTGACCTTCCCCATGTTAATACTTTAAATTGCTGGTGCTATGTGGGACTTTGGAAAAAAGTGGATAACTTTTTGATACTATTATTTTCTTTTTTTAAATTAATTTATTTAACTTTTAACATTCATTTTCACAAAATTTTGGGTTCCAAATTTTCTCCTTATTTGTCCCTCCCCCCCACCCCAAAACACCGAGCATTATAATTGACCCTGTCACCAATCTGCCCTCTCTTCTATCATCCCTTCCTTCCCTTGTTCCCATCTTCTCTTTTGTCCTGTAGGGCCAGATAACTTTCTATACCCCATTACCTGTATTTCTTATTTCCTAGTAGCAAGAACAGTACTCGACAGTTGTTCCTAATACTTTGAGTTCCAACTTCTCTTCATCTCTCCCTCCCCACCCATTCCCTTTGGAAGGCAAGCAATTCAATATAGGCCATATCTGTGTAGTTTTGCAAATGACTTTCATAATAGTCGTGCTGTGTAAGACTAACTATATTTCCCTCCATCCTATCCTGTCCCCCATTGCTTCTCTTCTCTCTTTTGATCCTGTGCCTCCCCAAGAGTGTTGACTTCAAATTGCTCCCTCCTCCCATTGCCCTCCCTTCCATCATCCCCCCATCCTGCTTATTACCTTCTCCCCCACTTTCCTGTATTGTAAGATAGGTTTTTATGCCAAAATGAGTGTGCATTTTATTCCTTCCTTTAGTGGAATGTCATAAGAGTAAACTTCATGTTTTTCTCTCACCTCCCCTCTTTTTCCCTCCACTAAAAAGTCTTTTGCTTGCCTCTTTTATGAGAGATAATTTGCCCCATTCCATTTCTCCCTTTCTCCTCCCAATATATTTCTCTCTCACTGCTTAATTTCATTTTTTTAAGATATGATCCCATCCTATTCAATTCACTCTGTGCTCTCTCTCTCTCTCTCTCTCTCTCTCTCTCTCTCTCTCTCTCTCTCTCTCTCTCTGTGTGTGTGTGTGTGTGTGTGTGTGTGTGTGTGTGTAAGTAATCCCACCAACTACCCAGATACTGAAAACTTTCAAGAGTTACAAATATTGTCTTTGCATGTAGGAATGTAAACAGTTCAACTTTAGTAAGTCCATTATGACTTCTCTTTGCTGTTTATCTTTTCATGTTTCTCATCATTCTTGTGTTTGAAAGTCAAACTTTCTTTTCAACTCTGGTCTTTTCATCAAGAATGCTTGAAAGTCCCCAATTTCACTGAAAGACCATTTTTTCACCTGAAGTATTATACTCAGTTTTGCTGGGTAGGTGCTTCTTTGTTTTAGTCCTAGTTCCTTTGATTTCTGGAGTATCATATTCCACGCCCTCTGATCTCTTAATGTAGAAGCTGCTAGATCTTGTGTTATCCTGATTGTATTTCCACAGTACTTGAATTGTTTCTTTCTAGCTGCTTGAAATATTTTCTCCTTGACCAGGGAACTCTGGAATTTGGCCACAATGTTCCTGGGACTTTCTCTTTTTGGATCTCTTTCAGGAAGTGATGGGTGAATTCCTTGAATACTTATTTTGCCCTCTGGTTCTAGAATGTCAGGGCAGTTTTCCTTGATAATTTCGTGAAAGACGATGTCTAGGTTCTTTTTTTGATCATGGCTTTCAGATAGTACCATAATTTTTAAATTTTCTGTCCTGGATCTATTTTCCAGGTCTGTTGTTTTTCCAATGAGATGTCACATTATCTTCCATTTTTCGAATCTTCTTGCTATGTTCTGTGATATCTGTCTTTCTCATAAAGTCCTTAGCGTCCATCTGTACCATTCCAGTTTTGAAAGATCTATTTTCTTCAGTGAGCTTTTGAATCTCCTTTTCCATTTGGCTAATTCTGCTTTTGAAAGCATTCTTCTCCTCATTGGCTTTTTGAACCTCTTTTGCCAATTGAGTTAGCCTATTTTTCAAGGTGTTATTTTCTTCAGCGTTTTTTGGGTCTCCTTTAGCAAGGTGTTGACCTGCTTTTCATGCTTTTCTTGCATCTCTCTCATTCCTCTTTCCTGTTTTTCCTCCACTTTTCTTACTTGATTTTCAAAATCCTTTTTGAGCTCTTCCATGGCCTGAGCCCATGGTATATTTATTTTGGATGTGTGGGATACAGAAGCCTTGACTTCTACGTCTTTCCCTGATGGTAAGCATTGTTCTTCCTCATCTGAAAGGAAGGGAGGAAATATCTGTTCACCTAGAAAGTAACCTTCTGTAGTCTTATTTTTTTTTCACTTTTCTGGGCATTTTCTCAGCCAGTGACCTGACTTCTGAGTGTCCTCTCCACACCCACTTCGCCTCCAGTTCCTCACAGCCAGCACTTGGGGTCTGGGACTCAAATGCTGCTTTCCAGCCTTAGGGCTTCAGTTGGGGCAGGGCTGCTATTCAGTGTGAGATTAAGTTCAGGTGCTCAGGTTGGGGCAGGGCCACCCCACGGGGCTCAGTTCCCTGGGGGGGGGGGGTTATGCAGAGACCTTCAACAATGGATCTTACCTCCTGCCTTCTTTGGGAGCCCTTGTCCTCTGCTGCCTCCACTGCTGCCTCCTAGCAGGCCTGAGTATGGAGACACCCCGCTCCCCTTTCTGGGAGCCAAAAAGACTCTCTCACCCACCTTTGGGCCCTGTGGGTGGAGGGACCTGCCCAGCTGCTGGAGATCCCATCCCTGAAGTCTTCTCAGATCTGCTCCTCTCAGTGCAGGTGGCCGAGGCAGGGCTGGGCTCTGCTCCAGGTCTGGTGTATGATGGACCTTTCGAGTCAGGTTTTCAGGTCTCTCTGGAACAGAAATCTCCTCCACTCTGTTGTTCTGTGCCTTCTGCCGCTCCAGAATTTGTTGGGAGTTCTTCTTTACAGGTAATTTATTGGCTGTGGGTTTGGAGCTGGTGTGTATGTGTATCTTTCTACTCTGCCATCTTGGTCCTCCACCCCAATACTATTATTTTCTATCAGTTCTGCTGAAAGTTTGGTTTGAGTGCTTAATGTAGTTAAATATATACATTTAGTCTTGTAAGTCTATGTTCTTTTAAATGGTTAAAACCTTGAGGGTCAGTGTGAGCCGTCAAATATCTTTGTATTTTTATCCATTTATTTCCTAATTGCTAAATCAAGTGGCATTTTTCTCAGTCATGATCCTTCTTGAACTTTCTACAGCCTTTGACACTGTGAATCACTTCTAGATACTGTCCCTTCTCTAGATTTTTATGATGCTGCTTTCTCTTGATTCTCCTTACTTATCTGTCACTCCTTGCTCCATCTTGTTTAATAGATCTTTATACAAATCATACTCACTAATCATATTTGTCCTATCTTTAACAGTTTTTCTCTTTTCTCTCTATACTGTCTTGTTTTATAATATCATTAGCTTTAATAGGTTAAAGCATAATCTCTATGTAGATGATTCTCAAGTCTGCATAAAGAGACCCAGTCTTCTCCTAAGCTCCACTGCAGGATCATTACCTATCACTTTGAAAATGGTCATTGGGGTTCTGTGAGCATCTCAAACAGAGCACATATGAACATGTACCTTATCTTTTCTCCAAAAATGTCCCCTCTTTCCAGATATCTAGGTTCTGAATCTTAATGTCTTTGATGCCTCCCTCTTACCTACCCCATATTTATATCTGGTGTCAAGTCTTTTGTTACCTCCACAGTATTTCTCATCCTCATCATCTTATCTACACTCACATAGACACCACCCTTAGACAGACCCTTATCTCTCACCTGCACTATTGCAATAACAATATAATGGTTTTACTGTCTCAGGTTTCTCCTTAATCAAATAAATTTGCTCCCCTTCCACATAGTCTGTGTTTTAACTTCATTGTCCTACTTACTGTTGTTCACTCAAAATACTCCATCTCTAACTCCAGACATATTTACCGCATGTCCTCCATGCTTGGAATTCTCTCCTTCCTTGCTTTAACCTTTAAGCTTCCCTGGCTTCCTTCATGACTTAGCTCAAATATTCTTTCCTTCAAGAGGCCTTTCCCAGCTCTCCCTGCCTCTCTACTGGTAGGTTCTTCCTTCTTAGATTACCTTTGATTTACTCTCCATATCTTGCATATATGCAGTTATATGCATGTAGGTTTCCCCATTAGATTGTGATCTCCTTGAGATCAGTGGTTATGTTTTATCTGTTGTTTGTATTTCCTACACTTAACACAGTGCCTGGCACTAAGTAATGGCCAAATGAATGCTTCTTGAGTAACTTTGCAATGTCGCAAATGAAAGAGAGACACTTGAAAGGCAGGTAGTTGCCCATATATCCTAAAGAGCATAGAGCACACCTTTGGGAGACATGGGGACGGGGAGAACAGAAGGGGAGATACCCTGAATGAGGATTTTATTACAGTTGAGCTGTACTACATTTTGACTGTAGACAGATAACAAAATGAAGTGTAATACTATTTTACTGAAGACAAAATTTTATTCATTCACCTAACATTTATTGAACACTTGCATTTTATTTATTGTTTTGTGTTTTTGATGAGGCATTGCTTCTATGTTTGTGGAATACATGCTACAGTAAAAGAATAATACAAAACAGAAATAACTCTAATGGTATTAAATATTGTCCCTGATTTTACTTAGTTCCTATATTAGCATGAGAATACTTCATACTAGACCTGTTAGAGTTAAAATAAATAATAATCACATCCTATAGTCAACATGAAGCATTTATAACTGATTTCAAATAAATTGGAAAGCTTTTACTAATTCGTTTATTGTACTTTATGTATCACTAAAAACATCCTTTGGGAATTCAGCTCAGTTCAAATGGCATTGGTAATATATAGTCACATTTGTTTTTCCTTGACCATAAAAAGGGTGGTGTTAGGTAGTAAACTTTTCCAACTAAACATGGCTTTGGAGATACTTTGCCATGCCAAATTCAAACTTTCAGACTGACTCTCTGGAACAAAGTTTTTAGGTCTTCTCTTGAGGTTATGGGGTTAGTTCTAAGGATTTGGAAGTGTCTTTTCCTTCTAATGCCATATACCATGAGCTCCCATCAGTATGCTTGACAAAAATAATTATCTCTTGACAATAATTATTTAGTCAGACTTAATCAGTTTTTAAGATCGAATTTCCTATGATGGTGTAATGGGCACAAAACTTTCTCTGTGTGTCTGTCTCTCTTTACACACATATACATACACATAAAGATCCACTCCCACAGACATATATGTGTATATTGTCAAAAAGAATATCCCAGGCCCAAAAAGATAAATTCTGTGAAACAGTCCAATCACAGGTTAGAAAATATTTATTGTCTGAGAAAAAAGGTTGCACAGAAGATCCTGCAAGAGACTGGAGACAGTTCAAGGGAGGAGGGAGGGAGGGACAGAAGGAGAGGAAGAGAGAGAGAGAGAGAGAGAGAGAGAGAGAGAGAGAGAGAGAGAGAGAGAGAGAGAGAGAGCTTTCAGTTGCTCAAAGGGGAATAGAAAAGGAGTGAGATGGTTTCAAGGGGTTTGGGGGCAGGAAGACAGTGTGAGGGGGAGTCAAGGGCAAAAACATCCTTAGATACTATAAGCTGGAAAATAAGATATTTGGAAATTTGGACTGTGCAGCTTCTGCTCAAGTCTGACTTTGGACTGTTTCAAGTCTGGTCTGAGTGTGGTCTAACTTCTGCAGGCATCTTCAAGTTCACCTGGAGTTCATTTTGCAAAGGCTCACTGGTATGTAATGCAACACTGAACCTCAGAAATCCATCTAATTGACTGGTTGTTGTGTAACTAAATGTGCACACCCATACACAGATATATCAGTTTTGTTAGATACTTTCCTCATTTTATGCAAATTCTCTAGGGCATTTTCAAATCTTTAAACTAATCTGAACCTGACTCCTGTGAAATGTCATTTCAGTTCATTAGATGACTTGAAAAATAATTACATTCGTCAGAGACTTCTTGATCTTATTCCAAAGCTTATGGTTGATGGACTGATCTATTGATCCTTTAGAAAATTCCAGGTCTCCTTCATAGCAATTGAACAACTGAGACATATTCTTATTGGCTAAAGAATGTAGGCATAGCCCTTTGTCACTTTAAATGGTGCACATAATTAAACACTTAAATGTAATGGGTCCTTACTCTCCAACTGAATTGAATCCCTTGAATATATTACTTTTCATCTCTATGTAGAGTAATATGATTCCAAAAAAGAAAATGTGTTTTAGTTTAAAAAAATCAGCTAACAGATTTTAATTTTACTTATAAAGTCTTACTAATTATAGTTAACTAAATTTCATTATAAAACCAGGAATTAAGCATTATTATATAAGAACACTGCTTAAAAAAGATGTATATATTTATACTTACTTAAAAATTTAAAAATATTGCTTCTATTGTACATAAGGCACATGTTCCCAAGATCGTGGCAGTTTAATCTCCTTTGAGTTTTGGTTTAAATTCAAATTACTGCCATGTTTCTCTAATAATACCCCGATGAGAGCTGAAAAGGGAGTGTGAGACCCCCACAAAGAGTGGGGTACCAGGGGTAGGTCATCTGGAGAAGAATTCATAAACTCAAGCATTGTTGAAGTCAAGGTAAAGATTTATTATGCTTTTCAGTGGGCAAGAGTTCTTAGGGAACCCACAACCTTAAAGGGGGTACAAGGGAAGTTTGTATAAGATATTTTATATTATCATTTGTGCCAAATATGCTAACTAGGTGTTTTGGGGGGCATTAGGGAGTGGTTACATGCACTATTGATTTCTACTGCACAGGTACTTTCCCCAAAATTCATCAGGTAATAGCCAAGGAGGGGGGGCTACCTGGAGATGTAGTTTTAGGTTTGAAAAGTCACTAAGTCAACCAACAGTCAGGGCTGACAAGGAAAAACCAGGCTTCTATCATCAATGTCTTGTTAGACAAGATTAATGTAAAGGGAGTATAGGTATGTCCAAGGCTAAGATACATATGACAGGTCAGTGAGTGGTTAATGTCATTATGATCCAGGACACAGTTCAGTCAGGATGCAGCTGGTTCTAAGTGATAAATTCCATAGGTGGAGCTGTCTACTGTAGCAGGAAGGGAGATAATAGTTGTTGCTAGGGCAGCCTGTGTCCTTGGGCTGGGGAGAAACTGCCTGGTATAGTGCTTTAAGGCTCCGGAGAAATGTGATTTTAGAATTGCACCCAAGCACCCCATCCACCCTATGTCATGGTTTATATTTTCTGTTCTTTTTTCATATGCTATGACTTTTCAAATTTATGACTTACGTAGTTTCATTTGTAATTTCTGCAACTTTAAATGGAAATATGTGCAATTAACTGATCTGGATAAACATTTTCTGTTTGACTAATGGATACTGATTAGCATCTTAAAACAGCAATTGAAAGGGGCATGGCTGATCTCACAAGGAGAAAGAATATTCTATGTACACAGTCAGTTCTCAGCTTCTAAACAATTGCTTGTTTTTCCCTTCATATTAAGAAGAGTAAAAGAATAGAGTAGGGACCTATGCTGCTGAAAAAGACAATGAAATTTCTTTTGACATTGTGTTCCACAAGACTGAGGCAGCCGTATGTGAATTTATGAGAATTTATTTTATAGTGGCAAATGGATATTCTAGGTTGTCATGTGTTTGTTTTGTAAAATTTTACTCTGCCTACAGTGGAACTATTGCATCCAACTTCGTTATTATATTTTAGAAATGTAACTGCTAAACTGGAAAATGCCAAGAAGAAGAAGAAGGAGAAGATCAGAATAGTGAGTTGCTTAGATAACCATGATTATTTAATGATTGTTTGAAGAAGCTAGAAGTGTGAGACTAGAGAAGAAAAGATTTATGGGGAGAGAGTGCTGGAGGAAGAGGGATGTCACAGCAGCATTGAATGCCATCATATGCAAATATTCCCCCTATAACTTCTCACAATCCTTAGTTATGAAGTTTCGCTTTTGTTTTGGTCCTAGACAATAAATTCGTTGGTGTAGGGAACTCCTAATAAGAGAACCCCTTACCAATATAGACCAGCAACTTCATTGAAATGTATAGTCTTACAAATTTCTTTGGGTGATCTGAAAGTTTAAAGGATTTGGTCAGTTTAGCATAATCCTGGTATTTTAGAGGTTGGATTAGAACCTAGATTCAGAATGCTGAAGTTGGTTTATAATTCATTACATTTTTTATCTCTATGAAATGTAAAAGGAAGTAAACATTATCATCATATGAAAACATTTACTAATGTTCTGACTAATTGTAAAATTAGTCCCCACTCATATATCTGTTCCAGTTTAAAATCCTAAACCACCATGTCATTATATTTGTCAGTCAGTCACCAATTATTGGATGTTGTACATGTTTCTGCTCTCAGACACTTGTCAATTTCAAAATATTTTTGTGACATATTTAACAACCAAGAATTAAAACAAAATGCTAATGATAAAAAGTAAAATCATGAAACATTTGTTTTTGATATGGAGATAGAAACCATTCACCATAAAAATGGCATATGAATAATCAACATGACTCATTTTTATTCATATGCTATAGGCAACTGCTAGGACCATTCGAAGTAATAATGCAAATACAGAAAGCAAGTCTAAGATGATAGTAAAACTTTTTGTGATAAAATAAACTCAGGCCAGGAATGATGGTTTAGAGAAAATAGAAAGATAGTCAATAATGTGAATAGAACATCTTTAACAACAGCACATACCTGCACACTTGGCTCACACCCAAGAAAAAAACTTTATGTTTACAAAAAGATATTAGAAAAGGGAGAATTGCTTTAAATTATTGAAGTAGCATTCTGCCAAGCCTAGAGGCCTGTATTGGGCTACCCGAGTCTTCCTTACCTCACCTCCCGAGGTCTTCGGCTGGCCACGCTGGATGCACGTATGAGAGAAAGGACGTTCCAGAGTCAAACAGGGGTTGAGCTTTCTTACAGGGTTTCGGTTACAAGTGCAGGGGGGGTCTTCTTTCTTAGGACAAAGAGGGGGAGATTTCCTAAGGAGGCTAAGCTTAAGGGATTGGAAGTAGAAGTACAAGCGGGGAGAGAGGGGGAGGGGAGAGAGGAAAGAAAAGAAGCGGAGCCCTACTTTTCTCTTTGGCTCCACACATGCTAAGAGAGCTTTTAGGCTTCCTCAATCCTACTTAATCTTCAGCCACACAGTTTGCATCTCAATACCATGCTGTTAGGTAACTAGGTGTGCTCCAATCCGGGACGACCTCGAGGGCAGGGAGACTCCACCCATCAAGTATCTCCGGGGGAGAGGCGGAAATACCCGAGCTAGCCGAGCTAGCTCGGTCTGACCTTCTCGAACCCCCGCTGTTCATGGAGGGCCTCGTAAGACTCTAAGATTTAGAAGTCCCACTTTTACCCGCCCGAGACTGTCCACATGGATTTGAGCTTCCAGTCCCAACAGCATTCTATCAGGTTATTGTCAGAAATGCAAATAGTGACAAAGACTAAACTAAAGTAAAATTTATCCTCATCCAAAGGAATGAAAATCAGGGTGTTTTTGAAAAATAAACCTAGAAGTTCAATGATATTCATTTGGAAGTTAATTAGGGCTGTTTCCAAGGGGAGGTAGTTTCCTTTCAGGGTAGGAATTTAGTGTAGTCTCCATGATATCCATCGTGTAAATGAATTAGATAAGAGTTTGGACTAAATTAGTAGCATCAAACCCAAGTAGAAGTGGGGGCAATTAAACAGTACACAAAAAATCCTACAGGCTATATAGTGATTTAGAAAACCACAAATTCTCATGATTTATGTTCTATTCTATTATTCCTTATTTTTGTTAGATATTTCTCAATTCCATTTTAATCTGGTTTAAGCCACACTTGGAAGTGTTGCAAGTTACAATGACACCTCTGGGCTGGATAATCTCCGGCATTCCTTAAAATCTTAAGATTCATTAAGTTTTGCCAAAACTGCCTCCATCCTACCTTTTCTGTTTGAAAGAGAATGAATACTTGATCTAATATCTAGGAAGGAATGGGCTAAGTATTTAGAATAAAACTGACAAAGTGTTTAGAATAAAATTTTGGAAAAGCAGATACTCATACATACAAAGTGGGAAGGCATTACAAAAGAATAAGGCCAATTCTGTATAATTTTAGATGGAGACACAAATTTAAACCATAGATCTATGACCTGTGAAAAATTTAAATAGCTTCCTTTAGGTTTGTCGTTTTTGTTGTAGCCTCATACACATTTTCTTTCTAGTGCTTGATAGAACCTTCAAACACCTAAAAGAAGCACAATCAGAGAATATATGCATATTACATATATTATCTCTTTTTTAAAATGATGATCATAAAAACAAAAACATATGTGGATTACATATATATATGTATACTCATTTTCTGTAAAAATAATTAAAAAACAATTCAGAAATTCCTCTCCATTGTTACTGTGCATTTAGAAATTATTAATTAAATTAGTTCACTTTTTTCTGGCAGTAGTGTTTCTTGAAAAAATAGTATGTGCAACTAAGGACTTTAACATTCAGCCAGAAACGTATAGCAAGCTAAGTAATTATACATTTCATTTTTTATAACAAACATAAGAAAGTCAAAAAATAATTGCTGTAAATAGAATTTAATAATTTGATACTTCCTCTTTGAAACTTCTCTTGAATTTCCATAGATTTCATCTATCATCTTCACTCTTACCAGATTCTCAAGCATGCATGTGAGCATCCATATACAATGTTCATTTCAGTGCTCCAGGCACACACATAACAGATAGCCTCTTCAATCAACCACTGCTAAGTAGGGGAAAATTGCTTATCAGAAAGATCTCACTAATTACATATTTTCATCTTCCTTTTCCTTTAGTCTCTATTACTTGATTTTGAAACTCCTCTGAACTTAGCTCTTCCAGATCTCATCAGCCTCTGCTGTGCTACATGCAGTGACTGAAGCAGTTGGGTCAGAGGTTGGGGGAGATCAGAGAAAAAGGAGGATAGAAAGGAAACTGAGAACCTTTTTCTTGGCTCTAGGCAAAAGCAGCACATGAAGCTAGATTGGTGGTGGCACCAGGGAGCAGAAGTGCAATAGGACCAAACTTTCTAGATCTAAAAAGCAAGTATGTGAAATGTAGGGGATATTTTAAAATCTTTTTTCCCCAGGATTTCCATTTTATAGAGAAACAAACTGTATAAGTCAATCAATTTGTTTTTCAAGTACAAAATTTCATTTTGCTGGAATTATGTTGTTCCTTGTGGTATTAGAATGAGGGACATAGTATGAAAATTTCTACTTTCAGACCTCATGGTGAAGACGTTTTGTTGCAAATATAGAATTTCACATGAGTGACTGAGAATTTAAAATACACTTTCGTTGTGGACTAACACTATTATAATAGAATAGGTCATACATGTCCCCAAGGCTCAAGCAACATGGTTTTGGTGTTCTGTGTATTAGGAATAATGTAGGTCCTAAGTAGGCATTATGTTAGAATAATAAATGTTCTGATTTGACCAAATATGCACCCTAACAACTCTGCATAATTAAGAGATTGATTGTAGCCAAGGTAACTCTACCCAGAGTGCCAAAAATAAATAATACAGATATACTATAATCTTTACTGTGGTACCTAAATAATGTAGTATCTATAGAAGAAAAGACTTCACTGAGGATTGTGTGTATATATGTATGTATATATATATATATATATATATATGTGTGTGTGTGTGTGTGTGTGTGTGTGTGTGTGTGTGTGTGTGTGTGTGTGTGTGTGTATGTGGATATCGGTCCTTGCCTCATATACTTGTATATGTATATGTGTGTATACACACATGTTTGTGTGTCTATTAGTCTATCTATTTATCTAGATATAGATGTATTTGTGTGTATACACACACGCACACACAAGCACACATATTATTGTTATTGAGTCCTTTCAGTCATGTCTGATTCTTTGGGACCCCATTCGTTGTGGGATTTTTTTGGCAGAGATATTACATAGGCTTGTCATTTACTTGTTCAGTTCATTTTATGATGAAAAACTGAGGCACACAAGGCTGTGACTTGCCTAGGGTCAAACAGCTAGTAAGTGTCTGAGGCCAGATTTAAAGTTATGATGACAAATCTTCCTGATTTCAAGCCCAATGTTCTATGCACTTTGCCACCTAGCTGCCACACACATACACACACACACACATACACACACACACACACACACACACACACACACACACACACACTCTGGATATTGTTCAATTACTTTCATTATATTTGCTAGTTTGACCCTGCATGGTTTTGGTGAAGTCTTAGAGTATTGTCTCATCATGACGCAAAGGTGGCCCTAAATTACAGAAGGCTATGCCTATGGGATTTAAATTCTGGCAGACAAATACTACTTAGATAGAAAGCATTAGTTCATGGATTCAGAAATCAACGCTATTTCACTCTTCCAAGAATGTATCTACTTAAGTTTGGAGAGGTTCATCAGTAGTGTTGGGCATTGACTGGATCAATAGAATTTTTTGGCTATTTTTCCACAGTATCTCAAAAAGTCTATCTCATTATCTATCTATCTATCTATCTATCTATCTATCTATCTATCTATCTATCTATCTATCTATCTATCTTACTGCTTATATCAACTCCAGGAATGCCAATATAGAGAGAATCAGGGATCCTTAAAATGATGATGTATTGAAGCAACTAAAACACATGATAGCAATGTTATACATGTATAAGGTTTCAAGGTTTTCTAAGTGAACTTCATACCATAATCCTGTGAATCAAGGAGCATGAACATTATTATTCCCATTTTACACATGAGAAAACTGAGACTCATAGATTTTAAGTTACTTGCTCAGGACCATAGACCAATAATGATTCTAAAAGGTTCTTGACACTTGTAACAAATATGCATTTTCATTATGCCTCAGTTCCTTAATTATTTATTGGTTTGTGATTCTTGTTTTTCAGTCATTTTACTTGTACCTGACTCTTTGTGACCCTGCTTGAGGTTTGTTTGGCAAGATACTGGTGCAATTTCCCATTTCCTTTTTTGATTCATTTTACAGATGAGGAAACTGAGGCATTTTGCATCGTGCTAAGAACTTTGCCAATATTTTGTTTTATGTGACTCAATTAAGTTTAGAGAGTTAATGATAGAATGATGGCTAGAAGTTCTCGTGTTATTGAGTAGACTCTTCTTTCACTATATTTACCAAGTTCACATTTAATTATTATCATTCATTTAATGGATAAATATCTTTTGTTATCATTAGAGATAGCCAATTTGTGTAGGGAATAGAGCTCTGGACTGAGAGCAAGGAAGAGTTGAATTTAAATCTTGCCTCAGATATTTGCTGTGTAGCTCTGAAAGTCATTTAAGTTCTCTCAGCCTCACTTTTGACATCAGTAAAAATAATAATGGCACCTACCTTCTGGGGTTGCTGTGACAATAAACTGAGATAATATTTGTAAAGCACCTTTCAAAACTTAAAGTGCTACATAAATGCAAGATATTAGAATTGTTGTATGTGAATATTTTTGAACATTAATTTTTGTAATTAGGAAACATATTCAATTTTGTTCTAGAAAAATGAACAAAGAATAGTGCATATGCATATATGTTTTTACAGATACTAGTTTCTGTAAATATTACTAAGTAAATAATAAGCTAAGTAAGAAAGTAAATATTACTTATCCATGCTTAGTAATAAATCTATCTAAATTTGAGCCACCAGGAAACAAGTAATCATGATTTTTTTAAATCAGTTTTGAAAATTCTGCTCTGTTTCTCAGTGACAAAAATGTGCTAGTTTGTAAATAATTTCCTTTCCTGAAACTATTTATGGTAATCCATTAATAATAAATATAGTTCACAATGATGTAGAGAATATCTATATTGACTAAATAATGAAACCTTGAAGAAGCAACTACTAGGCTAATTTGCATTTATAGAAATCAATATTTAGTGCATGTAATTAAGTAAGCTAACTTTTGTTCCTAGCTATCCAATAATAAGTATATAATAAAAAGAAGTATATTTACTCTCAATTTAATTGAGTAAATTCCATGCTATTAAATTTAAGTTGAAATCAAATTATTTTGAAGCTCAGATGCTTGTCTAATCATAAATTAAAATCATGGCAACATTAAAAAGGCAAGTAAAAATGAGCAAGCAGTTTCAAATAAGGATGTGTAAATATATGCTTGAATAATTTCATATTTGATTTAAGGTTATTACTTCATTATAAAGGCATGTGATGATATAGGAAAAATGTTGCTCTTACAATGAGGACAGACCTGGGTTTGAATCTTGTCTACAACTTAATCTTTGGATTTCATCAAGACATTTAATCTCTTTGGGACGCTTTCATAATCTGTAAAAAAAAATGTATAATTAGCTTTGCAATAATTATCTTTCAGATTTTTTTTTTTTTACACACATCTTGTACCCAAAACTGAAAGCAATGTTTAAATGTGAGCTGCTAAACATTAGGCTTGCCAAGCTCATAGGTGAGTTCACAGAATTAATCATTTGTTGAACGCTCATCGTGTACAAGTTACTTCCTTTTTGCAGTCTTTTTAGTTTTTATTTTTTCATAAATAGTATTTTGTTTTCCAATTACATGTAAGAATAGTTTTCAGTGTTCATTTTTATAAGACTTTGAGCTTCATTTTTTTCTCCCTTCCTCCCCACACCTTCCACATGATAGCAAGCAATCTGATAAGGTTGCACGTGTGCAGTCATGTAAACATAATTCCATATTAGTCAGGTTGTGAAAGAAGAAATAGAACAAAAGGAGAAAGCCACAAAAAAGTGAAAATAGTATGCTTTGATTCACATTCAGACGTCATAGTTCTTTCTCTGAATATGGATAGTATTTACTTCATAAATCTTTTGGAATTTTCTTGGACCATTGTGTTTCTGAGAACTAAATCCATCATAGTTCATCATAGCACAATGTTACTGTTACTGTGTATAATGTTCTCTTGATTCTGCTCCATGTTCGAGTTAAATAAATGGATATTAGAGATCTAAAAATATCAAACAACAAAATCCTATCCATCCATCCATCTATCTATCTATCTATCTCTCTATCTCTCTATCTCTCTATCTCTCTATCTCTCTATCTCTCTATCTCTCTATCTCTCTATCTCTCTATCTCTCTATCTCTCTATCTCTCTATCTCTCTATCTCTCTATCTCTCTATCTCTCTCTCTCTCTCTCTCTCTCTCTCTCTCTCTCTCTCTCTCTCTCTCTCTATCTATCTATCTATCTATCTATCTATCTATCTATCTATCTATCTATCTATCTATCTATCATCCATCTATCTCAAACTCCCCAAATCTATACAATTAAAACACCTTGCTATTTATTCCTCCAGAATGTCTTGTGCATCTAACTCATTCTCTCTACACAGATTGGTGCTATGTTAGTTCAGGCTCTCATCACCCCTCACCTATATTATTGCAAAAATATTCTTGCCTTCCTTTCTGCCTCAAGTCTTTCTTACTTAAGTGCATTCAATGTCAAAGTATTTTTTTCTTAAAAATCTTACTTTCTCAGTCACTTGATCTATTTAACTTCTGTGGTTTTCTATTGCCTTTAGCAGAAAATATTGAATACTCTCCTAAGTCCTTATACTTCAACTTATCTTTCCAATTTCAGTGCACATTATTTTCTACGACACTCTCTATAATCCAGCCAAACTTCCCCTCTCTTTAACACATACAGCAACCATCTCCTATCATGTGCCTTTGCACTAATTCTCCTTCATGGGAATGGAAAATTTTCTCAGTCTTCATGGTTGTAATACACTCCAACCTCACTTCCACCTCAAAGAATCCTTTCTTTCTTCAAGATACATCTCAACCACCTCCTTCTGATACTTACAGCACTTGGAGTCTTCCATCTCAAATACTATTCATTTGGCTTCTTTGTATATATTATTTTTATATAATGCATACAAATATATATATATATATGTATATACATATATACATATATATATAACATAAACAAAAGCACATACACAAATGTATGTATGTACCAAAATTCTGTGTGTATATTTGTGCATTACACATGAAACTTGCAAGTGTACTTGTTTTCCATTAGAATACAAGCTTTTTGCAAGTAAGGATCATTTCATTTATTGTATTTGTACCCCCAGAACATAGCATGGTGACTATCATTTACTAAGGGCTTCATAAATGATGATTGATAGACAGATTCTACTTTCTAGTGTTGGGAAGCATGAGAAAAAAAGAGCACCAAGTACTGAAAAAAGAATGGCAAAGGATGTGATAAATGTGTAGTCATGTAAAACACTTCCATAATAATCATGCTGTGAAAGACTAACTAGATTTCCCTCTATTCTGGCCTGCGCTCCATTTCTTCTATTGTCTCCTTTGTTCTCTCCCTCTACAAAATCGTTCGCATCTGATTACCCCTTTCCGCAATCTGCCTTCCCTTCTATTATCCTTCCTCTCTTATCCACTTACCCCCCACTTTCCTGTAGAATAAGATCAACTTCCATACACAATTGAGTGTGTATGTTATTCCCTCCTGAAGACAAGTCCTTTGAAAAGAAGGCTCACTTATTCCCTCTCTCCTTTCCCTTCTTGCTCTCCATCGTAAAAGCTCTTTCTTGTCTCCTTTACGTGAGATGATTTACTACTTTCAACCTCTCTCTTTCTCTTACTCCATTCCTCTCAACCCTTAATTTTCTTTTGTAGATATCACCCCTTCATATACAGCTCACCCTCTGCCCTCTCTTTCTATGTCTGTCTGTCTGTCTCTCTTTATGCACACACACACACACACACACACACACACACACACACACACACATACATATTCCATCCAACAATCCTCTTACTGAGAAAGGTCCCATGAATTACAAATATAATTTTTCCACATAGGAATGTACAGTACAACTTTAATAATTCCCTTATGATTTCTCTTTTCTGTTGACCTTTTCATGCTTTTCTTGATTGTTCTATTTGAAAGTCAAATTTTCTATTCACTCTGGTCTTTTAAACAAGAATGCTTGCAATTCCTTTATTTTACTGAAGTTCCATTCTCTCCCCTCCACCCTGAATTATTACACTCAGTTTTGCTGGAAAGGCGATTCTTGCTTTTAATCCTATCCCCTTTGGCCTCTGGAATGTTATATTTCAAGCCCTCTGATCCCGTTGGAGAGAAGCTCTAAATCTTGTGTTATTATGATTGCATTTCTATAATACTTGAATTGGTTCTTACTGGCTGCTTGTAATATATTTTTCCTTGGTCTGCAAACTATGCAATTTTGCTACAATATTCCTAGGAGCTTTCCTTTTGGGATTTCTTTTAATAGGTGATAGATGGATTCTTTCTATTTCTCTTTTAATTTCTGATTCTAAAATATCAGGGAAGTTTTCCTTGATAATTTATTGACATATGAGATCTAAGCTCTTTTTCTGATCATGGCTTTCAGGTAGTCCAATAATTTTAAAATTATCTCTCCTGGATTCATTTTCCAGGTCAGTGGTTTTTCCAAAGAGATACTTTATAATGTCTTCTATTTTTTCATTCTTTTTGTTCTGTTTCATAATTTCTTGACTTCTTGTAAAGTTACTAGCTTCCATTTTCTCAATTCTTATTTCAAAGGAATTGTTTTCTTCAGTGAACTTTTGAACCCCTTTTTCCATTTTATCCATCCTGCTTTTTAAGGCATTCTTTTCATTATTGACCTTTTGGACCTCTTTTCCCATTGGGGTTAGTATAATTTTCAATTTTCAATTTTCTTCAGCATTTTGGGGATTTCCCTTAGCAAACTGTGGACTCATTTTTCATGATTTTCTTGTTTCATTCATTTCTCTTCCCAATTTTTCCTCTACTTCTCTTATTTGATTTTCAAAATCTTTTTTGAACTCTTCCATTATCTGAGGCTGATTCATATCTTTCTTAGAGGCTTTGTATGCAGGAGCTTTGACTTTTTTGTCTCCTTCTGGTTGCATGTTTTGATCTTTCTTGTCACCAGTGACATAAGAACATGCCTCTTCACTGAGAAAGTAAGAGACTATATTTTGTTTTTTCCCTCCATTATTTCATTTCCCAATCAATTACTTGTCTTTTGAGCTCTTTGTTAAGCAGAGTGTTCCAGAAGTGTCCTCTGCTTCAGCAGTGGGTGCTGCTGCACTGGGGCCCAGGTCAGGGCTGTGACAAAACCGGGGCTGGTGTTGATGCTGATGCTAGACCACACTCTCTTCTCAACCAGGTGAGATATACTTCCTACTGTCCTTTGAAGTTGTTTTTGCTGTTTCTAGTTTGACAAGTCTGGAAACCACAGCAGCCACTATTGATTCAGTCCCCAAGGCTTGCTCCAACTCTGTGTAGGCTGGGGCGGACCCAGATTAATAGTGCTATGCTCCCACCCCAGTGCTATTGACTCTTTTTGTCAACCTTCCAGATTGTCTTGGGTTGGAAATTTGCTTCAGTCTGTCATTTTGTGACTTCTGCTGCTTTAGAATTTGTTTAGAGTGATTTTTTGAGAGAGAACTCTAGAAGGTCCCTGTTTCTACTCTGCAATCTTGGCTCCACCCTCTAGAAAGATATTTTCAATAGACAAAATGGAACTGAAAGGCACGTGAGGATATAGACAAAGTAGGGGCAATGCCAAGGTAGATAGTGATCAGAATATGGGCATAAATATCACTGGAAATCATTTTCATCTTAATGTGCAATAATTTTAAATCATAGGTCCAAGACAGGCTAATATATATTTCAAAAGTAATCTTATGATTCTTTTTACCTTCTATTTTCCAATATTGACGTTATTGACAGAATTGTGTCATTTCTCATGTTGCATTTTATATCTTCAGTCACTGAGACAGAACAAAAATCAATAATTCTATAAAAGAACTAACTGCCTCTACAAGTATTCCTTTTTCTTCTATACCTGTCATTTTTTTTCTGCTTTGGCACAATCCAAGTGGACTAAGAGAACAATATTTTCAGTTCATTATGGTTTCCTTTTAAATTGAAATGCTGTATCCATTTGTTCCTGATAGCTCTCCTCCTAGTTTATATGTACCCAGTTAAAAAGAGACCACAAATAGCAAGAGATAGCCTGCTTTTTTCTAGGGAAGCATGCCCCTTTGAAAGATACCTATAATTTGTTCAGCAAGTTAAAATATAAATCCAACCATTTAATCTCATTGAGTGGTTGCATGTAACAAATGAGAATTGATTTCATTTCTTTTTCCAAGAGAATTCAATCTCAATATTGACCAACACACCTGGTAAGAGAAATATGTTCTCAGATGTATAAAAGATTTCAAAAACAGGATTTTTATCTACTGCTTTTTATTGTGTTGTACAAAAACTAAAAGCACGTAATGAGTTTAAAGACAATGATATAAATTAAGCTCAATTCACAAACTGATATTATTAAAATTTATATGATTTAAATATTGTAAGGTTTGGGTTATAATATTTTTATTATCAAAAGACACTACATATCTGATGATTTCACATCAAAATATTCCCCAGTACTTCAAATAAATAAAGTAAATACAGGATGCTTTAATTCTTTCTTTCAACTAATGAAATAAACAATGATCTCTTTTTCCCTTATAATATGCTAGGACTTGATCTTTTAATTTCTTCAAATTATTCAAATATTGTCAGTTTTTAGGTTTTTCTTGTCTCCAGTATTTCTATTTCAAAAATTCTACTGCGTTTGGATTTTTAACAGAAGTTCTTAAAAGTCTAAGTGCCATGTACTTAGTCTAGTCTATGCTTTTCTCTTATAGATATAAGTTCAATTTTCAGAATAGGTTATTCTTTGTTGTAAGGCTTCTTCTTTGGCCATTTGTTATGATCCAAGATTTCCTTCTTTATAATAGTTCATTCCAAGTATTTTCTGATCATGACTGTGCTTCCTCAATGCACAATCTTCTTTACACTGCTGTATTTTTTCTTCAACCTGAAAACTTTGGATTTTGGTGATGTCATTTCTGAAATGTTTCAATATTGCATTCTTTTAAAAGTGATGTATATATTCTTCCTATTTTACCTTAGTCTTATACCTCTAATAGTTCTGGACAGTTTTCTTTCATGGTCTCTGTTGAGCTGTAGAGTTTTGTCATGATTTTCAGGATCCAGTTCTTAACTTATTTCCTCCTCGTCCTGTTTTCCAGTTACTTTATTAAAATAGACATCTCACTTATTCCTGTAATTCCGAAGAATTTTGCTTGTTTTAATATTTTTCTTAACATCATTGAATCATCGAGTTCTTTTTGTGCTAACATTTCTGGGAGTCAACAACTTGGGCAAAATTGTGAATTTTTGGCTCCAAATTAATTTATTTCTATTCGTGTTAATTTTATTATTCTATCTCTTATTGCAGTTCTTCTTTAACGTGCTAGCACTCTTAGGTCCTTAATCATCGATCTACTTTTTCTTTTCCCTATGGTTCTACTTTTAATGATTTTGAAATTATTGTTTTCCCTGTAGGATTTTATCTTGGTACTCTGTTAACTATAATATTTCTTCATTGTAGCAGAAGTTTTCATCTCTTTACTCATGTATGTGATTTCACTTTTGGATTTTGAAATTATGCCAAAGTTATTGCATATCTCTTCTTTTACTGTTGGATGAGGTAACTGAGCACTCTCTCCCACTGTAATTCCAATGGTATAATGCACTAAGGTCTTGCCACTGCTGCAGTGTGTAAACTGAACAAATTGGAAGGGGAGCTATCTAAGGTTAAGCACTGTCTCGTTTAAAAATCCTATACTTTGCTCACAGTCCTAGTCTACTTAGGTACCTTGCACAGATTGTTGGCACTAAGGCCCTCATACTGCCATATTATTGAGCTTTTGTCTATCTTCCAGAGATTTCCCTCACCATGATTACCTCAGTCTTGCCTATATCCTTGTGAAGTTACCTATTGGAATTCAGCTGTTTAAGATCATGATTCCAAGAATGAATTGTCCAACTCAGTTAGTGATGAATACAGTTCGGTCTCCTGAGGCAGAGGTATTAAAATTCAGATAGAAATTTTGACCACTGCACTGTACATAAGGATTTCTCTGGGCTACATACTGATTTAGAAATCTATGCATGCTTAAATTTATTTTTACAATTAATTGATTAATTTTATAAAATATTTCCCTATTGTACTTCAATTTAGTTCAAGTCATACCTCCGTCCTGGGACAGCCCCAGAACCCTCTCTCTCAGAAAGCAATTGGATTCATTAACAAGTTTTGTTGCTTGGGTTAAATTGATTTAGCCAGACCCTCTCATGTCACTGTCTTAAAAGGAAGGCCTTGCATAGGTGGTTTTTTTTTTAATGAGAAGAATTACATAAGTATTACACAAATTAACATTTAGTCACATCTCAGAAGTCAAATAATATTTCTATTATCAGTTTTTAACACTATGATCATTTTTTTGCCTGAAGGAATATGAGAAATTCTATACAAACATACGATGAGTTAGACTCTCATTTTTAATTGGCTATATCTTCCATTTCACCGCTCCCAAATATCCCGTGAAATTTCAGTATGATGATTAAAAAAAATGTTCTGAAATGTTGCTAACTTTTTTCCACTCATTGCAGAAACACAAAATAAACCATTGTTTGAAAAAAATGCACAAGTAGGCAGATAAAAGTTTTTATGTCAGGGAAGAAAGGGGATTCCTCTACTTTCATTTATTTTCCCAGATGCAATAAACACAAGAAGATATATTCCATTGTCAGTTTCAAGTCGCCTTTTTCCTTGGGCTTGTCATATATATTTCAGTTTCATGTTTAAGAGAGTATTCAGTCTAGGTACTGTGCTTTACATCAATAATGGTGCTACTGAAAAACTGAAGAATCAGAGATATTTGGAAGCATTGAAGTACCGTCTTGGGATGATGCTACTTGCCTTCTTTTTTCTTTCTGTCTCATATTTTAAATGTCCCTCTTCAAACAGTAGCCATATCTCACTAGGGTGACAGACTTGTGGTTCCCAGGAAACCATGAAGCACCCTTTTTTATAGTTTATTGAATCCATTTAAAATTCGGTCAGATTAGTGAATCCCCAGAGGGGTATCTGAAGTTTCCCATAGGGTGAAAACATTTTAGAACAACATCTACATTAACAAATGTTCTCAAATCTTTAAAGAGCTCAAAGGAATTCTGTCCCCAGGAATGAGCTGATTTCTATACAGATACCAAATCTCACCATCACCCCCCCTCCAAACAAAACATATTAATTCCAAAAAAAATTTACATAGAAAAGTCACCCAGATTAATGTTTAATGTCCTTTAGCAAATTTGTAATTCATCCAGTCACTTGAATTCTGTGTATTTCTTTCTGTGTTTATGCCTCTGGGAAATATTCAGAAGAGACTATCCCACAGCTTCTTCTATCAAACATTGTGACAGCAAGTTATTTTTTGTTAATTTTCAATATTTAGTTTTATATGATTTTGAGTTCCAATTTTTTCTTCTTCCTTCCCATCCCTCCGACCTACACATGCAATCATGGAAACATGTTTCCCCATTAGTCATGTTGTGAAAGAAGATTCAGAACAAAAGAAGAAAAGCCACACAAAAAAGTGAAAATAGTATACACTGATCTGCATTCACACTCCATAGTTTTTTCTCTGGAAGTAGAAAACATTTTCTGTCATGGATCTTTTGGAATTCTATTCTGTCATTATATTGCTGAGAAGAGCTAAATCAATCATAGTTGATCACACAGTGTTACTATTACAATGTACAGTGCTCTCCTAGTTCTGCTCACTTCACTCAACATCAATTCATGTAAGTCTTTCCAGGTTTTTTTTTCTTCTGAATTTCACCTGCTCATCATTTCTTACAGCAGAATATATTCCATTACATTCATATACCACAACTTGTTCAGCCATTTTTGATTTTATGGGCATGCCCTCAATTTCCAATTCCTGACCACCACAAAAAGAGCAGCTATAAATATTTTTGTACATGTGGATCCTCTCACCATTTTTATGATCTCTTTGGGATACAGACCTAGAAATGCTATTACTGGATCAAAGGGTGTGCGAAGTTTGAGTGCCATTTGGGCATAGTTCCAAATTGCTCTCCAGAATGGTTGGATCATTTCACAACTCCACCAGTGCAATAGTGTCCCAATTTTCCCACATCTCCAACATTTCTTATTTTCTTTTGCTATCATATTAGACAATCTGATATTGTTGAGGGTCAGGGTGCTGGGGACCCCAAAATACCATCACGCTGGGTCCTGCTTGAATGAATTAGACCCAAGCCTCTACTTTTAGCCAAAGTAGAACAAAGTTTATTGAAGATTCACCATATTGAGTTGTCTCCTAAGGAGCCTAAGCATTTATAACATTTGTATTAACAAGTGGGCCAGATAAAGTCTCAGAGTCTGAGATGGATTGAATCTGAGTGTCTTCATGGAGGCAAGATGGAAATTAAATTCAGAAAAGACTGAGGAAAGAATCCAAATGTTGCCAAGTAGTCTGGGACTCCGGAGACAGACTTGAGAGAGGAGGTCAGCCTGGAATGTAGATCAAATCTAGGGAGGAATTTGATGGGAGTGGCAGGTAGCCCTGAGAATAGGATTTTGATAGGATCAAGGATAGGTAGTATCCTGGCTATGCTATATGGACCTCAACAGAATGCCAGATCAAATAAGGGGAATCCAAGGAGACTTCAAGGTGAAGCTTTCTGGGGCCCTTCAGACAAATGGGACTAAAACTCCCTTGGGCCAAGAGATAAAAGTCTCAGTTTAGGCTCCTAATAGGTCAATCGGTGTGATGTAGTACTAGAGTTATTTTAATTTCTCTAGTCAATACTGATTTAGAGGATTTTATGTGGTATAGATAGCTATAATTTCTTCATCTGAAAACTGCCTGTTCATATACTTTGATTTTTAATCAGCTCAGGAATGACTGGTATTCTTATCAGTTTCACTCAGTTTTCTATATACGTGAGAAATGAGGCCTTTATTAGAAACTTGCTGTAAAAGCTACTTCCCAGATTTCCTTTGGTTATATTGGCTTTGTTTGTGCCGTTTTTAAATTTAATGTGATAAAAATAATCCATCTTGCATTTCAAAATGTTATTTATCTCATTTTATCATAAATTTTCCATTCTCCATAGCTCTGACAGGTAAATTATTTCTTGATTTCCTAATTAGCATATGGTATCTATATTTATATCTAAATCATTTGCCCATTTGACCTTCTTTTGATAGATTGTGTAAGATACTAGTCTATACCTACTTTCTGTCATATTAACTTCAAGTTTTTCCAGCAGCCTTTGTTAAATATTGAGTTCTTATCCCATAAGATGGAGTCTTTGGGTTTCTCAAACAGTAAATATTTGAGTTATTTACTACAGTGTCTTGTGTATGTAATCTATTCCACTGATCCTCCACTCTATTTCTTATCCAATAACAAATATTTTTTGATGATTACTTCTTTGTGATATAGTTTTAGATCTTGTATGGCTATGACATCTTCCTTTGACAAATGCAGATTGATTGTAAAAATAAATGTGAAATAGTAAGGAGAGTTGAAATGGTATTTTTTAGGTTGAGGAAATATGAAACTAAAGTTAAATAGAATAAACTTATGATCATAACAAAAAAGAGTAAAATAACTCAGAGTTTGATTGGACCCTAAATGTGGGGTCATCATATTCTTAAATGTTGCAAGAAATCATTGATGAGGGTGACAGGTCTGGTGTGAGAAACACTTGAGTTCAAAAATGACCTCAGACACTTACTTAACTCTGTGACTCTGGGCAAGTAACTTAACCATTTTTATCTTAGTTTCTTCATATGTAATATGAATGGGAGAAAGAATTAGCAAACCACTCCAGTATCTTTGCCAAGAAAACCCCAAATGGGTTCATAAAGACTCTCTCAAGATACCATTTCCATGAGGAGGAAGAAGGGGGAGTTGACTCATACAATAACTCTTGGTGAATGGGAAATGTTGAAAAACTTGAATTTTAAAAAGACATAGAGAAGGTAGAAGCAAGGAGAGATAAAAGGGGGTGAATACAAAAGAATAACAATACTACTTTGCAATCCTCAGTAATCAAATATAAGACTGAGATGCCAAGAGTAACAGGGAGTTTCTTTTATCTCATTATTCTAGGGGAAAAAGAGGACAAAAGTGAAGACAAAACTATTCCTTCAGATGATCAGAGTGAAATAAGAGAGAATGAATAGAGAATATTAATCATTATTTTGCTTCTGCTTTCCTTGCCAAAATATCTGCTATCCAGAATAGAAAAAAAAAGTATTAGGAGTGAAAAAAAAGTAAATGCTATAAGAGAATACCTGGATATCCATCATAATTTCAAATGATTATTAACAAACTATATGCTGTGATTCCTGAGTCATTTGTATTGATCTTTTTAATCTCCTGGAGGAGGTGCTGGAGGACTAGAGAAAGGCAAATATCCCAATATTTCACAAATGGAAGAGAGAGGAAAATGTAAATTAGACTTTCTGGCACTAAACTTTGATTTCTGGCAAAAATTCTGCATTGTACCATTAAAGAAATGATTGGTGAATATACTTTTTTTAAAAAAGGAAAGCACAGAGTTGAGCCAGTGACAGTTGCTGAGCACTAGATATCAGCACAGCAGCTCCTGAGACTTTCAGCCCACAGATGAAACATCTGTAAGTCACCTACTTGAACTTTAGGGAGCCATGATGGCTGGCAGAGTGATCAGTAAATGCTCTTTCCTCCCCCCTTGATGACCTTGAAAGAACCATAAAATATTTCCCCAGAAAAATCCTGGATCAGAGGGAACAGCAGAGGGGGCAAATAGTCTTATAACACCTGAGGCTAGGAAAATAGTTAAGGGAAATTCCTCCTACTGTGGCAGAGGAAAACCAAAAGAAAAGGTGCCCCAGGGCAGAGGAAACTTGCACTAGGACCCAGGCAAGCCTCAGAGCCAGGAGAGGAGCCCAAAGAGGGGTGGAAACACTCACTAGGATCTAGGCGCACATCAGCACTTCAGGGGAAATGGGAAGAAAAGAGGGCAGCAATGATCACCATCCTCTGAGTTTGCCTTTACCTCAGTTCAGCTCAGAAGATCTCCCCTGACCAGATCACCCCTCCCCCACACTTAACAAGCTAACCTCAGGGCTGATCAGGGAAACACAAAACAAAAACCTGACCCCAGTTTTTTCACACAGGTCAGCTCAACACCAAGTTCTGCAGCTCCTACCGGAAAGAACCAGAATCCACAACACACAATCACCATCATGAACAAGAAAAAGCAAAAGAAGGGTGAAAAATCCATAGAAACATAGAAAACACAAATACCAAAGAGGGGGTCAGTAGTGAGACTGTACTTCCATCTGAAACTTCAGAAGGGACTATGAACTGCTCGCATGCACAAACAGCTCTCCTGGAACAAATGAAGAAGGCAATAGAAGAAAAGCTGGCCAATGATTTCAAAAGTAAAAAAAAGAATTCACTGATGAGAAAAATCTCTCTTTTTTTTTTTTAGTAGATATAATCATCCTTTTAAAAAAGTTATTTTAGTGCATGAAAATATGACTCAATAGGAATTGACATTCCTATACATACGAACATAGGTGCCTTGTTTTATTTTTGCCCTCTAGCATATTTTGTTCATTTTCCAAAACTTTTTTTTTTTTAACTTTTAACATTTATTTTCACACAATTTTGGGTTACAAATTTTCTCCCCTTTTATCCCCTCCCCCCCCCAGACCCAAGCTTTCTAATTGCCCCTGTGACCTATCTGCTCTCTCCTCTATCCTCCCTCCCTGCCCTTGTCTCCGTCTTCTCTTTTGTCCTGTAGGGCCGGATAGCTTTCTTGACTCCTTAACCTGTATTTCTTGTTACCCAGTGGTAAGAACATTACATTTGGTCCTAACACTTTGAGTTCCAACTTCTTTAGCTCTCTCCCTCTCCACCCCTTCCCCTTGGAAGACAGGCAGTTCAATATAGGCCATATCTGTTTAGTTTTGCAAATGATTTCCATACTAGTTGTGTTGTATAGGACTAACTATATTTCCCTCCATCCTATCCTGTCCCCCATTACTTCTATTTTCTTATGGTCCTTTCCCTCCCCATGAGTGTCGACCTTGGATTGCATTCTCCTCCCCATGCCCTCCCGTCCATCCTCCCCCCCACCCTGCTTGTGCCCCTGTCCCCCACTCTCCTGTATTATGAGATAGGTTTTCCTATCAAAATGAGTGTGCATTATATTCTTTCCTTTAATGGAATGTGATGAGAGTAGACCTCATGTTTTTCTCTTGCCTCCCCTCTTTATCCCACCACTAATAAGTATTTTGCTTGCCTCTTTTATGAGAGATAATTTGCCCCATATAACTTCTCCCTTTCTCCTCCCCATATTTCTCTCTCACTGCTTGATTTCATTTTTTTTTTAAGATATGATCCCATCCTCTTCAATTCACTCTGTGCACTCTGTCTCTATGTATGTGTGCGTGTGTGCATGTGTGTGTGTGTGTACTCCCACCCAGTACCCAGATACTGAAATGTTTCAAGAGTTACAAATACTGTCTTTCCATGTAGGAATGTAAACAGTTCAACTTTAGTAAGTCCCTTATGAATTCTCTTTGCTGTTCACCTTTTCATGGTTCTCTTCATTCTTGTGTTAGAAAGTCAAATTTTCTTTCCAGCTCTGGTCTTTTCATCAGGAAAATTTGAAAGTCCTCTATTTCATTGAAAGACCATTTTTTCTCCTGAAGTATTATACTCAGTTTTGCTGGGTAGGTGATTCTTGGCTTCAGTCCTAGTTCCT
The DNA here is from genome assembly GCF_028372415.1 of Notamacropus eugenii. NCBI lineage: Eukaryota > Metazoa > Chordata > Mammalia > Diprotodontia > Macropodidae > Notamacropus > Notamacropus eugenii. The sequence goes on along the minus strand of NC_092877.1, from coordinate 255,022,595 downwards.
TTGACTTCTGGAATATCCTATTCCATTCCCTTCTATCCCTCAATGTAGAGGATGCCAGATCTTGTACTATCCTTATTGTATTTCCACAATATTTGAATTGTTTCTTTCTAGCTGCTTGCAATATTTTCTCTTTCACCTGGGAATTCTGGAATTTGGCCACAATGCTCCTAGGAGTTTCTCTTTTTGGATCTCTTTCATGCGGTGTTCTGCGGATTCCTTGAATGTTTATTTTGCCTTCTGGTTCTAGAATCTCAGGGCAGTTTTCCTTGATAATTTCATGGAAGATGATGTCTAGGCTCTTCTTTTGATCATGGTTTTCAGGTAATCCCAGAATTTTTACGTTGTCTCTCCTGATTTTATTTTCCAGGTCAGTTGTTTTTCCAATAAGATATTTCACATTATCTTCCATTTTTCGAATCTTCTCGCTATGTTCTGAGATATCTGTCTTTCTCATAAAGTCCTTAGCGTCCATCTGTACCATTCCAGTTTTGAAAGATCTATTTTCTTCAGTGAGCTTTTGAATCTCCTTTTCCATTTGGTTGATTCTGCTTTTGAAAGCATTCTTCTCCTCATTGGCCCCTTGCACCTCCCTTGCCAACTGAGTTAGGCTAGTTCTCAAGGTGCCAATTTCTTCAAGATTTTTTTGGTTCTCCTTTAGCAGGGAGCTGATCTGCTTTTCATGCTTCTCCCTCATCCCTCTCATTTCCCTTCCCAGTCTTTCCTCCACCTCTCTAACTTGATTTTCAAAATTCCTCTTGAGCTCTTCCATGGCCCGAGCCCATTGGGTGGGCTGGGACACAGAATCCTCAATTTCTGTGTCTTTGCCTGATGGCAAGCATTGTTCCTCCCCATCACAAAGGAAGGGAGGAAGTGTTTTTTCTATGAGAAAATACCCTTCAATAGTTTTACTTCTTTTCCCTTTTCTTGGCATTCTCGTCAACCAGTGACCTGACCTCTAAATGTTCTCCTCACATCCACCTCGCCTCCTGGTCCTCCCAGCCAGCATTTGGGGACTGAGATTCAAATGCTGCTTCCCGCCTTAGGGTTTTTGGCGGGGGCAGGGCTGCTATTCAGTGTGAGAATTAAGATCAGGTGGTCAGGGGCAGGGCTGCCTCTCTGGCTCAATTCCCTCCGGGGGTTTATGCTTAAACCTTCCACAATGGATCCAGGCTCCCGCCCATTTGGGGAGCCCCTGTCTGTAGCCGCCTCTCAGCTTCTATCTCCTGGGGGGGCCTGAGCCATGGAGGCACCCCACTCCCCTCTCAACCCGCCAAAGAGACTCTCTCACCTACCCCCGTCAGTCCCCTGTTGGTGGGGGGGTTTTTAACACTGCTGGAGATCCCGTCTCTGGAGCCTTCTCGGATCTGTACCTCTCGGAGCCGCGGCTGCTGCCGCCGCAGGTCCGGGCTGGGCACTGCGTCTGCAGCGCGACGGACCTTTTGCGAGAGGTTTGCAGGTCCCTCTGTGGGTGGGGGGACCCGCGTGGCCCCTGGAGATCCCGTCCCCGTAGCCCTCTCAGATCTTTCCTCATGGTGTCGTGGCCATGGCAGGGCTGCTCTCTGCTCCCCGTCCCGGCGCCCAGTCCGCAGCGGGAAGGACCCCTTGCGAGAGGTTTGCAGGTCTCTCCGGAACAGAAATCTCCCTCGCTCCAATATTCCGTGGTCTCTGGGTGCAGAATTCGCCCTGGGTTGGTCCCCTCTGCTGTTCTGTGGTTTGTGGGGAGAAAAATCTCTTTTAAAAGGAAAATTGAACAAATGGAAAAGGAAGTACAAAAATTAACTGGAGAAAATAGCTCCTTAAAAGGAAAAAAAAAATTGGACAGATGGAAAAGGAGATGCAAAAATAAACTGAAGAAAACAATTTGATAAAGATTAGAATTGGGAAAGTAGAAACTAATGACTCTAAGAGACAGCAAGAATCAGTCAAATAAAATGTAAAGAATGAAAAGATAGAAGAAAATGTAAAATATCTAATTGAAAAGCAATTGACCTGGAAAATAGATCCAGGAGAGAAAATTGAAGAATTATTGGCTTGCCAGAAAGCCATGATGAAAAAAGATTCTGGACAACATCTTCCAGGAAATCATCAAGGAAAACTTCCCAGAAATGCTAGATCTAGAGAGCAAAATAGTCATTGAAAGAATCCACCATTCACCTCCCGAAAGGGATCCCAAATTCAAAACCCCAAGAAACATCGTTGCCAAATTCCAGAACTATCAAGTGAAGGAGAAAATACTACAGGCAGTCAGAAAGAAACTATTCAAATATCAAGGAGCTACAGTCAGGATCACACAGGACCTTGCAGCTTCTACATTAAAAGATCGAAATAATTGGAATCCAATATTCCATAAGGCAAAGGAGTTAGGACTACAACCTAGGATCAACTACCCAGAAAAGTTTAGCATAACATGTCAGGCAAGGAGATGGTCATTCAATGAAGTAAGGGATTTCCAGACCTTCCTGACAAAAATGCCAGAACTTAATAGAAAATTCGGTCTTCAACTGCTGATCTCAAGACAGGCATAAAAAGGTAAACGGGTGGGGGGAGTGGGGCAGGAAACAAACAAAAAAAAACTTGTTACTCAATTTTGGCAAACTATTTACCTCCCTAAAAGGGAAGATGATAGCTATTAATCTTGAGAATTGTGCATCTATTATGAAATATAAAAGGGATATACATAGAAGGAATGGATATAAAGTAAATGATGTCATGTTAAAATATGATTTAAGTATGCAAAGGGATTGTAACAGGAGGTGTGAAAAGGAGGAAGCAGAAAATGTTAAATTACATCACAGGAAGAAGTACAAAATTATAGTAGAGGTAAATAGGGGAGGGAAATGAGCATTGTTTGAGAGATATTCTCATCTGATTTGTTTCAAGGAGGGAACAATAAACTTAAGTAGATAATCCTAACTAGCTCTATAGACAGTAGGAGGGGAAGGGGGAAGAAAGCAGAGGAAGGCTAAAAGGGAGGGAAGAAGCAATAAGGGTAAAGGGGAGTAAAAGGGAAGGGGGCTAAAAGAAGGAAGGGAAGGCTGCAGGAGGAGGTTGTGAAAAGTCAATACTGTGGAGGAGGAGAAGGGAGACAGAAGAGCTAAGAGCACAAATGGTGGGAAAGACAATGGATGGAAATACACAGATTGTAATCATAACTGTGAATGTGAATGGAATGAACTCTCCCATAAAATGGAGATGGATAGCAGAATGGATTAAAAGCCATAATCCAACAATATGTTGTATACAAGAAACATATTTAAAACAGTAGGATACACACAGGATAAAAGTCAAAGGTTGGAGCAGAATATATTATGCTTCAGCTGATGTAAAAAAAAAAAAAAAGCAGGAGTAGCAATCCTAATCTCAGACAAAGCAAAAGCAGAAATAGATCTAATCAAAAGAGATAAGGATGGAAACTATATCCTGCTAAAAGGCACCATAGACAATGAAGCAATATCATTACTAAACATGTATGCTCCAAGTGGTACAGCATCAAATTCTTAGAGGAGAGGTTGGGGGAGTTGAAGGACGAGATTGACAGTAAAACTATCCTAGTGGGGGACCTGAACCTTCCCCTCTCTGAACTTGATAAATCTAACCTCAAAATAAGCAAGAAAGAGGTTAAGAAATAAATAAAACTCTAGATAAGGTAGATATGATAGCTCTCTAGAGAAAAGTGAATGGGAATAGAAAGGAATGTACCTTTTTCTCAGTGGTATATGGCACATATACAAAAATCGACCATGTACTAGGACATTAAAAACCTCACAATCCAGTGTAGAAAGGAAGAGATAATCAATGCATCCTTCTCAGATCATAATGCAATAAAAATTATATGTAATAAAAGGCCATGGAAAGATAAACCAAAAATCAAGTGGAAACTAATCTAATCCTAAAGAATAAGTGGGTTAAAGAAGAAATCATAGACACAATCAACAACTTCATTCAAGAGAATGACAATAATGAGGCAACCTACCAAATCTTATGAAATACTGCAAAAGCAGTTCTTAGGGGAAGTTTTATATCTTGGAATGCCTACATATATAAAATAGAAAAAGAGCAGATCAATGACTTGGGCATGCAGGTGAAAAAAGCTAGAAAAAGAACAAACTCAAAATCCCCAAGTAAATCCCAAATTAGAAATACTGAAAACCAAAGGAGAGATTAATAAAATTCAAATTAAGAATTCTATTGAATTGATAAATAAAACCAATAGTTGGTTTTATGAAAAAACTAATATAATTGATAAACCTTTGGTCAATTTGATTAAAAAAATAAAGAAGAAAATCAAATTAGTAATACTAAAAATGAAAGAGGTGAACTCACCTCCAATGAGGAGGAAATTAAAACAATAATTAGAAATTACTTTGCCCAACTTTATGCCCATAAATTTGATAATCTAAACTAGATGGATGAGTATTTTAAAAAATACAAATTGCCCAGATTAACAGAAGAGGAAGTTGAATACTTAAACAACTCTGTCTTGGAAAAAGAAATTGAACAAGCCATCAATGAACTCCCTAGGAAAAAAATCTCCAGGGCTGGATGGATTTTCAAGTGGATTCTACCAAACATTTAAAGAACAGTTAATTCCAATACCATATAGAGTATTTTTGAAAATTTGGGAAGAAGGAGTCCTCCCAAATTCTTTCTATGATCCAAATATGGTTTTGATACCTAGACCAGGAAGAGAGAAAACAGAGAAAGAAAATTATAGACCAATTTCTCTCATGAATATAGATGCAAAAATTTTAAATAAGATTTTAGCAAAATGAATACAGCATCTCATCACGAGAATAATACATTATGATCAGGTAAGATTCATACCAGGAATGCAGGGCTGGTTCAATATTAGGAAAACTATTAGCTTTATCGATCATATCAACAACAAAACTAACAAAAATCACATGATTATCTCAGTAGATGCAGAAAAAGCTTTCGACAAAATACGACATCCATTCCTATTAAAAACACTGGAGAACATAGGAAGAAAGGGAACTTTCCATAAAATAATAAGCAGTATCTCCCTAAAATCTTCAGCAAGCATTATATGCAGTGGAGATAAGCTAGATGCATTTCCAATAAGATCAGGGGTGAAACAAGGATGTCCATTATCACTACTGTTATTCAATATAGTACTAGAAATGTTAGCTGTAGAAATTAGACAAGATAAAGACATTGAAGGAATAAGAATAGGCAAAGAAGAAACTAAATTATCAATCTTTGCAGATGATATGATGATATACTTAGAGAATCCCAGAGACTCAAGTAAAAACTACTTGAAATAATAAACAACTTTGCAAAGTTGCAGGTTACAAAATAAGCCCGCACAAATCTGCATTCCTATATATTAGCAACAAAATCCAACAGCAAGAGATAGAAAGAGAAATCCCATTTAAAGCTAGGGTAGACACTATAAAATACTTGGGAGTTTACCTGCCAAAACAAACCCAGGGACTATATGAACACAATTACAAGACACTTTCTGCACAAATAAAGTCAGACTTAAGTAAGTGGACAAGCATCAGTTGCTCATGGATAGGCTGTGCTAATATAATAGAAATGACAATTCTACCTAAATTAATTTACTTATTTAGTGCCATACCAATTAAACTATCAGATAATTATTTTCTAGAGCTGGATAAAATGATATAAAAATTCATCTTGAAGAACAAAAGGTCCAGAATATCAAAGGGACTAATGAAAAGAAACACTAGGGAAGGTGGCCTAGCGCTACTAGATCTCACATTGTACTGTAAAGCAGCAATTATCAAAACCACCTGATATTGGCTAAGAAACAGAAGAGTAAACAAATGGAATAAACTTGGCGCTCAAGACACAGTACGCAAGGAATATAGCAGCCTCTTGGTTGATAAACCCAAGGACCCCATGTTCTTGGATAAGAACTCACTCTTCCACAAAAATTGCTGTGAAAACTGGATAACAGTGTGGCAGAAATTAAGCATAGACTCATGCCTGACACTGTACATAAGAATAAAGTCCAAATGGGTACATGATCTAGGTATAAAGATTGATACCATGGACAAACTGGAGGAGCAAGGAATAGTGTATTTATCACATTTATGGAGAAGGAAAGAATGTTTTACTAAAGAAGAGATAGAAAGCAGTATGAAATGCAAGATGGATAATTTTGATTACATTAAACTGAAAAGTTTTTGCACAACCAAACCCAATGTAACCAAAATTTGGAGGGATGTAGTAAATTGGGAAAGAATTTTTACAGCTAATCTGAGGGATAAAGGCCTCATTTCTTGAATATATAGAGTACTGACTCAAATGTACAACTATACAAGTCATTCCCCAGTTGATAAATGGTCAAAGGATATGAACAGGCAATTTTCAGAGGAAGAAATTAAAGATATCTATAACCATACACAAAAATGCTCTAAATCACTTTTGATTAGAAGATGCAAATCAAAACAACTCTTAGACACCACATCACACCTATAAGATTGGCAAACATGACAGAACAGGAAAATGATAAATGTTGGAGAGGATGTGGCAGAGTTAGAACACTAATTCATTGTTGATGGAGCTGTGAGCTCCTCCAGACATTCTGGAGAGTGGTTTTGAACTATGCCCAAAGGGCTACAAAAATGTGCATACCGTTGACCCAGCAATATCGCTACTAGGACTGTATCCCCAAGAGATCATAAAAATGGGAAAGGGTCCCACAAATACAAAATTATTTATAGCAGCACTCTTTGTAGTTGCCCAAAACTGGAAATCAAGGGGATGCCCATCAATTGGGGAATGGCTGAATAAATTATGGTATATGAATGTAATGGAGTACTATTGTGCCATAAGAAATGATGAACAAGAAGACTTCAGGGTGGCCTGGAAGGACTTACAAGATCTGATGGTGAGGGAAAGGAGCAGAACCAGGAGAACTTTGTGCACAGCAACGACCATAGTGTGTGAGAGTTTTTTCTGGTAGACTTGGAACTTCGTAATAATGCAAGAACTTAAAAAAAATCCCAGTGGTTTTCTAAAGCAAAATGCCTTCCCACTCAGAGAAAGAACTATGGAATTCATTTGCAGAATGTAGCAAATCATGTGTGTGTGTGTGTGTGTGTGTGTGTGTGTGCGCATTATGTTTTGATTTATTATTTCTTCCATTTATTTTAGTTCATCTACATAACATGACTATAGTGAAAACCTATTCAACAGGAAAGTATATGTAAATCCTATATAGAATTTTATGCCATCTTGGGGAGGGAGGGGGGTGGTGGAGGGTAGGTGTGGGGGAATAAAAATCTAAGTTTTTTGGTAGTGATTGTAGAACATTAAAAAGTAAATAAAATAATAAAAATAAATAAATAAAATAAGTTGCAGGTCCATCAAAGAATGAAGGAGAAACACATGGATATTAAGTAGGCTTCAAAAAATTTTTCATGAAGATTTCAAGAGTAGGGACACCAAAATATAAAAATGATATATGCCTAGAAGAGCAGGTAGATTATTCATATCTTTAGAGTGACATGATAATTGATCGATAGTCTATGAGCCATAATATTATTTTTATTCTGTATAGTTATTATTTAAAGCAGAATGTGTATATAGAACATAACTACCAAATGCTTTTTAAAATAATACATGTAGTGAATACCTACAAATGGGAATGTGATTTTTAAAGGTAAGTACTTAAATATATTTAAACTTTAACTTGATGGTCTAAGTTGATGTGTCTGCTTGGACCCACATTAATTTTGTCTCAATCAATCAAATATACATCCTGATTCATCAGTTACATTCTCTGAACAATGAATACAATAAGTAAGATTCTTTTCCAAAACAATTTTCTGATCTTTTACATATATGATTTTGCCTGGATTAAAAAAAAACAAAAAACAAAAAACAAGAGATACTTGAAGATCAGTGTTCCAAAATGCTAAATGTGGTTAAAAGTTCTATATATGTTTAATGTTTTCATTTTTATTTGGGATATACCTTAATTATTTTATTGAATTTGCCATACAGGGCAGGCATTAGAATTCTACCCATGCCTTTTGGAACACACTGATCCTGACGCTATTAAAGAGTTATTTGCTACCTTTATCTTTAGCAATTTTTTCTTTATCACTCAATTGTCTCAGTGTACATCTCAGGTCATTTAACCCTAGACTGCATCATTCTTTACTGACTTGCTCTATGAAAAGGATAAAGGATTACACATACTACAGAATCACTGATTTGTTCAATAATCCAACCCTCTATAATAAAAGTGTCCTTAGGATTTGAGAACATATCTTTTTTCTGTGCCAGAGCTTCTAAATACACTATTCTGTTGATTATAATGGCCTGAGACACTGAAACATTGATGTATAGCACAAATTCAATAAGATTTGGTGATTTTCATAAAGTAGTCTCTTAGGCCTTTGAATTCTATTTCAGTGCCAGACTTTCCAACGTTATTTGCCAGGTGGGTTGTCTCAAAATCCAAGGAATTAAAAAATTTTGAGAATTGGCTCCATCTGAAACCACCAGAGGCAAGATTACCAGCAAAACATCTTCAAAGATATGTATGCTTATGCAGTCATCTTCCAAACACCTGCTTATACTTATTCTTAAAGGGAATGTTAAGGTCCTGATTTGGGGAATATCTGATGACATTTGTTAACTTATTCTGACAGAATGAAAATACACCTTGTTCCTTTGGAATCCAAACTATAGAATCCATTATGTTTTTATAGGGCTTAACACCTGCAATTCATTTTCTTGAATACTATAATTATTGGAGCACTTTGAGTATCTTAATGGGGGTCATCACAGTCTTGAAAATAGCAGTGAAGATGCAAAGGCTAGAAAGTTCTTACTGAAGGAGATGGTATATTCTGTCATGATTACAGGCTTGAATAGGTAGTGGGATTGGAAAAAGAGAGCAGGAAATATAAAACCAAAAGACAAAGGCTATGTTGTTTCTTACACCACCCCTTACTATATCTAAGGGTCAATAATCTGCTCTAATGTTACTCAAACAATGTCAATAAATCTAGAAAGCCCTCAGAATGTTGATTACATAACCCCTGGATAATTTACAGGGTGATATGTTTGGGGTTTGCTTATCATGGGAAGGATTGTTTCCATTGAAGTCTCAAAAAATGGAAGAAGTATCAACCTTGATGAGGTCATCAGTCCATTAAAATATAAAAATAACAAGAGTGATATAGTGAGGGAATGTTCTAGATATTTTTTAAATAGATCACAGAAAAGCATTTGACAGAATCTTCTGTTCTATTTTTATGGACAAAATGGAAATATATGAACTCATTCACATCTGTGACAATTAGGTGATATAAAAGATAGAATACTTTAGAGTACTGGACCTGAATTAAAGAAGATTTGAATTTTAATCCTACTTCATTCTAATTAGCTCTATAACCTTGGGGAAATCACTTCATAATTTTCTAATCTGTAAAATGGGGGAGGAAGTGTGTGCTATCATCTTTCCTACAAGCTAGTAGTGAGAAGCAAATGAAATAAAGTATTTAATGTCCCTTGAATTCCTTAAAGTGTGATATAAATGCTATCTGTGACAGTAGAGACTGTGAATTCAGGATTTCTTGAATGAATGTACTGAATGCTACTAAATATGAATGAATTGAATACTACTAAATACTACTAAAAATACTCTAAAGATCATTCAGTTGTATGTGGGAGACAACTTGGAAAAAGTGGCCTGAAGGAGGAGGTCTTAATGATATGTACTTGAACCAATGCTGTATAATACTTTTATAAAAGATGTGGATAAACCAATCAATCAGCAAGGATTTATTAAACATTATGTGTGAGGCACTGTATTAAGTACTAAGTATACAAATATCGTTAATTCAGTCATCTTTACTAACAAAGTCTTACATTTAAATAGAAGAAATGTCAAGAACATAAATATATGTAAAATAAATATTAAGTATTTAAATACAATATAGTTAAGGGGAGTATCAATAGCAATTGAGAGGGAATGGAAAATCCTAATACACTAGGTAATACTCTAGTTAAAGCCTGAATAAGAAAGAATCTATGAGGAGGACATGGGGAGAAAGTTTATATCAGACATGGGAGGTAGACAAGGCACAGAGACAATGGAAGAGTGCCATTAAGTGAAGCTTGACTGGATCACAGAATGCAGGAGGGGCAAAAGTACATAATAATTCTGAGAATATATATTGAAGCAATTATTTGAAATGGAGATAATAGGAAGTAGACATTTTACTCTGATTGAATTGGGTAGTGATGTGGTCAGATCTGCACATAAGGAAAATCTCTATGCAGCAGTGTAGAGGATGGACTGAAGTGTGGAGAGGCATGAGCCAGAGGGTTCAATTAGAGTTTAAATGATGTTGGGGACCTGAACTAAGGTGGTAGGTAGCTGTGTGAAAGTAAAGGATTTGTACGTGATAGATGTGAAGGTAGAAATTGAAAGATTGGGCAACTGCTTTTGATATGTAGACTGAAGGAAAATGTGGAGTTGAAGATGCCAGCAAAATTAAAACCCAGGAGACTGGAATAGTGGTGGTGCCTTTGAGAGACGTAGGAAAGTTTGAAAGAGAAGTCGGCTTTCTTTTTTTTCTTTTTCAGGGGGAGGTTGATTAACTTATTTCACCACATTGACTTTGAAATACCGAATAGGCAATTGACCATTGGGGCTAGATAAGTTTTGGAATGATCATTAAATCCAAGCAAGCTGATAAGAAGAGAAGACCCAGGACAGAGCACTGGGGAACATTCACTTTTTAGGAAGATGGCAAACCTTTTTTATTCTACAAACCTCAAAAGAAAGAAATTCAACAAGATAAGAAGACAAAACCCTGGAAACAAGGATTCATTATCTAGAGAACTTAAAATACTTAAGCTCCCTTTCAGCGTCTGTATTACAGCGTTACAAAATCTCAACAGTGCTGTAGTGAATACAAAATCAGTAGCAACTGAACTCACAAGCAACATTCAACTTGATTTCTTGAAGGAAACTACCAGGCAGGAAGGTAGAACTTTAATAAGAATGATGTACAACAAATAGACAAATTCAATGATATGATAAACAGAATGCTATGGGAGAGAATAAGCAAGAAGGTCAATTCAAGTTGGATACCACACATTGGATGGAGTGATACATGTGTGTGGATTATGCATCTATATATATGTAAGTATGTGTATATATACATACATGAATGAATACACATAGATGTATGTATATATACACACATATGAAAGCTGGAAAGGTAGGTTAGGTCAGATTTTTTAAAAGCTTTAAATGCCACAGAAATTTACATTTAATCATAAAGGTAACAGGGAGCCATTGAATCTTTTAAAGGAATACCTATCCTGTAGCATCAGAAAGATCTAATTTTTATGAGCTGCCAAGGTTTTTAATTTCTTTAGGATCCATAAATAAACATTAAAGTCTTACTCTGATCCTTGTGTGAAAGTGACTGAGTTCGGGAAAACTTTATTACAAAGCGATATATCAAAGAAGGCTTTTAGTGATGTGATTTTTCATATGCAAGGACATATTCTACGTTCATACATAGTAATAGACAACTGCTAATTAGCAGTAGTCATTAAGAGTTTATAAATAGAGAAGATAAGACCTTGAGGCCAAATGAAATGCACAACATATACAAGTGTGTTATACAAATGTAAAAATATATATTTAAATGTAAAACATTTTTTTAAAAAAATCAATTTTATTAATTAAGATTATAGAATAGTGCAGAGGCCCCTTGACGTAGGGTCAGGAATACCTGAATTAGAATCCCATATCAATCATCTTGTAGCATTATGACACTAGAAAAAGCACTTTATCTTTGTCTGAGTTTCCTCTTTTATATAGTAGGAATGGATGGTACTTAATGGCCTTTGAGATCTCTTTCATCTATAAATTGATGATCCTATGAAATAGGCATGAAGCTTATCTTCTATTGAATTTTCTATGTCTTCCAAAAAGATACTATGCTATAATGTCATGTCAATATATGTGTATTCCTGCTTAATGTATACATTTTGCCATTCTTTTAAAAGTGCCTCATAATAGCAACTACATTAAAAAACTCAAACTATTCCTTGCTTCATAACAAATGTATTTAAATGTTCTGAGTTTTTTCCTTTTCTGTCAATTATTTATATGTCTATCATTTATGATTTTGATCTGCCCTTAATAAATGATGAGTAGCAGCTATAGCAAGCCAATAAAAGGAATAATTCAATGAATAAAATATTTGTCAGAATATTTTTGCAAATACATGATAAATGAGAGGAATACCAATGCCCTGAAGTGAAACATTTCAATGGATGCACAAGCCCCTGATCTATATGGCATGAAAAGTGTTTCACTAAAATGCTAGTATTTTGAGCAAACATTTCAGAAAGAACTTTGAAAAATGTGATAGAAAGCTTCAAAAATTGTCTTGTTTTCAAATGCCAATCGAAGTTTGACCTTTAAGAGAAGAGACTATGTGTAGTTGACCAGGAAATAATAAACTGTAATTACAGTCTTGAAGAAAAATGTCACTTCTCCCTTATGTCACCTTTATTTCAAAATATACCCTTTCCTGACCTCCACACTACTTTTAGACAGTCATAACTTTAAAAAAAGTGTGAAAAGTACAGTTCAATAAAATTAAACAATGCTTCATAAAACACATCTGAAATTTTTCAAGACTCAGGGTACAAAAAAAGGAAGGAGAGGAGAGGAAAGAAGCAATTATTACTGACTGATATGTGCCATCACTAGGCTAAGCACTTTCAAGATATTATTTCATTTGAAGAATGTACATCCTCATATTGCTTTTTTGAGTCTATTTACTTACTATAACTTCAAAATATTCCGTCAATTTTTCTCCCTTTTACATTATAATAATCTTTCTGTATATTGGTTTTCTGGTTTCCTTATTTTTAAATAAATTCTTGTAAGTCTTAACATCCTCTGATTTTCTTCAGATTCATTATTGTTTACTTCAAGAGCTACATGCATATATTACAGCTTTCATAATCACTCTGCAATCTGCTTTATCAAAATTTAAAGTTTTTGTTATTTTGTTTTGGCTAAAATCTAAAATTGAACTAACTGGTTAGTGATAAATCTTGATTAATAAAGACAGATTTTTATTTTATTGGGCTTCCAGAATTGGAATATAAAGTGAGTCTTCTTTATTTCTGGTATTGATTGATGTTGTTTAGCAACCACCTTACAAACATCTAATTATCATTTCAAAATTAAACCAATAAACTCAATCAGAAGTATATCTGCAATTTAGAAAGTCATAGATATATTTGAATCACTCACTTCAAAGATTACCTGCTCTTTATCTACTAAGCCTTCTCAAAATAGTAGAATATTTGATTTGGAAGTGAAAGAATGTAGTCTAAGTCCTTCTTTGCTCAAATGAAGAAACTGTAATCCATGAAAACTGAATGCAAAGTGAGCAATGTGTGTGGAGGGATGGTGGAGTAAGGTAATGAGTCAAGGCCACATGATCTGTAGGAGCTGAACTTTTGTATCATTTTTAGTGAAGAGCTTGTGTAATACCAATAGAACACTGTCCTTTAATTGGAAGGACCAATAAAATTAAGGCATTTTCCGAATTATGTAATAAATAATTTGGAAAGTGGAGCAGAATGGTAGGAATTACAAGTAGAATTTAGGAAAGTTAACAATTAATGATATCATTCCAGCAAAAGGCTAAAATTGGGAATTGAGACTAAACCAATCAAATTATGTTTCAGAAGTTCACAGCAATCGAATAACTTTTTAGTGAAATAATGTATTCTAGCAGACAAGAAATAGCTTTCTGTACATAATGAAGTCATCAGTATATTAGAGGAAAGATGAAAATAAATGCCAATTTATAAGAATTGTTAAAAATAAGGAAAACAATATGGTATAAAATTGAGGAATTTCCCACTTGACCCTATTCAAGATTATGATATTCCTAAATGGGAAATTAATGAAAGAATAGTCATTATCTAAGAATATCATTGTCTCCTACAATTTTTTAACTAGTACCTATTAGTTAAAATAACAAGGTGTTCCAAAAAGCCAGAATTCATTTGAAATGTGAAGCAGATGACATGATAGAAATGGGTAAATATGATGTAGAATATAAACTTGAATTTAAATTCTCTTTCTTACAGAATTTGAGGATTACAATCAGTATTGTTTCATAAAACAATAAGGAACATTGGAGAGAAAATGTTAAAAAATAACTTAATAGGAGATCCAATTAAGTGAGATACTTCATGGATATAAGAATAGAAGAGGGAAGAGGATAGCAACAGAACAAAAGGGAAAACTCAGAATTCTTTTAAATTTGCATCTGTCTTATTATTTTTATGCAGGCATTCTTTAATATGATAATTAACAATTTAGAACTCTTCTTTTGAGAACTGTCTATATTGCTCAATTATATATCCATTAGGAAATGGCTCTTGGTCACATATACTTATTTTGACTTCCTGACACTCAAAAATTGTCAGATATAATATCTGATTGAAAGGTTTCTCTCCCCTTCCCCCGTAGACAGTTTCCCCTCATTTCATTTTTGTTGTTGTTCAGCCATTTTCAGTTATGTCTGACTCTTCAGGAGTACACTTTGGATGTTCTTGGTGAAAATACTGGAGTGGCTTGTTATTCCCTTCTTAAGTTCATTTTGCAGAGGTGTAACTGAGGCAAACAAAGGTTCAGTGCCTTACCCAGGGTCATGCAACTAGTAAGTGACTGAGGTCAGATTCAGACTCAAGAGGAGGAGTCCTGTTGATTCCAGACCTGATACTCTATCCACTGTGTCACCTAGATTCCAGGATAGAGATATGGGACAGACACATAGCTGCATGTATATGTTTTTAGTATGTTCAATTTTAATATAATATATGTGATTTATTTTATTCAATGTATTCATTTTATGTATATCATACACTATATATGTGTGTATATATGTATGTGTGTATACACATATACATACATACATGTGTGTATATTATATATACATATATGCATATGTATGCACATATGCATATCGATCAAATAGGACTAGATCAGTGATTTCTTTAGTATCATGAACCTTCAATTTTCCTGAGGGATGCTGGCATACCATAACACATTACAAAAGATAGGTGGATAGATGAGAAATAGATAGATAGATAGATATAGATGTGTAGACTGATGTGAAGATATAGTAATTGACAAATATGATTGTAGCAGGATTACATTGAAGTATGATTTATTTATCAGTGAAGTAAACTGAGGACAGGATAGATAGAATAAAAGCTTTGTTAAATTTATAATAAAAATTCAACTAAAGCCCTAGTGAAATTAATCTTTCTTAATATGAAAGGGATTTTTGATTTCTGAAGGTTATAGGTGGAGCATGCTACAATCTCTACTTGTTTTAGAGACAAACTTTTAAATAAAATTCATGTCAGTGTAACAATAAGCACCCCAACATACACAGGGGGGCCTGCTACCACAGGTTCTTTGATCTGCTTCTCTAAAAGGAAAGGGAACTTTTGAGGGGTTAATAATCACTTTAATCAAGCACAGGTATCAGAGAAAATCAATATCAAAATTTCAGAGAAATCAAAAATCAACCAACAGTGCTTCCAAATACCTGACCATTAAGAAACATACATACATCACAAATCAACAGACAGGTCTAAATATCTGACCATAGTTGCCAGAAAAGGAAACACCAACATCTGGGTTTTCTAAGCCAGGGGACTCATTACTGGCTTCCCAGAGTCTCATCTGGCACCCAAAGCTTCTTCCAAAAACTAAGCCGCAAAGTAAAACCTCATTGTCAGCATGTTTATATACTTTTCAGAGACAGAGGGTATGACTCTCTGACCTAGTGTCTCAATAGAAAAAAATAAAAGGCACTTGGAACCTTCCTAAAAAACAACTCCCCTAATCAAGTTTCCCTCAATGGGCAGGCGCATCAATGTGTGGGGAAGATCTTTAATCACATTATTTAAAAGAAAAAATAAACCAAAAAACAGCAAAAGATCCTACTTTGCTTTGCATTATAATCAGTCACAAATGACCATTTAGAAGATCATAAATGAAAGTTGGACCACTAGATGATGAATTGTTTAGAACCCAGAAAGTCATAACAATCATATACATGAAAAAATATTATATGCAATTTTTGAACAAGCATCCCAAGTAATGAATCACATATCTTGCAAATCTGTAAAGAATAAATAATAGTTTGAATACCTACTGCAGAGAAAATGAGAACCATGGGAGTAGAGATGGATTAAGGTAGATAAATAAAGCACTGTTACTAATAAACAAAAGTGATGGATTAAGAAGAGAAACACAGGTTTAGAAATTAATCAGCTATGAAAAATAGTATTATCTGACATGAGAAATTAGATTCCTGAATAAGGTCTTCTGACAAGAAATAATGGGCTGATGGTCAAGCCTAAGGGGGAAAAATACTAACTGCAATCAGTAAAGTTACATTTGAGTAAATTATTCCTATTTTGTTGAAGATAATTTTACACTGAAAAAAGATAGTGAAATAGAAATCTTTCTCCATATCCCAAAGAAGGTTATGGGTAATATAATGAAATGTTATCAGTGGGGAGATCAAAGTGATATGTTCAACTCAGGCTGTAGTCATTCCTAAAGAATACGAAAATAAAAGAAACAAGAGATGTTTACAAATAATATGGAATCATAATTTATTGACATAATGACAAAAATAATTACAAAGCATTTTTAAAGAACTTACTAAGTGCCAAGAGCTAAGTTATACACTAAAGTAACAAAACTAAACATGAGAACAACAAAGAAGAAAACTGTAGATTTTGTGACTAATTGTTTTACTAAGTTGACAGATGAATAGAAAGCTGGATAATTGGAAAACTCTTTTCTCCCAAATGTAAAAAGCAGTCTGAATAGACATAAAATTTCATTTGTTTAAGAAGATGCATGATAGAAAAATCACTGAGAAAAGGAGAAAATACACATCATTAAATATGGAAATTTCTAAGAGAGATTTTTCATTTACTCAAAATAAAGCAATTTATGTAATAGCTCTGGCTCTCTTATTGTATTGTAATTTCATATTAAAGCAAAATAAATCTTTGCTCCTGATGCTGAAGAGGTCAAGTTTGATCAGTTCTACAAAAACCCACAATATCTTCTAGAAACAACCCCCCTCCACACATACACAAATGTTATATTCATCATAGAAGATTGGAATGCGAAAGCTGGACATCAAAAGATAATTGGAGTAGGAGTCAAGTTTGTCCTTAAAATACAAGAAAATACAAAAACACCAAAAAGAAGCAGGGTGGAGATTAATAGAATTTTCTCAAGGTGACTCACTGGTCCTAATACTGTTTTTCAACAATTCCAAAGTATATGTGGGTATCATCTGATGGTCAGTGTAGAAATCTGATTATATCCATTGAAGACAAAGGTGGAAAAGCTCCATACAGTCAGTTAAAACAAGACCTGAAGCTGACTGTGCTCAGATCATGAGCTTCTTATTGTGGAATTCAGTGTAATGTCCTCAGCCAGGGACTTCTCATTATCAATTGTCACGCTGTGTCAGTTGGCCTGTGTTGTATCCCTGCTGACCTGACCCCACTCACTCACTTCCTCCTGCTTCTTCTCTATCCTTTCTGTTCCTCCTCTTCATCAAGCTCTTCCCACCACATGCAACCCAGGCTTCCAGGCGATTTAAGCAGATCATATGGACCTATTAATTAATGAGAAATATCTTTTCATTTAAATTACTATCACAGGTCCATATAGTCAAAATAAGCTATACGTTCTTTTTCTATAGCAATGTATTTCTGATTATATTTGAAATAAAAAGCTATTAAAAATAAACTATAATAAATTTATCTTTTGCAATTAATCTAAATAATGAGGGTGTTAAACTGTATGAATTCTAATGTTCCTGCTGACTGCAAAGCTAAGATCTGATTAAATTTTCATCTCAGGATTATTTTCTTATTCATTTTGTAAGTTTTTTTTTTTTTTTATCTTCTGAAGTTAGGAACAGTGGAGTAAGGATATAGATCTCAATCCTGGATTTAAATCATTTTATTTGAAAATCAGTGCAGGACAGTGGATAGAGATTCTGTCTTTGCATGATATACATATGCAATATTTCTTTTGACAGCTACTTGTTCTGTAACATTGGGCAAGATTTTTTTTTTGTTTGCTTTAATTCTCACTGGTAAGCAATCTGTTAAGATTAGAAATTTTTCAAAAGGATGCTGAGTATTTATAGAGAAGACATTCTTTTCTCGTAACTCCACATTGATTTGTGAGCTCCTTGAGGTCAGGGATCATTTTTTGCCTCTTTCTGAATTCCCAGTCTTTACCACAGAACTTGGCATACAGTAAACATCTAATAAATGTTAATTGACTGACTGACTGACACCAATGAAGTCAGAGATGCATTCTGTATCTTTGATACTTGCTACTTGTATCAAGTATCAAGCAACTTGAGAGTCACATATCTATTTTGTCCTCAGTTTATCTGTGAAATTCAAAGTTTCAAGTAGATTGCAAATTTAACTAAGAATGTAAATCACTTGAAAATGTGGTGGACCAGTCATGTAGCGAAAAGGTAGAAAACAGAAAAACTGAATAATTAAGTGGTATCTACATCACATGAAGTATTAAAAAATAAAGGCCAATGACAACATATAGTTAGGAGCCTTTTTCAGAGGATTTGGCTAAGGATAGAGAGAAGAATCATCAGGAACCAATAGTCTTGGAATAGTTGTGATACACATTTGTCTAAGTAATAAATGATTGAGAGGATCAACCTGTCAAAATGATAAAAAAGCCTTTCAAATGAGGAAGAATTTCATCATGTTGGGTAAATTCTTTACAGTAAATATAAGGAAAGAAATGAAAAAGAATTACACAAGATTAGATCATAGGCATAGGTTGCAGTCTCTACATGATGGAAGTATCTAAATGCACAAGATCATGGATACATTATAATAGTGAAATGAGTAGAGAGGATTCTGGGAACATGATGGAGTAGATAAAAAATTCCCAGCTCTCAAGATTTTCCCCCACAAAAGAGATGAAATAGTGGCTCAGGACAAACGTAAAACGGTAAAAATAAACAAGAATATGAGTAGAATAGACGTCTCCTGGGAGTATCAGAGATCTGAAGAAAAATCCCAGAATGAGGTTTGATCCCTCTGAAAGGCAAACACTTCCAGACTAGATCCTAGGTCTGCTTAAACAACAAGTGGCCAGCCCTAGGGTTAGCTGGTTTGAGAGACCGCCTTGGCCCCAGCAACATGAACTTTTATATCCAAGACAGTGAGGGTAGTTGGGTGTCTGAGTCTAGAAAATTTAGGGAATCTCTGCTGACAAGGAATGTCAGATCCAGCTGTGCTATAGAGATGTAGCCTTGGAAAAAAAGGAACCAGCACATATCTGATGAGTGCAGAAGCAGTAGGGCAGGGACACTACTGTCTATGGGCACTTACAGGAGCCTGGAGGTCTTGGTTTCAATTCCTGGACAAAGGGGAGAAATGAAGGAGGATTTGAGGCCAGAGACACAATTCCCCTTCGACAGGACTAGAGGTTATTATAAAAACTAAGTTACTACAAATAAAAAAAAATCCCAGTCAAAGGAGAAGAAATTTAACTATAGAAAGTTAATATGGAAATCAGAGGATGTTACTGAATTGAGTAATGTCAGATGGTCACTTGCCCCAAAAGAATTCATAGAAGAATTTTTTAAAAAGACTTTAAAAATGACATGAGAGAGATTGAAGAAAATCTAAGAAAAAGTAAAAACAAATCAAGAAAAACAAAAAGATTATGAAAATAAATTCAATCAATTAGAAAAGGAAGACAATCTTAAGGATGAAAATTACTCCTTAAAAATCAGAATTGGGCAAGAGGAAGCCAGAAAAATTATGATAGATCAAGAAGTATTAAAACCACATATAAAGAATAAAAAAATAGAAGAGAATGTGATGCACCTTATAAACACACACACACAAACACACACATACACACAACTGATTTGGAGAACAGATTAGGAAGAGAAAACATGAGAATAATAGTGATGGAATGCTAATAAAGCTGTCCCCAGCCTGAATATTCTAACTTCCTTTTGGACCCAGTGAATAGCAGATCCACTTCACCTACCCAGACACTCAACCCCACCCCCCACCTTTACTCAGTATCCTAAATTCTTCATATATGCCTCACTGCTTGCTAGAACAACAGGTGTGCCCATGCACAGAATGCCAGGCATGTCCATGTGATGGATCCTAGGTACTGTCTCTACATAGCCACTGCCCCCAGACTCACTCCTCGTATTTCCCACAGGAAAAGCAGGTGTGTCCATGCATTCAACCACAACCACATCCATCTAGGCTTAGACAGGATCATGATACTTAGCCAATCAGAAAGCAGCAGCACCAAGATGATCAAGCAGGATATAAACCCCAAAACACTAGAAGGAACTTTCCTTAAGTAGGCACCTGTGCAGTAAGAGTAAAGAACTGACCTAGAGTGAATTTGTGACATAGAGAAGCTTATTATAATACCATTATCATAGATACATACTCCTTAAATAGGTTTTTTTTGTATGCATTGCAGGTAAATGTATGTACAATGTCACTGAGGCATCTTTACCCTATAAAAGTCCATCTTCCTTTCTCTGAAGTGGCTCATTCCTCCTGGAACTTAGCTCGCTTAATGAGAGGTATCAATCTCAATAAATGCCTATACTTGGATTAGAAGCAATCTGACTGTACTCTTTGAGAAGGTACCACCACAACACATCTTAAAACTGTAACAATTGTTGGTGTCCCTGGGTGGACAGTGTCTAAACAGAATAGCAGGCATGTTCATGTCCCTTGCAGTTAGTCTTCAGGATATACCTTAGACTTCTCTTGGCTATTGTATGTCAAATCTTCTATTAAGTTCAGTTTTTTGTTTTTTTTTAAGAAAATTCTGAAAGTCTGACAGAGGTCACTAATTCTCCTTAGTTTATCATTCAGGATAATGCTTAGCTTTCCTGGGTGTAATAATTTTGGCCAGAACCCCAGTTCTTTTGCTCTTCTATATATTACTTTTCAGGACCCTAAAGTCTTTTAGCGTTGTTGCTGCTAAGTTTTGTGCCTGCCCATTTGGGGCTGCACCAGAACACAAGGAAGTGTGGCTTACCTACCAGGAGCTGCACTGAATCATATGGGGGTCTGCTGCTGAGAGACACCTGTCTACATGGTGCTGCACCAGCCCTCTCCAAGCTAGAGCTGCCAGTTACCTTGGCTATGTTAAGTTCCATGAGGCATCCTGATGCTGATGTTTGCCTTATCCACTCCTCTGGAGTTCAGAATCTGCCCCTGGTTTGCTGAGGTGGGACTTTCTGCTGGCTTGCTAGGACACTTCCTGTCCTGGAATGTGCTCCACTTTTACCTTAATGAAACTGACTTTTCTTGCTGATCTTCCAAATTTGTTGGGCTAAGTATCTGTTCTACTCTGTCTTTCTCCTAACTCTGCTATCCCAGGATTTATCCTGAGGTGCTTTTTACTGGGTTGTGAATTGAAAAAGGGAGCCATAGTGATTCCCTGCTTTCTCCTTCACCATACTAGCTCCTGGAAGTCAAGACTACCAGTTCTGCTTTTTAAGGAGTTTTTGTCATCCACATATTTTTGTGACTCTTACCATTCAGTCAATTCTGTTTCTCAAGCTGTTATTTTGTTTAGTATTTTTATTGACTGTTTTACCAAGCTGATTCTATTTTCATAGTTTTCTTACATCATTCTCATTTCTTTTCCCAATATTTCCTCTACTTCTCTAATTTGAATTACATTTTTAAAATTTTTTTCAGGAATCATTATCAAGCTTGTGTCCAATTCACGTTTTTCTTTGACTTTTTTCTTGTAGCTGTTTTGAAATTATTTTCTTCTCAGTTTGTCTTAATCTTTACTTTCACCATAGTCACTTGTTCTGATTAGGCTAATTTTTTTTTTGTTACTTGTTAATTTTTCAGTTTATTTTCTTACTTTTATTTTGCATTAACGTTGGGTAATGTCCAGATTTCAGGTTTTCGTGCTATTCTTTTCAGAGCTAGTTCTTTCGGTCTGTAAATTTTTAGTGCCACCAAGGTGGTGTGATCTTAGGAGAAGTGTGGTCACTGCTCTCTTGTCCTGTGTTCTCATCTTTATCCAGAAAGGAGCTTTTTTTTTCCTGTACCCATAAGTGGTTGTGTTTCTCTTAGTTCATTGACTTTGACTGAATCCTCTGCTTTCCTGCAATCACAAGTGCTAGTGATCCTTTTTCCTTGGAACTGATACCAATGAATGACCACAAGCATTCCTCTATAGTTTGACACAGTGACAAGGATCCTTGCTACCCTTTGGGTTCAAGTGCTTTCATTCTTTTTGACCTTGGAACTATAATTCAGGCCTCTTTTCTTTTGTGGCCACAATCACTAGTACTTCTTTTCAGCTTTGAAACTGAGACCAGGGTTTCTGCCTTCTTGTGAGTGAGCACAAGCATTCT
The DNA here is from genome assembly GCF_028372415.1 of Notamacropus eugenii. Classification (NCBI taxonomy): domain Eukaryota; kingdom Metazoa; phylum Chordata; class Mammalia; order Diprotodontia; family Macropodidae; genus Notamacropus; species Notamacropus eugenii. Next base: position 255,000,069 of record NC_092877.1, on the reverse strand, counting down.
TCTCCAACATGGAATGATAAAGAGACCTCCTATTCCCCTGTGGCCACAGGGGCTAGTACTCATCTTTATCCTGGAACTATGATCCAGAATTGTATTTGGGAAATGCAATAGGGTCCTAAATCTCATACCAGAAAAGGGTTCCCTATAACATTTTTCTGACTAGTTGTTCAATTCCCTTACCAAGTATAAACTGAGAGCTCCCAAAGCTGCTGCTGGTGGTATTGCTGCTACCTCCAAGACCTACAGCTGGAATTGCCACACAGTGGCCTGTGTTATCTTTGAGGGTCCAACCATCAACTGTGTGACAGACTTTTCTGCCTCTTCTAGCCAAAGAAATTTTTTTTTTGGATCTAAACTTTTGTTGTCTCTGCAACTCCAGATTTCAATGTGAGGTTTTATTTTAATACTGCTTTTACTTCACCATCTTAGCTCTGCTTCTTGCCTTTCCATTTCTTTCAATAAGTCCCTTTTGAATATATGAGATTTTTGCACTGAGTTTGACTTTGAGTTGTTATAGCAATAACATTTATAACATAATTATTCATTAAGAGAACATGTGTTGCTAAATGTTGTGGGACAGACTCTTTGCTTGAATCACCCTTGAAAACTTCAAACCTACAATACAGTGAGAAAATTAAATAACTTGCTCATGGTCTTTCAGCTGGCAAGTATCATTAAAAACTATATCTCTTCTACCCCCAAATTTAGCACTTTCCATTGTGCCATGCTGCTTTGTAGATTTTTAAGCGCTGTTGTATAACATAAATTGGTCTTATTCTGAAGACTTTCTCAGCTTGTTGCATTTCCTTGCAAGTTTTTTGCTGATCACTTCACAAGCAGCAGATTTTCAATATTTAATTTTATGTTTATTGTTGTGGGTTATGATAAGCTTTGCAAACTCAGCAGGAATTTTTCCTGTCTTTTCTGTCAGCAACCCCCAAATGAAAAGAATATTTGTAGCAAACAGAAAAAAAAATATCCCCCAGCAAAAGCATCTGTATGTACTAAACATAATAGTTGCTGTATTCAGATGCAGTATTTGAGAATGATCAGCATTGTATTGCGTCTGCATAATGAGTAGGGCTTTTTCATCCAATTTGATCATCTTTCTATTAAAACAAAGCAAAGCAACATCAACAAAATATTTGGTGTGATTCACTAAATCACACCCATCCAGGGAAAACTCCATTTACCAGAAGCTATTAGCAAAAATCTTTTTATGATGTAGTCTGTGAAAATTGTGTTTGACTATTTACTGTTAACCACACTACTCTAGATTTCTATTTCTTTTAAAAAATTATGTAGAATTTAGGAATGTAAAAATCCTGTCATTATTTGAATCTTCCTTACAAATATAAGAAACTGTTGTTCTCTAGGTTTTTTTTTTTTTCCAATCTGGCAAAGGCTCTCAGGTTCTTATTTTATTTTATTTTTTTTGCTTTCAGCTGTTTAACTCTTTTATGAGTTTAACACTATTTTCTTTTCCATGTTCTCTTTCTTCTTCCCCTCTGTCTCTCTGTCTCTCTCTCTCTCCCTCCACCTCTTTCTGTCCCTCTCTCTTTCTCTCATGTCTTTAATACTTATTAGATCTATTAGAACATAAATGGTGTGTTGGGTCTTGGCTTTTCTTTTAGATGCCATAGGTGCTGATGCTTGCTTCCTTCTTTATGTATCCTTATTGAAATGTTTGTTTTACTCCTGTTTTGATGCATTTTGGCTATATCTATCCTTTCTCTGTCATTATATTCAAGGGAAAAAATCTGCTCTGGCAATATTCGTCCTCTCATTCCATTGTGCTCCCATGACCTTTGATGGTATCATAAGAAAATATACCAAATCTGTGTTCCATAATTTAGTAACTTGAGGTCATATAGATTTACTATATCCACATATCAATTTCTTTCACATACATTGGATTTAACCTGTAAAGTTGGCAATTTACTTCACCAGAGAGTTTCTTATCTCTAAGCAAGTGCCTTTAGCTGCTTTCCATTCTTTATAGTATAATACATAATAGTATAGAATACAGCAGGCAAGTCATTTGAAGAGGAAAAAAAAAAGGTAGTTTCACACATATCAAGTTGTAGCTCACTTTTAGCTTTTTATTTTATATTTACACCTGTCAGAAATATGATCATGAATTACAGCTATAATGGGGATTGATAGTTTATCATAATAGTCATGGAAATTGAGGAACACCTGTGGTCCACAATTTCTAATTCATTACATTCAAAACAAGTAAAAAGTGATGAAAGGAAATTGGTGTATTTTTAGCATTATGCTCTATTATTATGGCAAGTCAATAAATGTCACTAGTCAAAATAAAACAAGAATACATAGTTACTGCAGATTAAATTTTAAAAAGTATATCACAATTTCAGATGTCTTCCAAAGTCAATAGCTATCTGAGAACAACAGTTTCAACATTCCACATTTTACCTATGTTCTAATGGGCATAATGAAAATCAAATCCTTCTTATGACATTCAGTTTTGAAAGATGCAAACTTTTTCAGTGAACAAAAAAAAATCAAATCTTATAATTGGGAAGAATCTAATTGCCCAAATTTTAAAGTAAAAAAATCATAGTACGGGTGAGAATTTTTTTAATGAAACATAGTTCAAAAGGGCTTCAAAGATTAACCAATTTAATCCAAAATTATAATTGGTAAACAGTTCCACTCTACTAAACTTCAAATTAAATCAAAGGTGACTTCTTTTGCTATGGTTCACTCATCTTTATGAAGATAAATCTGTGAGTGTGTCTTCTTGGCCAATTATCTTGACAAGAAGTGGTCTGGGAACAGTTTCAAACAAACCACATGCCTCATGTGCTAACCACTGGCAGCTGGAAAACAGGTGTTGGATCATCTTTTTTTTTTTCTTTAGCAGTACCAAAGGTCCACATTAACATTAGGCAGCCAAAATTCAGTAAATGCTCATGTGCACTTTGCCATGTATACAAATTATGCACTTTAAAAAATACATTCAATATGAAGAAATGTTGCTCATATTCTCTTTACAACTCCCAGAGTTTTTGAGATTCTAATACTTCTTTTAGATACCTCATTCTACAGAACTAATGCTTTGGTTTTTATAGCCCCTGAAATTCAAGCAAATGACCAGGAAGTTGCCCCTTTTTGTATTATCACCTGAACTCTCCCAAATATGAAAGAAGTATTTTTTCTTCTTTTAGATTAAAGTTTACCCTGAAGCCCTGAAAGTTTTACCCTCCTAGTTTAATTTTTTTTTTTTTGATTAAAGAGGCCATCACTTATGTACCTGCTTAAAGAAGCCTGTTCATTGACTGAGTGTATCTCACTCAACGTGAGAATGTGATAAGACCTCAGGTTGAAAGGACCAAAGTCTCACATTGCATTCTGAGTCGCCTCCCGTCTTCCTGATGAATATCAGGCCAGTGGACCCAGATGGCTCAGGAGAAGAAAGTGAGGTTGGTGACCTTGGCACTCATGCTAAAAAGTATCATTTTTAGTAGTTATTTACTAAAAGCATTAAAGAAATTTGCTTTTGAAGATACTTCTGATTCTATGTTGTTGTTGTGTATTGGGTTCATAGTTTTAACCATAGTATATGTATCATGTTTATTAAACAAATAACTAAAACTACTTGAACATTTGAAAACAAAATCCATCAAACAGTACTGACAATTCCATCCATCCCAGCAAAAACAAGAGTGCTTCAGAGAGGAATATTCAAAAATTGTTTATTTAACAAATTCTTATGGTTCAGTTTGACATTTGTATCATATTTAACATTGACATCATATAGAAACTCCATTAAACATTCCTATGCCACTTTTGCACATAGAGCTGCAACATTTGGCTCAGAAAGTAGAAAGTGATCCTGACTCAAATTAGTTTGGCACTAGTTTGAGTCTGATTAGATGTTAGGGCCTCATCAGCCATTTTCAAATATCAGGAAATGGCAGGCAGAAAATGCCACATGGGTCAAAACAAAGTTGAAGCAGACAAGGAGATATCAGTCTTAACTATCAATTTAGTCCTCAGATACTGTGACCTTTCCTGGGAAATACTGTGAAAATGCGTTAATCCCTCAAATTTCATTATGCTTCTGAATGTGACAGCACTACTTTTCATAGCCCTCACTCTCAGAATATATGTAAGGATTTCATAGTAGGGGTTATCTCTGATGACTATGGATTGAAGCAAGAATGTCTCAGTATTATTTAGTTTTTATATTTATTATCCAAATGCTGTTGAGCTCTGAATTATTCTCTCTCATTTGGATCTATAAAACTATTTATTCTCTATGTGTGAAAGATATAGCACCAGCAAATATATGTTTCTATTAATTTTTTGAATATACTCCTACAAACACAGGGACTGCTTCAAAGAAAAAATGTAAATATTAATGAATATTGAAAGTGTTAATTTTGAAAAGTAAAACCAGTAAACTTTTAGTGGCTATAAATAGTCAATAAACCTTGTCTAGCAACATCATTTTAGTGAACACTCTCTTCTAAAGTCTTTACTGGAATACATCTATCATAGTCAGTAAAACTCAGAGTCATAAAATTGTTCTTTTGACCTAAGTGGTCATTTCTATTTTGTCTTCTTTGAGCCTTCTTCTTAAGTAATTAGTGGATCAAGTTCTTTATACTTTAGAGATGTGAGTTTGGGACAGCAAATCAAAGAGGGAATTATGTAATTCAGACCTGTCCAAAACGGTTTATTTTTCAAGTACTTGAAGACTTCTTCCAGACAGATGTCATTGTCTCAGAATTAGAGTTCATATTTATATTATAGTAATTGCAATTGTCTTACCACGTATTCTTTCCTTTCTTTGCTACTGGATAAAAGGGATATGACTGAGATTGTAAGAGGAAATAAGAAATAGACAGATAGATAAGGATAGACACATAGATAGATATATAGATCAATATAGGTAGATCTATATCTAATTCTACATAAATCTATCTATCTCTATCTATCTGTCTGTCTGTCTATCTATCTATGGAAGGGGCACAGAATATCATAGAATAAAGAATCTAGAAAATTGTATTTATGCTTGTACTCCATTCTGTGATTGACTTCTCATTCCATTCAATACACTATATGTTGTCTTAGTCTAGACCAGAGTCACACATCCTAGCCAGTCACAATACACCTAAAACTTGGAACAGCACAAACCTTCACTAGCTCATAACATTTGTTGAATCTATCCCAATCCTGTGTCCATTCTCTGTGCTGAGTCCAAGGACTAATATTCCTTTAGAGCAAGGATTTTTGACATTTGTTTTTATTGTGGACTCCCTTATGTCCCCATTTTTAAGTTAAATACTGAGCACTTCTAAGGATGTTTCTAAATACATAAAATATGTAGGCTTAGATTACAAAGGATATTATGTTGACTTCCAAGGTATCAAAAATATATTTTAAAATATTCACAGGCCACATTACTCTAGAATCTTTCTTTATCTAATGAACTCTCTATTATGTGTGTAAATCTTTTTTCTATTAAAAGAGAGCACCAGGGGGCAACTAAAGACACCTGAACTGTTCAGCTCCTCAGTCCCAATAAATCATCTTTTTGGCGATGCATCCAAAAGTTAGGAGAGTGTCAAGGTGATGATGGAAGATATTTTCTTAGAAGATTTTTTTTCTGTTTATTGTGAATTGTGCTCGTTATTAAATATTGTTTATCTGCTTATTGGTTCTACGATCAGAGGAAAAATCAAATGCCTGCAGAATTTCAGCACGCTTGTTTACTTCTGAAGAAATCCAGTGCTATCAAACCAAGAACTGTGATTGAAATTTCCTTATCTAGAAATAAAAATATAATAAAAACCTCCTGTCATTTTACCTCTCCCTTTACCTTGCAACCCCAACACTGTTCTTTATCCATTAACCCTTTACTAACTACACTCTCCACCCTTTCTCATCTTGACCCTTTAGTGAACCAAATCAGCAGGTTAAGTGGATGTTAAGTGGATGGAGGAGACTGTTGTGAATCCTCTTCTCTACTCTCTTATATTTTTCCACTTGGTAATCTAATCATCTCCCAAGGACTGAATGGACTTCAACTGATGATTCTCCCAATATATCTGCCTCTAACCTCTCTTCTGACTTTCAGTCTCACATCCACAACCACCTATGGGACATTTAGGAATGGATGTTCCATAGTTATCTTACATTCAGTATTTGCAAAACTTAACTCATTATTTTTCTCCCCAAATTATCCTCTTTTCCTAACTATCTACTACTGTTTAGGGTAAAAACATCTTCCCAGTGACACAGGTTCACAAACTCTGTGTGTTTTTGAACTACTCCTTCTTATTTGATGGCAAGGTCTGTTGATTTTACCTTCTTAACATCTCTTGCATATGCCCTTTTTTTCTTCTGACATGGCTACCACTCTCATGGCCCTCACCAACTCATGTCTAGATTATTGCAATAGCTTATTGGTTTTCTCCTTTTCTCAAAAATCTTTGCACTGTAGTTGATCCTACTCAGATACCAGTGATCTTCCTAAAACACTAGTCTGAACACTTACCTAATAAATTTCAGTGACTTCCCATCATCTACAGAATAGAATATAAGATCTTATGTTTGGCATTCAAAGTCCTTTGTTACTTGCTTCACCCTAATACTCCCTCACATTATTATTAGTTCAGGTACACTGGTCTCCCTGCAGAAACTGCAATAAAAATCTACCAAGTATAGACATTTCCATTGATAGCTGCATGTGCCCAGAGTTATCTCTCTCATTCCCACCTCCTGACTTTTTGGCTGGAATTCAGTCCCATCCAGAATTCTACCATCTACAGTGAATTATCCCTTATCCACCTTCATTATATTAACATTACGTTTATTTTTAAAGCATAAAGACTTTTTAATTCTCTTTTTCAATTCCAGATACTCTTCCTCCTACTCTTCCCCCATTGAAGACAAGGCAAGGGAAAAAAATTACAGTTTCCTTAATAGTCATATCCCACCCCACCTCCCCCCAAAAGAAAGAAATTGAAAAATGTGTGTTTCAATCTGCACTCAGTCCACCAGTTCTTTATCCGGAAGAGGAAAACTTGTTTCATCATAAATCCTTTGGAAATGTGGTGAGTTATTATAATTATCAGAGTTATTTTCTATTTTGCATTTTTTATAATATTGCTATTATCATGTAGATTCTTCTCTTTATTCTATTGATTTCACTTTGTCCCAGTTCATATAGATCTCATTTTTTTGAAACCATTCCTTCCATCATATAAATATACTTTGACTTCCAGTCATTCTCCATTTGATAGGCATTCCCTTATCATCTACTGTCAAGTGATTAGGCTAGGATCTTTGAAGTTATCCATCACAAAGTTACTGTATTCATTAACTTCTGTATTTTGTGTACCCAACCTATTCCATTGGTCAGTTTCTCCATTTCTTAACCAATTGCCAATTGTTTTGATAATTGCAATTTTGTATATCTTTATTTGAGATCTGGTACTGCTAGCACTGGTACCTCTTCCTTCACCATTCTTTTCCACTAATTATTTTAATATTAATGATGTTCTGTTCTTCCAGATGAATATTGTTATATTTTCTAGATCTATCACATATTTTTGGTAGTTTCGTTAGTATGATACTGAATAAACAAATTAATTTAGGCAGCATTGTGATTTTTATTAGATTAATGTACCCAATAGAAATAAATACTTCTCTGAATATTTACATCTCTCGTTATTTGTGTAAAGAGTGTAATTTTATTCATGTAGTGTTGCTATGTGTGTTGTGGCAGATAGACTGTCATGATTTTATACTGCCTGTAGTTATTTTAAATCAAATTTCTTATTCTATCTCTAACCTTAATTAGAGACATATTCACAAAATTAGGTAAGGAAGAAAGAAGTTAGAGATTTATCTCTTTTCAATAGGGTTTGAACTTTTTGAACTGGCCTAATGGCAAAACATTAAAAGAAGTCAAAGCAAAGGAATTCAGAAGTCAAAATAACCGACCCTTATCTGGAATCTTACAAGATACAACAGACACTCTTTAACAAGCAATAACACCAAGCAAAATAATTATGGAAATTAATCATGGATAAGACAAGAGAATGTTTTTTGAGTCTATTTTATGCATAACTTTCAGGTAGTCCAGAGATTCTTAAATTACCTCTCCTCTATTTTCCCAATAAGTTGTTTTTCCTCTGAGATATTTCACAGTTAAAAAAAAAAAACAATCTATTTTCTTTGGTTATTTCTTTTTCAGAATCATTGGCTTCCATATGGCCAATTGCAATTTTAGAGACATTATTTTGTTCATTAATATTTTGTGCCTCTTTTACATTTTAGACAATTCTAATTTTTATAAGAGTTATTTCCCTCCAGTAATATTTTCACCTTTTTTTCAAAATTGTTAATTCTCTTTTCTTAATTTTCTTGTATAGTACTCATTTGTTTTCCTTTTTTCCTCTGCCATGCTTATTTGACTATCCCCTCCCCTATTTCTTTACCTCTTATAAAAATTTATATTGACCCTGTGCAACATCTGGATTTTTTTTGATACTTTGCTTGAAGATGTTGAGGTCATTGCTTTCTTCTGAGTTTGTGTTTAGAACTTTCCTGCATTATAGTTTCCCTTTATAGCAGGGACACACACACACATTATATATACATTAGATACCTAATGTATATATAATGTACACATACATGCAAATATACCAAATATATACATGCTCTATGCACACACACATATGTACATATGTGTATACACCTCTATGCATTATATAGCATATATACATGTGTCTGTGTGTTTATATGCATATGTCTATGCATATATGTATGCATACATAATATATGCTTATATGTATATGCTTATATACATATACATATATACACACATGTATGTTTGTATTTGCTCATTATAAAATCTACCTATCAAATCTGGACATCAAATTAATGTTGGAATCTGTACACTTCTGGACAGACAGGTACTGAGCTTCTCTCATTTTAAGTACTTTTGCTGTTTTTACAGCCCATTTTAGGGCACTACAGATTTTTAGTACTTCCAAGGTGGTATTATCTGGATAAAAATTTGTATATTGCACTTCTGGTATGAGCTTTGTAAATTGTTGACCCAAATTTGGGTCTCTTGGATTATGTATGATCAAGTTGCAATGGATAGCTTTTGTACTCAATTAGTGTCATCCCGCTGGAAAGTTCTATTGGTTTAGAACAAGGGAAGTACTTCACTTTTCTGTAGCTCTTTTTAACCCTGGTTATTCCATTGCAGGCTTTTTGTGTGGGACTAAAGGTTAGAATTGAGTTCCCTCTTTGTTCTTGTGGTCAGAGATATACAGCTAGGTTTTGGAAATTTGATTCCTGCTTTGTATATAGCTTGAAACTCTCTTCCTCCCAATTATACTTCTAGCTGTACCATGGAATTGTGACCTAGAACTAGAAAATGGACAACAAAAATGACAGCAGACACCTGGTCCTATTTTCAGTGATGGCTCAGAGATCTCCTGAGATTTCTTTCTGCCTTTTATTTCCAGCCCTGAAATTTAGTCTCAGCCCCTTCATTTCCTATGGCTTCAACCTCTACTCCCACTTTTGCTGAGCTACATTCTAGTTAGCCACCTCCCATCCCAGTAGCTGCAGATCTCTACATCTTTCTTAGCATCTTTGTGCTAGAAAAGTTATCTACTATGATTTTTTTCTTGTTTTTCCCAATCAGAATTTAATCTGCCATATGTTTTTTAGTTTCTCGTGGAGGAAGTGTGTTGGAATAACTGAGTATCACTCCGTCCTTTTGTCTCATCTCTGTCTGATCCCTCTTTATGCCAATGTCTTTCCTCTCTTGATTATTTCCAATTTATTTTGTATATTACCCTTTTATACATTGTTATTTGCAAACTATCTCTTCCTTTGGGCCTTTAGACCCTTGTAAGCTGGGACTGTCTTTTGTGTATTATCTTCAGCATCTCCAGTGCTTAGCTCAGTGTGCAAAGTAGGCATAACAAATACTTACTGGCTGATTGACTGTGATTAGCTCTCAGTTAAATATAGTGAAATGGAATTCAGAGGTCACCATGAATATGAACCTATATCTAATTTTTGAAGGGCAAATAAAAAAAATCATGTACCTCTTCTTCCGTAGAGTCAGAAAAAGCTGAGAGATTGAAGATGAGTGACCAGCTGGTATCCATTGAGAGTATGAACACAACTTTAAAAAAATGACTGAACAACAAAAAATAGCACTTCTGTCCTGCAGTGCATATGCTAACCTCCATGGATGAGCATGGTGAATTCCCCAATGAATGCCTTTCAGTGTTCCCCATGATTAAATTATGAAGTTGGAAAACTCCCTCAGGAGAATCCTATGTTAAAATTTTGTCATTCCCAGATGTAAAACCATATGGCCTGGATTTAAAACTGTCATAAACTGCTTCTATTTCCATTCCATTTTTCAGTAATCTCAAGTTATTTCACAAGCACATAATAAATTTCTTGGCTTGCCCTTCAATTAAAATGTTCTGTCTTGTAGGTTGGCAACATAAGATACAAATTGTTCAGACTACTACAGAATAATTTAATTATTTTTTCTCAGTTTGATCTTTCTCAAACTGTCATTATCCTTTAGAGCAATCTGTTTTAGAACCTGCTTGCTCCCACCATAGAACAGAATCTTCTAGGTCAGTCAACCTCAATTTGTGGGGCCTTTGACCCAGTGCTTCTATGGTATTTTTTATGTTCTTCCAGTGGGTCTGTGTTCAAGCTGGATGTTCTTTGAGTTATCATCTGCTCAATAACAATTTGTGAAAAAAACACCCTACTGTTTATATAAAAGAAAATTGAAATTTGGAGATTCTCCTTTATAAAAACTATTAAACACCTCTCTTCTCAAAAAAAACCCCAACATTATTTTGCACATTATTGTCACACAGTTTTGGTATTCATTTTTACAGATAGGCTAAGCATCATGGCTAACTTGTAGGGCTGAGGAGAAAAAAATGTTCCTTTTGGCCACCAGCTCTCTGAATTTGCCCTCCTGTCTCTCAGTCCCCCCATCTTTTTCTCATTCCCTTTGCTTTCTTCTTCCCTATAGGGTAAATAGATTTCTATACCCAAGTGAGTGTGTAGGTTATTTCCTCTTTGAGCCAAATCTGATGAGAAATGATCAACACACCTCCCTTCCTTCCCCCCAAATATAGTAGGGATTTTGTGCCTCTTTATGTGATATTATTTACCCCATTCTACCTCCCCCTTCCCTCTTCTTGTACTGCAGTACTCTTTCCCCTTAATTTTTATATAATCCCATCAAAGTGAGTTTATACCCTCACCTTCTTTCTATATATATTCATTCTAAATACCCTAGAATTACAAGTATCATCTTGCCATGTATGGATGCAAACACTTTAACCTTATAGAATAAGATGCACACACACATTTTTTCTTGTTTGCCTTTTTATGCTTTTCTACAGTGTTGAATTTGAATGCCAAATTTTCTATTCAACTCTGGTCTTTTCATCAGGAATGCTTTAAAGTCTTCTATTTCACTGACTATCCATTTTCCCCCAATGACTGCACTCTGTTTTGGTGAATATTTGGTTCTTGGTTGTAATCCAAAGTCCTTTGCCTTCCGGAGTAGTCCTCAGATCCTTTAATATAGAAAATGCTAATTCTTCTTTTATCCTGACCTTGGTTTCACAATATTTAAATTACTTCCTTTCTGGCTGATCACAACATTTTCTCCTTGGAAATGAAATAAAGTGCCTTAAAAGACAATGGTTTATTCATCTCTCACAGTGTTCAAGCACGATCTTGAATGAACAATTGATAAGAGGCATAATGAAATTCAGTAGAAACCTGAAGTCAAGAAGATTTGAGTTTGAATCTACCTTACACATTCACTAGCTATGTGACCTGACCTATGTCACTCAAATTTTCCCAGGTGCTCTTTACTTATCTATAGAACTCAGATAATAATAATAGTACTGTGCTCACAGAGGCACCCTAACTTCAATCCACATACTTTCCAGATACATTGCATGTGTAATCTTTCCTCATTACAACATAAGCTCCTTGAAGCCAGAAGCTACACAGTTCATTTTTATTTACTTCCCTAGTGCCTATCACTGAGCCTGGTATATAGTAAGTGCTAAATAAATGTTCTCTCTATCTAAAGAGTTCTTTTAAACTTTAATGTACAATGTAAATGAAAATAATTATTGGACTAGATGACCTTGAAGATTTTTTTCAACTCTCAGATACCCAAAGAGTCCTTTTAGTTGAGAATTTTCTTTTTTTTCAAAACATGTAGAGAATATTTTATTTGATGTATATAAAAATTCAAAACTTTTTTTATTTTTTTTACATTTGTATCTATCAATGTGTTTTAAATATTCTTGAATTTGTCAGTTAGATAAAAGTTTGATCCTAACTGCTCCTGGTTATGCACTTTCATTTTTTTAATCAAAATTTTATTGGTATCTTTTGTTTTGGAATTCTTTAAGTAAATATCTCCCTGTTTCACTCCTCCTCCTCTCAATGGAGAGATATCTTTTGTCAAAAGGAATTTTTACAAAGAAAAATTTTAAAAAGAAAGAAAAAGAGGAAGAGAAATATAAATCTAGCAAAAACAATCAAAACACTGAAAATTATCTGAAGATGTATGTAATGTTGTATATATTAGATGAACCTGCTACTTTTGCAAAAGAGTGGGCAATGTCTTCTCTTTTCTTTCAGGCTAAATTTGGACTTTGTAATTTTTCTACATTAATTTTCAATTGATTTGTTTAATTTCTTTTAAATGGTTGTAGTCATTGTGTACATGTGTGTGTATTTGTAGCATTATTATATGCTATCTATTATTCTGTGTGAGTATATAGCATATTTAAATACGAGCATATATAAATATATATTTCTTCTACTTACTATACTCTGCATCAGTTTATGTCTTTTCATCCTTTTCTTTATTCACGAGCATTTACTTTGTTTCCAGGTCTTTGCTACCACAAACAAAAGGTAATGCTGCTATAATAGTTTTGTTGTATATGGAGACTTTCTTTTTTACAAATGACCTCCTTGCTATATATGCAAACTCATGACATATCTGAATAGCAGAGAATGGAAATTTTATACTTTCTTATTTTTGAAATAGAGTTTAAAAACAGTAAAAAAATAATTCAGTATTCACAAGGTTCAATGACTGGCAAAATGAAAGTGAAATGCAAGGGTCTGAGAATTGAACCTTCTGCCAAACTCAATGGAATTATACACTTTTTAGGTGGTCCTGAGCTAAATGAGATGGAAGGTTATCAATTATTATATTTTACAAATTTCCGAAGGCAAAGCAAGAATTATATTCAATTTCACTTTAACAAAATCTGTGTTATGAGTAAGTAAATTAAAAATTAGAAATGAGGCTGTGTAAATGAAGAGAAAATGAGTTTTTCAGATATGGGTACCTGAGATGAATTCACTCTTCAACTTGTTGATTGGTCTATTCTGCTATTGAGGCAAGGCTAAATAGAGATCTTTACTAAAGGAAAGTTATATTTTGTTCCCAGCTGAAGAGAGAAATTGGAAAAGGGTAACTGCATTCATGGAAAGGTGAGAGGTGCAGTTAAAAGAGAAAACTAATTTTCTCATTAAATGAAATAATCCTAAATCCCACTCACTACCTATATATATGAGTATGTGAAGAAATTTTGACACATCTGTAATTTCATCGTCAAAGAGATCTGTCACAGAATTTCCTCTGCAAATTCACATTAGTACCACTCTTTAATAATATTATATTAGAAAGTTAACAGGAACTCTGAGAATTTAATTTGTTCACTATCAAAAAGTCAGTGTGTACCCAAAACAAAACTTGAACTCAAGTTTTTCACACCAGATCTTTATTTACTTGCCTATCCATTCCCTGGGGGGGAATAGCCATTAGCAAATGTTTAACTTGACTGCTGCAATAAAGTATTCATTGCCATGTCCTATTGACTTTAGACAACAAAATTGATAGTATATATTCTATAGCTAATCCTAGTCTCACTGATATGAGTTGTCTATTGGCACAATTACTGACTTTGAAACTTCCTTTTCCTCCTATAACTTATGCCCATTGACTCTCCTTCTGCCTTCTGAAGCCATTAGAATAAGTGTGATCCCTCTTTCAATTCAGTGGAATTTATCACTAAAAGATTATTCTCGTACTGCAATAATACCTTACTTAATGTAGTTTCTACCTTCTCCCATTTCAAAAGAAAATGATTTCATATAAAATCTTTGTCATAGGAAAATTAAGGAGCAAATTAAATTAAATATATTCACATGAAATATATTAGATTGCCTGCTCAATGACTCTGCTACCATGCTATATTAATATGTAAGAATGATCAATATAATGTAAAAGTATAAATTTTGCCTTTAGATCATTTTCTTGTCTATCTTTCACTTGCAGCATTACTCTAAGAGCTAAGCTCCTATTAATTTCAGAAAAGAATGAAAAATATGAATAATAAAATATTCAACAAGTGTACTAAATGAAACTCATCAAATGAATATAGGAAAAGATCAAATAATTGTGTGCCTTGTTCAGAATAAAATTGTAGTTTCTGAGTAATCATTAAGGCTGAATAATGTATTGATATATAATAATTATTAATTTTGATTTAAAAACACAGTGAACATCACATATTAGCACCTTATTTGACCAAATGTTATCTCAAAAGAAAAAAATATGAGCAGTCTAGTGACCTGGTTAGGACATTTCTCTCCATTACACTAATAGGTAATGCAAGTCAGTTAATTTAGCTGAAATGTATATTATCTATATAGTATCACTTTAATTTTTATTAAATTTGCATATGTCCTCTAACTTCTTAAGCTCTTCATAGGTATTATAGTACTGGTTTGCTTTTGATATTAAACAGAGTTGACAGAGTTTTGTTTGGTTTTGTTTTTATGTTTTAAGTGGAGGGTTACATAAAGAGCTGTTGGCAAAAATGGTTAGTCAAAATAGTAGGAATGGTGCCTTACCTGAGGTCCTAATCCTCATAATTTAAAACAAACAAAAAAAAATCCTGAACTTTGAGACAAACTCCCTTGACTAGCAAATTATGCTATTGTGCTATTCTATAACCACAAAATTTGAGAACTAGAGGGGACCATAGTGGTCATATAATTTAAGTTATACCTAGAAAACTAGCCATACTACGACCTATACCCCCTATAATACTCTTCAGTCATAGCAATATGTCAGCTATTCCCTCTTTCAGAGAGGTAATTCTTCATCATGGGCCCTTAAGTGAGTGAAATGTGCTTGAGAATTTCTGTTTATAGTTCAAAACTTAGCTTTAATTTAGCATGACATAATTTTAAAGTCTTTTCCGGTACTATACTTCCTGAGCTCTTGGTTCATTCAAGAATTCCTCTTAGGGATACCCATATGGGTATTCCCATAGCATTCTAAACTACCAAAGAGTTCCTATTTTAAATTTTAGGTAGAAGTAGATTGATTTTAGTGTCTAATAGTCATTTCTTCCCCAGCACTCAAGTGACTTTCCTCTTCCATTAGCACATCAGCATCTCCTATAGATCTAAATTAGAGACTTGGATGTGTTTTCAGTTCTCATTGTAAAACTACCCTCCACTCTTCACATATTGAGTCTGTCCTGACAAGTATAGTTTGAAGCATGTAATTATCCTTACTTGGGTGCTTCTTATGACATTCAAGGTACAGGAGAAAAGACCAGATGAAATCGAGTTGACAAGTGAGAAGGTAGCATAAATTTATTGTTACTGTTATATTTGCTTACTCTTGGGTGATTTTATTTTATTTCTTTTTTTTACCTTGATTTCTACAAATTTTCAAAGAGAAGAAAAAGAGGTTCTGAATTGCAGAGCCACAACACTAGCATCCTCTTGTGGAACAAAAGTATTTATTATGAATTTGAAGGGAGCCCATATAGGCAATACCACAAAGGACCTGGTTCACCAAACTGTTTCTGTGAACCCAGAAGTTCCTGGTAGCCTCATAAAAGTATACTGAGAGCAGCACAATGCACATTGTGCAGTATTCTGAACAAGAAGGCTGTTCCCACTAGACCACTTTTTGTTCAAAAAATAGACAATAGTAAATCCAGCATCTATTCAAGTTGTGACAGTTTGGGATGGGGCAGAATTCTCAAAGGTAGAAGATTCTGAGTATGCATGCATTAAATTCATAGAATAAAATTAAATCTATTTTTTATCCTTTTTCTTCTCTTAAGTAAATTAGCTAAGGTGGAAAATCACATGGCTTAAGTAAATGAAGAGGAGGTGGTTTCTATTATTCAGGTAAAGATTTTTAGTGAGGTTTTTCTACATTTGTATAAAAATGATTGAAGAGGGGAAAATATTTTCTTCAGCAAGCTATTACTGGAAAATTAAATATCATTTCATATCTTTCCTAATTTTCTCCCTTCCTCAAAAAAAAAAAAAAGAAATGAGAAGACACCATAAACTTAAATGTGACAAAATATAACAGCAAATAAAATTGGGTAGCAAATAACTAAACATCAAAAGATGAATGAAGAAATTCTAGGTCAGTCAACAATATCTAGCTTGAAAATTAGTCAAACAAATAAATTTTGTTTTTAATCAACAGCAATTAAAATGACCATAAAAGATGCAAAATTTCACTAAATGGAAGGAAATTTTGAATTATGAGGAGGGAGAGTAACCGTTTCTTTATTATTATATCTTGAGAAAATTATCATTCATCATTGTGAATGGGATCATCTACTACTTTTTTTGGCTAAAAATCTGTGTAGTGAGTGTCATTTTC
This sequence comes from Notamacropus eugenii, assembly GCF_028372415.1. Lineage (NCBI taxonomy): Eukaryota > Metazoa > Chordata > Mammalia > Diprotodontia > Macropodidae > Notamacropus > Notamacropus eugenii. Next base: position 254,983,274 of record NC_092877.1, on the reverse strand, counting down.
TTATTTTATTTTTCCTCAAATTGCAAAAATCGAATTAGTTTTCCTAAGGAACAGAAAATACAGCCTTTTCTTCACCTCAATAGTTTGTGTTTCCCCTTGGCATTTATGTAATTATACTTTAAGCACAATCAGGTGATCAGCTTCTGTCTCTACCTTGCTCTCTCCCTCAAAGATAGAAATTTCATCTTCTCTTTTTGTCATTGGAAATATAATGTTATTTGAAGTATTGTATTCATATTTTCAGCGACTGCAGGAAAGTTGATGAGGTGTTAAGAAAATTGAACTTAATGAAATTTTCAGTCTGAACTCTGATTTGAACTCTGGCATCATTTAATCTTGTTCTTTATGTCTTCTTAAATTGGATCTAATTTTCAGATCTTTCCATTTTACTCCTAGTTCAGTGACAGATTATCAAAGGATTTAATATTTTTTTAACCTTCACTGAAACAGAAATAATATGACGATAAATTGGAGAACCATCTTTCCCCTATTCATTTCCCACTTCCAGTGTGAGGGTTCTTTTGGTATAATTTTGCCAGGACATCAGACAAACACTCAAGTCTAGACATTCATATTCTGTTTTTCAAATGCAAAGTCGGAATTTAGACAAAACCTATAAGAAAGAGGTAATATGCATTTTCTCCGGAAGGAAAAGTCTCTTTATCATTATTAAAAAGGCAATAAATCATAAAGGAGATTTGGTCTACATCCAATAAAATGTGGTTTCAAGTCTCACTTCTCTAACATCCTGACTGTAGGATATACAAAGATTATGGCACCTGTTGGAAAAGGCTGTATCTCATTTCAGTCAAATGACATCATGCATATCTTTTATTTATTTTGGAAAGGCCAAATTTTACAAACAGAAATGTCTTTCATCTCTAAGGGTGGGTTATCTAATTCAAACAATGTTCTTTTCCTTAATTTCTTCATTTTCTCAACCTAACTGCCTACCACTTGGTCATTACAAAGCTCATTGTCACCTCTCTTAGAGGACTGGCAAGAGAAGGTGAGATGCAAATCAGTCAACATTATAGCTTATTAGCAGTTTGTAGGGGGAAAATAGCATTGTAGGGGATTGAAACCATTGGTGACTATAAGCCTAGGGGTTAGTAGACTAATCAGAAATTACTATGATTTTTAAACTTTTCATTATTTCAAAACTATTCATCTGTTAAGTGGCTAGATTATATGGAATCTGAAGGTAAATGGATATAATATCAAAGATTATATGGAAATACTATGGAAATATAAAAGGAGGCAACTAAGAATAGTCAATGGGGCTTAAAGAATCAAAACAGAAGAATACTGCTTAAGGTCAACTGATATTTAAAACTTCCCAAAGAAATGGAAGAAAATAAATGTGTGTGCATATGCCTCAGTGATTCTATCATGTCCCAGAAGCAGATTTTCAGCAGAAGGAGCAGATGAGCTCTGCCTCACCATATTCTCCATTATGGGAGGGGGTGTTATTCCATGATTAGCTTTTGTGTATTGGGAAGGAAAGGAAAGAAGGTAGAGGATAAATGAAATATCAAGGAAGCATTTTAAATCTAGTAAATTTAAATAAAAAAAGGTTAATTTACATATTTTCCTTAAATTTTTACCTCTACCTAATCTTAAGCAATTAATATGTTTTTCCAAAGCAAACTATAAAGCCAATGAATTGTTTTCTCCTTGATTAAATTTTAATCATCACACCTGCTGATGGCATAAACTTATGTGTATTAAAGCACAATTTGGGGATGGAGCCAAGATGATGGAGTAGAAGGAAGGACCTGCTCTTAGCTCTACCCCCAAAACCCAAAAAATACATGTAAAATGAGTTTAAATTAGTTCTAGAGCAGCTGAAGCTACAAAATGACATAGTAAAAGAGATTTTCAGCCCAAGACTGCTTGAAAGGCTGACAGAAAAGGTCTATCACAGTGGGCTCTGAGTGGAAAACAGCCCATTGAGTGCAGCCCAGCCTTGGCTGCATGGCACAGAAGGAACAGAACTGGAGCAGGCTTCAGGGTGCAGAATCACAGGTAGCAGCTGCAGTTCCTAGATTTGCCAACCCAAAGACACCAAAGACAGTATCCAAGTTAAGTGAGAAAACTCTTTCACCAGGGTAAGAAGGGAGCGGGGTCAGGTCCTAGCCCAGGGTCCAGGGCAGTGGAAGTCATTATGGCACAGCATACATTTTTAGAGTTGTCTGTCCAAATACCTTGGGGGAACTGAGCTGCTGCTCTGGATCTCAGCCCTCAGTGGTGGTCCTAGGGTGAGGAGGAACACTGACATGGTGAAGCTGGAGACAACTGCAGAGAATGAACCCTACCGGCAGATCCTGGGCAGAAAAGCTTGTGGTTGCTCCCAGACCAGAGCGCAGGAAGGGGAAGAGTAAACTCCTCCCCCTTGATTGTGCCACCTTGCAGGAACTGAGAGTTTACACACCCCTATACCCTCTACTGTACAAAGAACTCAAAATTCAAGTAACTGACTGTCAAAATGCCTCAAAAAGGGAAAAAAAATAAGACTACAGAAGGTTACTTTCCTGGTGAACTGGTATTTTCCTCCATCATTTCAGATGAGGAAGAACAAAGCATACCATTAGAGGAAGATAGCAAAATAAAGATTTCTTCATCCAAAACCTCCAAAATACATTTACAAAGGTCTCAGGCTATGCAAGAGCTCAAAAACGAAAATCAAGTAAGAGAGGTGGAGGAAAAATTGGGAGGAGAAATGAGAGCAATACAAGAAAACCATGAAAAGTGAGTCAATAGTTTACTAAAGCACACCTAAAAAATGTTGAAGGAAATAACACCTTTAAAACAAACTAACCCAAATGGCAAAAGAGGTCCAAAAAGCCAATGAGGAAAAGAATGCTAAAAAGTAGATTAGTCAAAGGGAAAAGCAGGTTCAAAAGCTCACTGAAAAAAATAGCTCTTTAAAAATTAGAATGGAACAGAAAAAAACTAATGACTATATAAGAAATCAATAAATTACAAAGCAAAACCAAAAGAATGAAAAAAAAATTGAAGACAATATGAAATATCTCCCTGGAAAAACAATTGACCTGGAAAAGAGATCCAGGAGACACAATTTAAAAATTATGGGGCTGCTTGAAAGCCATGATGCAAAAATGAACCTAGATATCATCTTTCATAAAATTAACAAGGAAAACTGCTCTGATATTCTGGAATGAGAGGGTAAAATAAATATCGAAAGACTTCATAGATCACCTGCTGAAAGTGATCAAAAAAGAAAAAAAAAACTCCTATGAATATTGTAGCCAAATTCTAGAGTTCCCAGGTCAAGGAGAAAATATTGCAAGCAGGCGTAAAGAAACAATTGAAGTATTGTGGAAATACAATCAAGATTACACAGAATCTGGAAGCTTCTACATTTAGGGATCAATGGACTTGGAATATGATATTCCAGAAGTCAAAGGAACTGGGATTAAAACCAAGAATCACCTACCTGGCAAAACTGAGTATAATACTTCAGGAGAAAAATGGTCATTCAATGAAATAGAGGACTTTCAAGCAGTTTGGATGGAAAGACCAGAGCTGAATAGAAAATTTGACTTTAAATTACAAGAATCAAGAGAAGTATGAAAAAGTAAACAAGAAAGAAAAATCATAAGGGACTTACTAAAGTTGAAGTGTTTGCATTCCTACATGGAAAAATAATATTTGTAACTCTTGAGAATTTTCTCAGTATTTGGGTAGTTGGAGGGAATAGAGAGAAGACACAGGGTGAGTTGAATAGGAAGAGATAATATCTGAAAAAATAAAATTAAGTTGTGAGAGAGGAATATATTGGGAGAAGAAAAGGAGAAATCGAATGGGGCAAAATATCTCATAAAAGAAGCAAGAAAAAGCTTTTTTAATGAAGGGGAGAAGGGGAAAGACGAGAGGAAAAAAGTGAAGCTTAATCTCATCACATTTGGCTTAAGGAGGGAATAACATGCATACTCAATTTGGTATGAAAACCTGTCTTACACTACAGGAAAGTAGGGAAGAAGGGGATAAGTGGGGTGGGGGATAATAACAAGGAGGATAAGTGGGAGGAGGGAGTGATTAGAAGTTAACAAATTTGGGGAGGGGCAAGGTCAAAAGAGAGAACAGAATAAATGGTGGACAGAATAGGATGGAGGGAAATATAGTTAGTCTTTCACAACATGACTATTATGAAAGTATTTTGCATAACTATATATGTATAGTCTATATTGAATTGCTTGCCTTCACAGTGGAAATGTGTAGGGAGGGAGGAAGGGAGAGAAGTTGGAACTCAAAGTTTTAGGAACAAATGTTGAGAATTGTTTTTGCATACAACTGGGAAATAAGAAATACAGATAATGGAATATAGACATCTATCTCGCCCTGCAAGAGAAGAGAGAAGCTAGAGATAAGGGAAGGGAGGTGTGTGATAGAAGGGCAGATTGGGGAAAGTTGTATTCAGAATGCACGATGTCTTGGGTTGGTGGAAGGGGAGAAATGGGGAGAAAATTTGGAACTCAAAATCTTGTGGAAATCAATGTTGAAAACTAAAATAAATAAATTTTTTAAAAGACACAATTTGTCTAACCTCAATTCTCTTTTAAATTTTATAAATAGTAACCATTGAGAGAAAATGAAAAAAAAAAGTTGGCTTTTTTCAAACTGAGATATTTTTGATTTACTATGAGATCTGGAAAGTAAAATGGAATAGCTATTAGTAAGATGGAACATTTGAGTACATTTGAATAAATGAAAAATAGTGCCCTATACCAAGATAGGGTTGAAAGCAAATTAGGAAAGGAAATAATAGTTTGCCTGCCAGATCTATGGAGAAGGGATGAATTTATGACCAAACAAGAGATAGAGAGGCTTATAAAATGAAAAATAGATAATTTTGATTATGTTAATTTAAAAGATTTTTGCATAAACAAAACAAATGCAACCAAGATTAGAAGGAAAGCACAAATCTGGGAAACATTTTTTTACAGTCAGTATTTATGAACTGATTCAAATTTATAAGAATTTAAAGCTTTCCCCATTTCATAAATGGCCCAAGAACATGAACACGCAACTTTCAGGGGAAGAAATTAAGGCTATAATTATACAAAACGCTCTAAATACTATTGATTAGAGAAATGAAAAATCAAAACAGTTCTGAGATACCCCCTGACACCTATCTAGTTGGCTAATATGACAGAAAGGGAAAATCATAAATGTTGGAGAAGATGAGGGAAAATTGGAACACTATTGCATTGTTGTTAGAGTTGTGAATTGGTCCAATCATTCTCCAATGCAATTAGGAACTATGCCCAAAGGGTAACCAATCTGTGCATAACATTTGATCCAGCAATACCACTACTGGGTCTGTACCTCAAAGAAATCACAAAAAAAAGGGAAACCATACACATGGGCAAAAATATTTATAGGTAGATGATTTAGACATAAGGGATGATACGATAAACAAACTATGTGAGGAAGGAACAGTTTACCTACCAGATCTATGGAGATCAGAAGAAACAAGTCACATGTGCTGAAAAATTTATTGCAGCTCTTTTATGGTGGCAAAGAAAAGGAAATTGAGGGGATGTCTGTTGTGAACCATTTTGAGCCTCCCCATCCCCTGAGAAAGGCCTAAAACTTGAATTGGGCAATCAGGAGAAAGACAGTGTTGCCCACTCTGAGCTTAACCTACCATAATGCTTCTAGGAAAATAGATATCCTTTGCTTTGCTCTCTAAGTAAAGCCAAAATACCCCTTTCTAACAGCTACAAGGTCAGACTAAATTCATTAGGAGAATTCTTCTGTTTATGACTACTCAGTATAAGATACCTTGAACCAGACACTATCTTGCATAATGGAACTTTTCTTGTCTTGGTATTTCATTGACACGTTATGCTATGGTATGCTGTGTGTGTGTGTGTGTGTGTGTGTGTGTGTGTGTGTGTGTGTGTGTGTTCATATTGATGATAAAAGAAACAAAGACATTCTTGATCTATAATTTCAATTGACACTTATTGTGTCTATTCTATTAATATCTATTAATATTCTAATAATATCTAATATATCCTAGTAAGAAATTTCTTATATTATGGTTAATACATATGAAGCTAAAATTTTGGTTGACACAGGCATTCTGCATTAGAATTGCTTGCTAAAGGGTTCCTATCAGCTTTTTTACCTCTGAGTTCAGAATTATTTTCCTATTCCATTCATGCATAATTCTCTGGCTTAATGAGAATAAACAAGCATATTTTAGCACATGCACAGTGTGTTTCCACTTGCTAAGATGAATCCCATTATGATTGTTCTTGAACAAACCTTTGATAAGGGGGAATCCCATTCTGTTTGTTTTTTGGAAAATCCTTCAGTTAAGAGGGTAACCCCATTCTGTTTTTCTTAGGACAAACCTTTAGTTAAGGGGGAAACTGATTCTGGTTATTTCCTTGGACCAAACATTTGGTAAAAGGTTGGTACCATCAATTGTAGAATGAATGAACAAGTTGTGGTATATGAAGGTAATGGAATACTATTGTGCTATAAGAAATGATGAGGAAGTAGATTTCAGGAAAAGCCTGGGAAGTCTTACATGAACCGATGCTGACTGAAGTGAGCAAAATCAAGAGAATACAGCATACAGCAATAGCAACATTATGTGATGATGAACTGTGATAGACCTAGCTCTTCCCCTCAATACAGTCATCCAAGACAATTCCAAAGACTTATGATGGTAAATGCTAATCTCATCCAGAGAAATAGCTATGGAGTCTTAATGCAGATTGAAACATATTATTTTAACTTTCTTTTCTTTTCTTATAGTTTTCCATTTTTGTTTTGATTGTTCTTTCACAAGATGATTAATGTGGAAATATGTTTAACATGATTGTACATGTATAGCCTATATCAGATTGTTTGCTCTCTTGGGGAGGGGGAAGAGAGGGAAGAAAAAACAAGGAATGAGGGAAAAAAATTTGATCAAAAATTTACAAAGATGAATGTTGAAAACTACCTTTACATATAATTGTGAGAAAACAATATTAAGAGGGAAGAATAAAAATAAAAATAAAAATAGTATTTGACCTCAGAAAGCATAGGTTAGCACAGAAATAAGTAAACTGATTGTATTTTCTTAAATGGTCATCCCATTTGGAAAATAAGGTGCCTATAGTTAACTTGTTTGTTTTCACATCCTCAAAATCGGCATCCCTGAACTTGCTCTTATGATCTCAAAGGCTCAAAGAGACTGATGCTATTTTGTGATGCTTGTAAGCATAAGAAGCTCAAAATTTTCCTAAATGGGTGGAGGAGCCAAGATGGTGTGGTAGAAAGACGCAGGTATGCTAGCTCCAAAACCCACAACCCATAAAATACCTGTAAAGAAGAACTCCCAACAAATTCGTGAGCAGCAGAAGCCACAGAACAATGGAGTGGAGGAGATTTCTGTTCCAGAAAGCCCCAAAAAACCAATACGAAAGGTCCTTCATGCACCAGACCCAGAGCAGAGCCCAACACTGCCTTGGCCACGAGGCACTGAGAGGAACAGATCCCAGCAGGCTTCAGAGACAGAATCTCCAGCAACCACGCAGGTTCCTCCACCCACAGGTGCCAAAGGTCAGTGAGAGGGTCTCTTTGGCTGGTCAAGAGGGGAGTGGGGTGTCCCCATAACTCAGGCCCCCTTGGGAGGCAGCAACGGACAGGGGCTCCCCAAGAAGGCAGGAGCCCTGATTGAATGTCTCCCCATAAATCCCCTGAGGGAACTGAGCCCTGTGTGGTGGCTCTGCCCAGACCTGAGCACCTGAACTTAATCTCACACTGAATAGCAGCCTTGCCCCTGCCCAAAGCCCTGAGGCTGGGAAGCAGCATTTAAATCTCAGACCCCAAGCACTAGCTGGGCGGATCAGGAGGCAAAGTGGGGGTGGAGAGGAGACTCAGAAGTCAAGTCACTGGCTGGGAAAATGCCCCAGAAAAGGGAGTGGGAAATTAAGAACATAGAAGGCTACTTTCTTGTTGAACAGGTATCTCCTCCCTTCCTTTCCAAAGAGGAAGAACAAGGCTTATCATCATGGAAAGACACAGAAGTCAAGGCTTCTGTATCCCTAACACCCAGAATAAATATTCCATGGGCTCAGGCCATGAAAGAGCTCAAAAGGGATTTTGAAAATCAAGTTAGAGAGGTGGAGGAAAAACTGGGAAGAGAAATGAGAGAGATGCAAGAAAAGCATAAAAATCAGGTTAACACCTTGCTAAAGGAGACCCAAAAAATGCTGAAGAAAATAACACCTTGATATAGGCTAACTCAATTGGCAAAAGAGGGTCAAAAAGCCAATGAGGAGAAGAATGCTTTCAAAAGCAGAATTAGCCAAATGGAAAAGGAGGTTCAAAAGCTCACTGAAGAAAAGAGTTCTTTCAAAATTAGAATGCAACAGATGGAGGCTAATGACTTTATGAGAAACCAAGAAATCACAAAACAAAACCAAAAGCATGAAAAAATGGAAGATAATGTGAAATATCTCATTGGAAAAACAACTTACCTGGAAAATAGATCCAGGAGAGACAATTTAAAAATTATGGGCCTACATGAAAGCCATAATCAAAAAAAGAGCCTAGACATCATCTTTCATGAAATTATCAAGGAAAACTGCCCTGACATTCTAGAACCAGAGGGCAAAATAAGTATTCAAGGAATCTACAGATCACCGCCTGAAAGAGATCCAAAAAGTGAAACTCCTAGGAACATTGTGGCCAAATTCCAGAGTTCCCAGGTCAAGGAGAAAATATTGCAAGCAGCTAGAAAGAAACAATTCAAGTATTGTGGAAATACAATCAGGATAACACAAGATCTAGCAGCTTCTACATTAAGGGATTGAAGGGCGTGGAATATGATGTTCCAGAAGTCAAAGGAATTAGGGCTAAAACCAAGAATCACCTACCCAGCAAAACTGAGCATAATACTTCAGGGGAAAAATTGGTCTTTCAATGAAATAGAGGACTTTCAAGCATTCTTGATGAAAAGACCAGAGCTGAAGAGAAAGTTTGAGTTTCAAACACAAGAATGAAGAGAAGCATGAAAGATAAACAGCAAAGAGAAGTCATAAGAGACTTTACTAAAGTTGAACTGTTTACATTCCTACATGGAAAGACAATATTTGTAACTCTTCAAACTTTTCAGTATCTGGGTAGTTGGTGGGATTACATACACACACACACACGCACACAGACGTGCACGCATGCACGCACACACAGAGAGAGCACAGAGTGAATTGAATAGGATTGGATCATATCTTAAAAAAAATGAAATCAAGCAGTGAGAGAAATATACTGGGAGGAGAAAGGGAGAAATGGAATGAGGCAAATTATCTCTCATGAAAGGGGCAGGCAAAAGATTTTTTAATGGAGTGAAAAAGAGGGGAGGTGAGAGAAAAACATGAAGTTTACTCTCATCACACTTGACTCAAGGAAGGAATAAAATACACACTCATTTTGGTATGGAAACGTATCTTACAATACAGGAAAATGGGGGAGAAGGGGATAGGCAGGGTGGGGGAGATAAGGTAAGGGAGGAGGGAGCAATCTGAAGTCAACACTCTTGGGAAGGGACAGGATCAAAAGAGAGAATAGAAGCAAAGTGGGGCAGGATAGGATGGAGGGAAATATAGTTAGTCTTATACAACACAACTATTATGGAAGTCATTTGCAAAACTACACAGATTTGGCCTATATTGAATTGCTTGCCTTCCCAAAGAGAATGGGTGGGGAGAGAGGGATGAAGAGAAGTTGGAACTCAAAGTTATAGGAACAACTATCGAGTACTGTTCTTGCTACAAGGAAATAAGAAATACAGGTAATGGGGTATAGAAAATTATCTGGCCCTACAGGACAAAAGAGAAGATGGGGACAAGGGAAGGGAGGGATGATAGAAGAGAGGGCAGATTGGTGATAGGGGCAATCAGAATGCTTGGTGCTTTGGGGTGGGGGAGGGGACAAATGGGGAGAAAATTTAGAACCCCAAATTTTGTGAAAATGAATGTTAAAAGTTAAATAAATAAATTAAAAGTTAAAAAAAGAAAAAAAAACAATAATAAAAAATTTCCTAAATGATTTTAGTAAGCACTGTTTCTCAGTCAAAGACATGTTAACATTACAAATATCTGATACCTGTTCTTTCTGTACAAATATGTAAATTTGATAGGAAAGCCATTTGATTATCAGTGAGCTGGTAGAGGGAAGAAAATGTTATATTGAAATCTAGGAAGAGCAGAACTCAAATTCTGGCCCTCACATATTTTTGTTGTGTTAACCTGGGCAAAGTATATCTGTGTTGGTTGCCTTAACTTCTCCAAAGGATTTTCATTAAAACCAACTGAAATAATTTATGTAAAACATTTTGCAAATCTTGAAGCAATATTTAAATGTTAGTTACAACTACTGTTACTACTACTATTTTGTCAGAATCAAAGCATGATTTTTAATAGATACAACAGTTCAGGGTATTTGTAGTTGTGAATCAATCATTTTTTATACCAGCTATTTCAATATTTAGATGTTCTTTCACATTCAACTAAAGAATGATTTTTCTAAGACTGAAGATTTTGTCAAAATGATTAGGTCTCATGATGCAATAGTAACTCTTCTTTTTCTCTATGATTTGGTTGCTAAGTCACATGCTAGGAGATAAAACCATTAGTTTTAATGTGTCATTTCACCACTTTATTCATTCTGTTACAGAGGATTTTGAAAAGGGTGAATGTTAATGAAAATGGTAATCATTATACTTGAATTGCTTTTGTGCTTTTATTAGGATTGAGAAAAATAAGAACTTTTGAAAATGTGGTTCAGAAATGAGTTATAAAGTCCAAGGGCATGGGCATTTAAAATTTTTATAGCATATCCTTATGAAAAAGAAAAACAATTAAAGGTAAAAGGGATATAGAAGTAGTTTTATTTGCATTATTTAGCCTAGTTCATGTTCTTAACAATGCAAAACAAAATAGGATTGGGAAAGAATTTTCAAGTGGGTACCTTGTGGAAGAATCTATATATCTCAAGATTTTTATTTTTATTTGGAATCCGAAAACATACTTTATATTGATTATGATGTAATGAAAAGTGTACTGGTCACTTTAGTCAGGGCACATAGGTTTAAAATTGGCCTACGACCCTTTCTACCTATGTGACTTTGGTCAAATCATTTAATCTCTGTATCAGTTTCTTCTATATTAAAGTGAGTTGGTTGGACCGGATGTACTCTGAGGTTTTTCTTCCCATTCTGCATACATTTTCCTATAATTTGAGGATATAAATGGCAATTTACCACTATACAATTTGCACAGTATTTCTTATTCCAAGATGGTGAATAGGATTATTTTAATTCACTGATTTGTTGGGGAATTAGAACATTCTGTCTGTGTTTCTCTCTTTCCTTGTCTCTCCTCTTCTTTTTTCTTCACATACACACAGAGAAATCACATGCATGTACACACACACACGTCAGAATCAAAGCATCTCTAACTCCTCAGGCTATGAATAAATGACAGCAGTGCAGCAACAAAACTTCGGTAAGGAATCAGCAAATGGTGCTATAATGGAAAAGATAGATCAGCAGATGACACCTATAATTTGTTGGTTAGCAGAGAAAGCATTTTAGCATAAAATATATATTTCCAGATTCACAAATGATATGAACAATGATGGCTTTTTTTAAATAGTATTTTATTTTTCCCTAGTTGTGTCAAGAACATTTTTAGCATTCATTATAAAAATATTTTGAGTTCCAAATTTTTCTCCCAACCTCCCTATTTAATCAAATGCATCATCATCTTTCTTCAAATTAATGTCTTCTTTGTTTGGGGTGACAAAAGTAAAACATGGGTGGAAGCTCATAAGTTCCTCTTTGAAAAAGTTGCTGACTCAGAGTTTACTTAGATAGGTGATAGCTTTCAAGGGGCTATAGCTGAAGGGAATTCTAGGCAATAGGAATACTCATCAATAATTATAATTTAATTTAAATAATTTTAGGTTATAACCAAATTGTTAAATGTTAAAGAAGTGACTTTTCATGTCATTTAGATCAAATGTGATGACTAGAAAAATAAAAGACTTTCTTTACCATTGTTTAGTTCATTAGGAACAGAGTCTGACATACAAAACAAGACTGAAAAACAATAGTATTTCTTCTGCATTATTTATCTTTTCTGTTGACTAATAATTTGTTCAACCATTATTGGGAAATAGAAAAAAGAAAAGATTCAGCAGTACTCACTTTGGAAATACTAGTTTTCTCTGAATACCCCTATACCTTAAACACAATAGTAATATATGATTCTGTCATCAGCCCATTTATTGCTGTTCCAACTTATGATACTTTTAGTACCAATTTCATTCTAGTTTTACTTGAACAGAGTAGATATAGTCCAGGGCTAAGACACCTACTTTTGACTATCATGCAGTGATTTTAAACAAGTTTATGAAATATTTAATTTGTTCAGTCTTTCCCTTGATGTCCTTGCTATAGTTAGTAAAACCACAATCCCTATTCATAGCAAATGCCCACTTCATTGTCATCTCAGTAAATGATTCTAATTTTGTAATATTTCACCACTACTTGTTCTATATTTCAAAAGTTGCTACTCTTAATTGAATATGCATTTTAAACTCATGTATATTTCAAGGGAATATTATCTGAATGTTTCTGATTCATATGAAGTAATTCAACTACAAGTAGATTATTCAAATATATTTGTACCATCAGACTACTTATAATACTTTTCTTATTATACTTACACATTATCTTTAGAGACTAAATAAAAATGAATTTCAAAGAGACTGAAGACATAGTGAGTCCACAAAATCGTAATTGCTATACATTTTCCTAAATGCATTATAATCTTAAATTGCTTGCTGCCTTATGGATGTAATACTATCAGAAACTTTTAAATGCCTTCCTACTTATTAAAGAGAAAATTGCATTAAGAAATTCATTAAATGTTACACAAGTTATAGTCATTATATGGATTACTTTTACTATATTTTAAGAATGTGACAAGGATTCATAAATTTATTGTCATCTGGTGATTAAACTTCCAATGATGAGCCTCTGATTTTTGCTAGGTGAGTTCTCAATAAAAAGGACAAAGAACTTCTCACTTGAAAATTTGTGATAGAAAGAGCAAGGTGGAAATATTTGTTAAAAAACCACTAGTTTGGAAGAGAAGACTTTAAAAGATTCAGTAAATTAAGAAAGTTCTAATGGTGCCAATATCTAAAGGTCAAGTGTCCTTGGATGGGAAGGTTTATAGAAACTTTTTGAAATTATGGAGAAAAAAAATTTTTATGAGAAGAAAAAGAAGGAAATTTTCTAAGGAGAACTATATAGAACCACAGATCAACTCAATTCACTTAGAAGATAGAAGTAAAGAAAGGTGATGGAGGAAAACAACATTGTGTGATCGTACTCTAAGAATAATATCAGCAGTGCTGAAATGAAACTCTTGGGGAAGAAAAAATAGGATGCCATAGAAATCTAAGAACAGCAAAAAAATCACTTACTTGTATGTTTGTTTTGAACTAAAACATGAGAAAAGAGAAGGACCTTCTGTTTCTCTAGGTAGATACAATAATAATTACTAACAACAAAAAAGAGCAAAGCAGTTGCATGCTTGATTTCATTCTGTTTCTGCCAAGGAAACTGATTAAGGCTGAGTTGTGTATTCTAAAGAGGAGACTTTGGAGATAGAGGAAGAGAGTTTGAATCCTGGTTTTGAAATTTCATCACATTTGAGACCTTTGAAAACTCACTTTCTAAACATGAAAGGGTTTAACATGATTACATCTAAATTTCACTCTATAACCCATAAGATCCTTAGCCAGGAAAAGGATAGAACAAAGATGGTTAGTAGGGAGTGGATACCTGAAGTGAGACAAAGAAATTAAAAGCCATATACCTTCCAAAGAGAAAATAAAAGTATCTATATTTGCTAACTCTATGACGCCTTACTTAGAAAATCGTAGAGATTCAGCAGAGAAATCAATGGAAACAAATTGAGTACAGTTGCAAAATAAAAATAAATTTAAAAATATAGCATCTACATATTGATAGCAAAATCCAAGAGGAAAAAATATAAGAGAAATAGCCATTCAAAATAGATACAGAATGCATAATATGATCAAGAGTAAATATAACATTATCATCATACATGCAGTATATGTATATATATACATATATATATATTTCTAAAACCATTATTAAAGAAATAAAGAATAGCTTAAACAATTGGAAGAATATCCAATGGTCAAGCATAAAGTATTTCAATATAATAAAAATAATGATACCGCTTCAATTAAGTGAAAGATTTTCTTTGCTATGTCACCTAATGAAACTACATAGATATTTTACTATGCTAGATTTTCTTTGTAAATAGCACATTTTTAGGAATAAATTACAAGTCTCAAAGAAAATAATCAACAAAAAAGTGGACACTGAAGGGGAATAGTGGGCCACAAATTACAGTTAAAAGCCACAGCTGCAAAATCCATTTAGTATTGGCTGAAAAACAGAAAAGTAGATCAGTGGAACATAGTGGATAAAATACAATTAGAATCAATGAACCTCAATAACAGAGAGTTTGATTAATCCAGGAACATCTTTTATTTGAAAATAACTTCAATTTGATAATTATTGATAAAAACAGAAAGAAGTTTGTCAAAACTTAAGTTTAGACTGGAATATTTTATTCAGTACCTTAATCAACTGAAATTGATCATAAGATCTAAACATCAAATGTTATATCATTAAAAATTGATTTTTTCTTCACAGCTACACTGAAATCAAGTATCGAGTTGTCACCACTTACTGAATAAGATGATGCTGAGCACTGAAGGCAGAGAAGGCTTCATGGTAAAGGACCAGGGCTTGCCCTGGTTTTCCTTGGCTGAGGAATTCCAACACTTCTTCTCAGAATTCAAATTTCAAAATCGGGCACCAGGCATTCATTTCATCTATACCCAACAAGGCAGATCAAATTGAGAAGCATTTGTTGAACTAAATCAGAAGATGACATCAAATTGACGCTGAAAAAAGCAGATAAACTGTACAGATATGTTGAAGCATTCAAGTCAAACAACACTGAAATGGATTGGGTGTTGAAGCATATTGATCCAAATAGTTCTATCATTGCTAATGAGGGCTTTGTATACCTTAGAGGACTCCCAATTCACTGTACCAAGGAAGAAATTGTTCAGGATTTTTCAGGAAATCATGCCAAATGGTATAACATTGCCATTGATCTTCCAGGGGAAGAGTAAGGGGGAGAACTTCGTGTAGTTTACTTCAGAGGAAATAGTTGAAAATGCTCCAAAGAAACATAAGGAAAGATAGGGCAAAGGTACAATGAAATCTTCAAGAGCAGCCAGGTAGAAGTTAGTACTCATTATGATCCTCCTTGAAAGTCAATGGCTATGCAGTAGCCATATCTTTACGACAGGCCTGGGGCTTGCAGAGGTTATGACAGCACTGGTAGAGCATCTGGGTTTGAAAGATAGTGGCAGGTATGGAGGCTATGATGGCTACAATGGATATGATGATGGATATGTCTTTGGATTGGATAGTTTTGGAAGAGACCTCAATTGCTGCTTTTCAGGAATGCTTGATCATAGATATGGAGATGGTTGGTCCACTTTCCAGAGTACAACAGTCCATTGTGTCCACATGAGAGGGTTGTCTTACCGGGCGACTGAAAATGATATGTACAATTTTTTTCACATCATTCAAGCCTGTTTGAGGGCCAATTAAAATTGGACCTGATGGCAGAGTGACTGGAGAAACAGATGCTGAATTGACCACTTATGAAGGTATATTTTTTTCTTCTTTTATTTATTTATTTATTTAACTTTTAACATTCATTTTCACAAAATTTTGGGTTCCAACTTTTCTCCCCTTATGTCCCCTCCCCCACCCCAAAACACTGAGCGTTTTAATTGCCCCTGTCTGCCAATATGCCCTCTCTTCTATCATCCCTCTCTGCCCTTGTCTCCATCCTATACCCCTTTACCTGTATTTCTTATTTCCTAGTGGCAAGAACAGCACTCGACAGTTGTTCCTAAAACTTTGAGTTCCAACTTCTCTTCATCCCTCCCTCCCCACCCCTTCCCTTTGGAAGGCAAGCAATTCAATATAGGCCAAGTCTGTGTAGTTTTACAAATGACTTCCATAATAGTCGTGTTGTGTAAGAATTAATTATATTTCCCTCCATTCTATCCTGTCACCCATTACTTCTGTTCTCTCTTTTGATCTTGTCCCTCCCCATGAGTGTTGACCTCAAATTGCTCCCTCCTCCTCATGCCCTCCCTTCCATCATCCCCCCCACCCTGCTTATCCCCTTATCCCCCACCTTCCTGTATTGTAAGATAGGTTTTCATACCAAAATGAGTGCGCATTTTATTCCTTCTTTTAGTGAAATGTGATGAGAGTAAACTTCATGTTTTCCTCTCACCTCCCCTCTTTATCCCTCCACTAATAAGTCTTTTGCTCACCTCTTTTATGAGAGATAATTTGCCCCATTCCATTTCTCCCTTTCTCCTCCCAATATATTTCTCTGTCACTGCTTAATTTCATTTTTTTAATATATGATCCCATCCTCTTCAATTCACTCTGTTCACTCTGTCTGTATTTGTGTGTGTGCATGTGCGTGTGCATGTGTGTGTGTGTAATCCCACCCAGTACCCAGATACTTAATAGTTTCAAGAGTTACAAATATTGTCTTTCCATGTAGGAATGTAAACAGTTCAACTTTAGTAAAGTCCCATATGACTTCTCTTTGCTATTTACTTTTTCATGCTTCTCTTCATTCTTATGTTTGAAAGTCAAATTTTCTTTTCAGCTCTGGTCTTTTCATCAAGAATGCTTGAAAGTCCTCTATTTCATTGAAAGACCAATTTTTCCCCTGAAGTATTATGCTCAGTTTTGCTGGGTAGGTGATTCTTGGTTTTAGCCCTAATTCCTCTGACTTCTGGAATATCATATTCCACGCCCTTCAATCCCTTAATGTAGAAGCTGCTAGATCTTGTGTTATCCTGATTGTATTTCCATAATTCTTGAATTGTTTCTTTCTAGCTGCTTGCAATATTTTCTCCTTGACCTGGGAACTCTGGAATTTGGCCACAATGTTCCTAGGAGTTTCACTTTTTGGATCTCTTTCAGGCGGTGATCTGTAGATTCCTTGAATACTTATTTTGCCCTCTGGTTCTAGAATGTCAGGGCAGTTTTCTTTGATAATTTCATGAAAGATGATGTCTAGGCTCTTTTTTTGATCAGGGCTTTCAGGTAGGCCCATAATTTTTAAATTGTCTCTCCTGGATCTATTCTCCAGATCAATTGTTTTTCCAATGAGATATTTCACATTATCTTCCATTTTTTCATGCTTTTGGTTTTGTTTTGTGATTTCTTGGTTTCTCATAAAGTCATTAGCCTCCATCTGTTGCATTCTAATTTTGAAAGAACTATTATCTTCAGTGAGCTTTTGAATCTCCTTTTCCATTTGGCTAATTCTGCTTTTGAAAGCATTCTTCTCCTCATTGGCTTTTTGACCCTCTTTTGCCAATTGAGTTAGCCTATTTTTCAAGGTGTTATTTTCTGTAGCATTTTTTTGGGTCTCCTTTGGCAGGATGTTCACTTGCTTTTCATGCTTTGCTTTCATGTCACTCATTTCTCTTCCCAGTTTTTCCTTCACCTCTCTAACTTGATTTTCAAAATCCTTTTTGAGCTCTTCCATGACCTGAACCCATTGGGTGGGCTGGGATACAGAATCCTTGACTTCTGTGACTTTCCCTGGTGGTAAGCATTGTTCTTCCTCATCAGAAAGGAAGGGAGGAAATGCCTGTTCACCAAGAAAGTAACCTTCTATAGTCTTATTTTTTTTCCCTTTTCTAGGCATTTTCCCAGCCAGTGACTTGACTTCTGAGTGTCCTCTCCACCCCCACCTTGCCTCCAGATCTTCCCAGCCAGCACTTGGGGTCTGAGATTCAAATGCTGCTTCCCAGACTCAGGGCTTTGGGCAGGGGCAGGGCTGCTATTCAGTGTGAGATTAAGTTCAGGTGCTCAGGTCTGGGCAGAGCCACCACACAGGGCTCAGTTCCCTCAGGGGGTTTATGCAGAGACCTTCAACAATGGATCCAAGCTCCTGCCTGCTTGGGGAGCTCTGGTGTGCTCCCGCCTCCACTGCTGCCTCCCGAGGGGGCCTGAGTTATGGGGGCACCCCACACCCCTTTCAACCCGCCAAAGAGACCCTCTCACCGACCCTTCTCACCTGTGGGTGGGGGACCCCCGGCCGCTGGAGATTCCGTCTCTGAAGCCTGCTTGGATCTGCTCCTTTCCGTGCCACCGAGGCAGGGTTGGGCTCTGCTCTGGTCCAGGGCGCGAGGGACCTTTTGCGCGAGGTTTTCAGGCTCTCTGGAGCAGAAATCTCCTCCGCTCCGTTGTTCTGTGGCTTCTGCTGCTCCAGAATTCTACAGTGGTTCTTTTTTTACAGATATTCTATGGGCAGTGGGTTCGGAGGTAGCGTATGTGCATCTTTCTACTCTGCCATCTTGGCTCCGCCCGTCTTATGAAGGTGTTTTGTCAGCTATGTCAAAAGACAAAGCAAATATGCAGCAAAGACATATAGCACTCTTCTTGAATTCAACAGCAGGAACAAGTGGTAGTGCTTATGACAGCCAAATACTAAGAGGCATGTGTTTGTCAAACCAGTCTAGTTATGGTGTTCAAGCTAGCCAGCAGCTGAGTGGGGGTTATTGAGGAGGATATGCTAGTCAAAGCAGTATAAGCAGATAGTTTTTCAAGTTTTACAGGATAACTCCAGTGATTTGCAAGCAAACATTGCATAGAGAGCCAAGGAGCACCCCCCCTCCACAAAACACCTACAGAATCATGTATGTTTGTGTATATACATATACATATATGCATATATACATAGCATGTATATATATTCATATATGCATATATACATATGTGTATCTATAAAAACATGTCTCAAAAGAAAAAAATAAAAATTATATGAGATTATTACAAATCAATAAGGAAAAGAGAAATGCAAATTAAAATAGCAAATTGCAAAGATACCTAAAGTTGACAATAGCCAATTTGAAAGAGGCTTATATAAAGGCCAGAAATAACATTAATATCCTATTTGAAAATGTGTTAATTGGTCCAAGTATTCCTGAAAACAATTTAAGCATGCCATGAGAAAATGTATAAAATGTCCTTAACCTTTGACACAATGACACTGTGGCTAGATCCATATGCCAAGGAGATCAATGTTAAAAACAAAGATCCCATATAATACAATAGAATGAAGGGTGAAATGAGAAGAACCAAAAGAACATTGTATACAATAAAGCAATATTGTTTTAAGAACTATATGAGAATATAAAAGAAACTTGAAGAAAGATGCTATCTGTGTCTAGAGAAAGAAATAATACATGTGTAGATCATTTTTAGGTGTGTGTGTTTTCTATACATACTTCTATTTATCAGTTCTTTCCCTAGATGCAGATAGTGTCTTTCTTCATATGTCCCATATAGTTAATATAGGTATTTATAATAGTCAAAATAATTTATTTGTTCGATCATTCTAAAATAATATTGCTATTACTATAGAAATAATTCTCTTCTTCCTGCTCATTTTGCTCTTCATTATTTCCTGAAAGTCTTTCACATTGTTCTAAAATCATTGACCTCATTTCTTATAGCACAGTAGTATTCCATCACAATCATACACCACTATTTGTTCAGCCATTATACCCATCAATTTTGGAGTAATAACTGATAAATTATCTTAAGTTGCTATAATGTAATTTTACTGTTTTAAGATATTATGATATGATGAATATAGAGAAGCATGGAGAGCCATGAATTGATTTAAAATAAAATAAATACAAGAAAAATCTATAAAAAGAATATAAAACAATAAATAAAAGGGGAAGTTGTATGAAAAACAACCACAAAGCAATCAAAATGGAAATTAATCATAGAGTAATGGGGAAGCTTGGCCCCAAGGAAGATACATGATAGGGAACCACCATTCCTTTGGTGCACATATGAGATTACGGGTGTGCAACACAGATATACTCCCTTCCTAGGGAACTCTCTTCACCCTTTTTATTCTTTGTTTAATGTTGAGTCTATGGGATGAAGAAAAGAGGGAAAAGGAATGAATTGCAAATATTTGTGATATATAAATGAAATGTACCTTTAATATATCTTTATTATCATTATTAGTATCAACTATTGAGAATATCATTAGAGAAATGGCAACTGGATTTGACAATTATGATTTTAATAAAACATCTAAGGGAGATATTTCAATTATTCTTGGGGAATATTTGTAATGGAATCTACAAACTTTAATGCAATGCATAAAATGGCAGTTATAAGCGTATTATTATCATCTTTTAAAATGAATTCAAATTGAAATAGACCAGATCAAGTTGCTATTACGCTTTTTTTATTTTATGTAGAAAATTGCAGAAATGAATAACACACCTAACCATTTTTTTGCGATTGAATTAAAATATTAGACCGTTGAGGGAAAGAAGTCATGGAGAACCAGAAATGGATTGCAGAATTACATAAGAGAAAATTTCCCAGTCTACAAAAAAAGGCAAGAGATCTGATACACAGACTAAAGTTTAGTGAAATTACTTTTTAAATTCCTAGTAAAATTTTAAAATAATATTGAAGTGATGGTTAATGTCCCTTTTGAAAGTGAAATTATGATTACAAAGATCAAATATGGATTTCTCAAGTACAGACCATGGAAAACTAATTTCATTTTTTGACAGGAACACTTAACTGATAGATCAGAGAAGATGTTATGAACATAATTTATTAAGATTTTCTTGAAACATTTAATAAATCTGTAGTGCTAATCTTTCAAAAAAGATAGAAAGATAGAGACTAGATTATAGGAAAATTGGTTGGACTCAGAAGTAATTGAATGACTGGCCCAAAGATTAAATTTTTGTGGGAGTGATTCAACCAGCAGAGTACCCAAGGTATTTGTGATTGGTCTAGTACTATTTAATGTTTTTATCATTAATTTGGATAAAGATTGAAATGGCATAATTATGGCATCTCTATATACAAAGAGTTGGAAGAGATAGCTAATGACAAATATCATCATCCAGCAAGAATATAATTTTTTGTCAAATCTATTAAAATTAAATTTAGTAGTGAAAACCTTAACAAGTAGAATGGAGTGTTGCAAGATAGTAGTGTATCTTTAAAAAGTCTGGGAGTTTTAAGCAAACTGTAACCTCAATAATTCAGTAGAGTGATATAGAAGCCAAGATTACTCAATAAAAGTAAAAGGACAGTCAGGGAGGCATAGTTTATAAAGAGATAATGGCTACTTTCTATTACATCATGGCAAAACCATATGCGGATTATGATGTTTCTTTTGGTACACCATACGGTAAGTCCATTGCTTTGGAAAATCATTTTGATAACTATGTTAGTGATGAATTAGAGCAGATGGGGACTGGCAATAAGAAGACTAAGAAGTCAATTACAAATATCTAGGCAAGAGACAAAGTGGATCTGGATTACAATAGTAGCTCTATGAGTGGAGAGAAAGAGGCATATTTGAAAGATGGCCTGGCGTGGCAATCAACTATATGTATACATTAATTTAGCTTCAAGGACTTTAGAGAAGAATCATATGCAATTTTGTGACTAATGATTTCCCCTCTCTTGCTGTTGCTTATAAGGTGATGTTGCTTATCATCTACCATATACCATGCCAGTGTTTTTGTTTGTTTGTTTGTTTTCCTCCAGATTAGTTTCACTGCTAGTACCACATTGATGTTGCCATTGGGCATTACCTTTTCTTTCAATAATTTGATCAGATGTTTCTTGGTCAAGGCACTATTGGGTCATTTTGCCATATACATACATTTAGACAACTATTTTATAAGTACATTTTTCAGCAAATTATGATCAACTAAGTTGTATTTATTCAACTTATATAAGGGTGATAGTGAACTGCACTAGTACATGGAAAATATGATGTTTTTTAAGAGCATATTCTAGATATATAAATGCAATTAATCATATAACTTCCAATTGAGATCAGAAATAAAATTTTAAAAATTTACAAAAAGAAATAACAAATGTGTATTGGGGGAGTATATTAGAAGATGAAATGAAATGGAAATTTTTATTAGTTTCTTCAGGTACTAATATAAAATTTAAACATAATATTCTCTCTCATTTAATATAGACTAGAATAACAAAATATAAATGATTGGTATTTAAAATGCTAAATACAGTAGTATAATATATTATATAGGGGCTACACTGAAAAATTATTGGCAAGAATAATTACCAATGGAACTCTCCTTAATTGCCATAAAGTAAATAAGATATTTTGAAAATATAACATATGTACAGAGATTTTTCAAAAGCAGACTATCTTCTTAAAGGGTGAATGACTGCATTGAGATGGTTGCTATGGAAATAAGTTAATGTAAATTTTTTCCTGATACCTGATTAAACTAATGGTAATGAGATAATGAAGAGCCCTGACTTCTTTTCAAGTAGAAGGAAACAGAAGTGACAAAAAAAATCATGGATATCTGGAATGATGAGGATTAGGGCAAAAAATATTCTTGAAAGGGCTTCACAAATAAGTTTGATAATAACAACTTCCCTGTTTCTTCTTATTTCACCATAAGGCAAATAAAAAAAAAGTTAAAGGTGAAGCAAAAAGAACCATTCTAGCTGATAAGGGTGATAAGATATCCCAAAGTACAGCTCTTTATATCCAAGAGCCTCGGTTTTGTTGGGCACCAGTCTCACTTCTCCTCCAGAGCCATCTGAATCCAGTGACCAGATACTCCTCAGGATGACTGGAGATGACCCAGGATACACTGGGAGACCTTGGGCCCTTTAGGCCAAGGGCTTTGCAGGTACTCACTTAGGGTGAGGCAATGCCCATTCACTGAATAGGCCTGTTTAAGAAGTAGCCAGGGCATGGCCCCTTTAATGGGGTCAAGAAAAAGAAAGACATCAGGCTGGGTGGGAAACAGCAACAGTTACTATTGATAATAGTAAGCTAGGAGGGTCCAGAGGAGCCTTCAGGCAGGGCCCCAATGGAGTCTGAGTTTCAGAGTGCAGCAGGTTTAAGGTTTTGGGAGAGGACAGGACAGGACAGGACAGGACAGGGTAAAGGGAAGGGAAAGGAAGGGATGGGGAGAAGCCAATAAAACCCAGGTCAACTGGGCATATTTTGGCCATCCAAATTTACCTTCCTTTGGAGAGGAGAAAGAAGGGGAGGGGGGAGTAGACAGGAGAGAAGGAAGTGAGTTATCCAGGTAGCTGGGTCCCCATTCAGCCAGCTGCAGGTACTCACAGGATTGTGTTTGTCCTTCATTGCCAAAGAAGACCATGCCATCAGAGAAATGATGACATGACTTGCATTTGTCTTTGTTTTGAGTGAGAGAAGGCTGTGCAGGTCACCAGCCTAACTTCTCCTCCAGAACCATCTCAATTCAGTGATCTCACAGTGGATTGTTAGATTGAATCACTAGGAGTATTTAAATTATCCTCTCTCATGAATCATGAATAGTTTTATTTGCTTAAGTTAAATTATGCTACTCTATTGTATTAGACTTATACATGCTGTGGTTTCTTGTGTCCTTTTGAATTTAGGCTCCTACCAAAAAGAAAGTATATAAATAGATTACTTAAAACATGGCAAGAAATTGGTAGTTTTTATTTTTTTTTGTATTTAAATTTATTTATTTAAGTTTTCAACATTCATTTCCACAAAATTTTCAGTTCCAAATTTTCTCATCATTTCACCCCTCCCCCGCCTCAAAATGCCAAGTATTCTAATTACTCCTATCACCAGTCTGTCCTCCCTTCTAACATCCCTCCCTTCCCTTATCCCCATCTTCTCTTTTGTCCTGTAGGGCAAGATAACTTTCTATACCCCATTACCTATATTTCTCATTTCCTAGTTGTATGCAAGAACAATACTCAATAGTTGTTCCTAAAACTTTGAGTTTCAACTTCTCTTCCTCCCTCCCCACCCATCACCTTTGGGAAGGCAAGCATTTCATCATAGGTCATATCTGTGCAGTTTTGCAAGTGATTTCCATAACAGTCGTTTTGAGTAAGACTAACTATATTTCCCTCCATCCTATCCTGCCCCCTATTTCTTCTGCTCTCTCTTTTGACCCTGTCCCTCCCCAGGAGTGTTGACTTCTAATTGCTCCCTCCTCCCATTGTCCTCCCTGCCACCATCCCCCCCCACCCTGCTTATCCAGTTCTCCCCCACTTTCTTGTATTGTAAGATAGGTTTTCATACCAAAATGAGTATGCATTTTATTCCTTCCTTCAGTCGAATGTGATGAGAGTAAGCTTCATGTTTTTTCTCTCATCTTTCCACTTTTTCCCTCCACTGAAGTCTTTTACTTGACTCTTTTATGAGACATAATTTGCCCCATTCCATTTCTCCCTTTCTTCTCCCAATATATTTCTCTCACCCATTTATATAATTTTTTTAAAAATATGATCCCATCCTATTCAAGTCACCTTGAGCTCTCTGTCTCTCTCTCTGCCTCTCTCTCTGTCTCTTTCTCTGTCTCTGTGTGTGTGTGTGTGTGTGTGTGTGTTTGTGTACTCTCACCAACCACCCAGATACTGAAAAAAGTTTTAAGAGTTACAAATATTGTCTTTCTATGTAGGAATGTAAACAGTTCAACTTTAGTGAGTCCCTTATGATTTCTCTTTGCTGTTTACCTTCTCAGGCTTCTCTTCATTCTTGTGTTTGAAAATCATATTTTCACTGCTCTTTTCATCAAGAATGCTTGAAAGTCCTCTATCTACTGAAAGGCCATTTTTCCCCTGAAGTATTATAATCAGTTTTGCTGGGTGGGTGATTCTTAGTTTTAGTCCTAGTTCCTTTGACTTCTGGAATATCCTATTCCATGCCCTTCGATCCCTTAATGTAGAAGCTGCTAGATCTTGTGTTATCCTGATTGTATTTCCACAGTACTCAAATTGTTTCTTTCTAGCTGCTTGCAATATTTTCTCCTTGACTTGGGAACTCTGGAATTTGGTCACAATGTTCCTAGGAGTTTCTCTTTTTGGATCTCTTTCAGGAGGTGATTGGTGGATTCTTTCAATATTTATTTTGCCCTCTGGTTCCGGAATATCAGGGCAGTTTTCCTTGATAGTTTCATGAAAGATGATGTCTAGGCTCTGTTTTTGATCATGGCTTTCAGGTAGTCCCATAATTTTTAAATTTTCTCTCCTGGATCTATTTTCCAGGTCAGTTGTTGCTGAAATTTTGAATGTATTAGATGGACATGACTCCATTCTGTTTTCCAATGCTTAACTTTTCCATTTTTGGGGGGCTCAATGTGAGTATTCATTTTTCCCTCTGTCTCATCAGTAGTAATCTCCATGTTGATGATTCATAAAACTATCTATTATACCTCTATCTCTGCTGGTACCCAAACTCATATCACTAATTGCTTCTCAGATATCCAATAATGAATGTCCATAAGACATTTTAAACTAAACATGTCAAATGCAGGCATCATTTTCTTTTCTCCACAGACTCTTTCTATTTCCTGACTTCACTATTATATAGAGAGTAACTCCACCCTGCAAAATTGCCTCAGTTTACCAACCTAGTAGTCATCCTTGACTCCTTAATTTATTTAATTCATATCTTTTATCAATATACCATATATTGCCAAGATCTATAAATTTCACTTTTGGAACCTCTCTTGAACATGATACCTTCTATTCTCTGACCTTGCCACCACTCTGGTGCAGACACTTATTACCTCATACCTGGAATATTGCAATAGCCTGCTGATAAGAATACAGTCTCGGGTCTCTTTCCATTTAATAACATCCTCCACTCATCTACTAAAGTGACTCCCTATGGTGAAGATCTCTCACATATTCTTCAATCCAGTGACACTGACCATCTTACCATTCCATGAAAAAGACATTTCATCTCTACGTCTGGGCATTTTCTCTGGCTCTTCCAAATGACTGGAACTCTTTTCCTCCTCAACTCTAGCCACAGACTTCCCTGGTTTCCTTTAAGTCTCAAATAAAATTCCTTCTTTTATAAAAAAGAAAAAAATCTTGATCCAAGGCCACTTAATTATAACACCTTCTCTCTGTTAAATAATTTCCATTTGCAGTGTTTAGCTTGTTTTTATATATTTGTTCACATGTTGTATCTCCCATTTGATTGTGAGCTCCTTCAAGGCAGGACTTATCTTTTGCCTACTTTTATCTTAGGAAGTTAGCACAATTACTAATTCATAAGAAGAGGCACTTGATAAATGTTTGTTTAATGGTTGATTATGTGTGTATGTATGTATATGTGTATATATACATGTATATGTATATTTTCTGCCTGAATACATGCGATACTTACATACATATATATATATATATATATATATATATATATATATATATATATATATATATATATATATATATATATATATATATATACACACACAAACACACATCCATTTATTTGTAAAAGCTATATGACATAGGATAGTTTACAGATTACATGAGAATAGGGTCTTTGCCTTTCCTAAAATTTCCGCTCCTCTGATGGTCTTGTAGTACATAGAAAATAATTCCTAAATATTTTTAGAATAAATTTATGCTCCAAATCATTAATAACCAAGTAAAGAAAAATTAAATTACATTTGAGGTTTTAGTTCATATCAAAAAATGTTAATAAAATATATAATTGGTGATTAGTGGAAAGTGGCTATATGATGGAAGTCTCTAATGAATATTTTGTGGAGTTGTTAATGGTTCTTACCATTCTGGATAATAATTTTCAAATACATCCTTTCATTAAACTGTACATACCTTTGACCCTGTATGCCCTAATGAAGTCAAGAATGTCATAATATTCATAATAGCATTTTAAAACATAAATTTATAAATGAAACAGATGTCTTTAAATTTCAGGATGGGGTATATAAATTATAGTATATGAATATAATTAAATACTTTAGGCTACAAGCAACTAAAAATATGACAATTTAAGAAAAAATTGGAAAGGCATATAAACTTGTTTAGTGTGAAAGAACAGAACAAAAAGAATATTTTACTTGATAACCACAAAAATGTCATTAAAAAACACTGTGAAAGATTAGAAAATGCTGATCAAAATATTAACTTGTCATGAATTCAAATGGTGGGTAATCCACTGATTCTTACCAGTGGAATGGTAGGTTAGAGGGGCAAAATGAGATATACTTTTTCAAAAATAATCAAGTTGTTATTTTCTTATGTTTATTATATACATTTGTTACTTTCAGGTCAGTTTGTGATAGTGGATAGGAATAGAGATATATTGAGAAGGGAGAGTAAACAATTAAAATGCGTAAAAACCAAAAATAAGTTCAAAAGGGGATATTCATAGGTCCCTTTAGATACATTGTTAAAATTAATATACAGCTTTAAAATAATATATATCTATTAGAAGGTAACAATTTCATATAGAATCATTTTTCTTTCTATGTACATGGAAATTATTGTGTTTTTCTTGATAAGGGCATAATTAAAAGAGAATCATAAAACTAGATATTTCAGTAATTAGCCTTAAAACATGCTAAAGTTCAAAATGTTTTTCAAGTATCATTTTCCCAAAATAATGGCAACCTTTTCTTTGCAAAACTCAGACACTTTGTAAATTCAAATCAATATATCTTATAATCATTTTTCTTTTAAGCCCTGATATATGTTTCAGCTTTCCTGAAAAGAAAAAAAAAAGCATACTAAAATCAGGGAATTTGATATAGTAGCATTTTAATATTAAGTGAAATACATCATCTATGATTTTTTGTGTCAATAACTTTTTTCAAGAAAATTCTTTATTACTCCCTCCCAGAAATTGCATTAGTATACTGCTCACAAAATAATTAACATAGTTTTACTGGTGGAAAGCCTTCATTCAACAATGTCAAAATCATGAACTCCAATTAGACTCTGATTCATGATACCTTTTATAATAATTCTCTTACTCCCCCTATCTCCAACGTGGCTGAATCAATTATATAAAATGGACATCACACAAAAAGCTGCTTCCTTGTAAACAATAGAAAAACTGGACAATCCATCAATAGCAATGTCCCACAAAAGCCCAAGTGCAGCCCACAGCATGTCAAGGTGCTTGCCTTTCATCATTTTTCCTAGGGAGCAACATAGGAATGGATGATTTTGTCCCTAGTTCACTGTTACTACAGCCATGTATTTTTAATGATTCCTTTTCATTTCCAATTCTATTTGAAAAGATATGAAAAGCTCTCAGCATGACCCAAAGAAGAGTTATATTTTGAAAGGGTACTGTCTCAATACTTTTCTGCAAATAAAAGATGTGCTTCTCCATGACAAAATGTATTTCAAAATGTATGCACATTAAAACTTCCTTATTACAAATAGCCACTTGGTCCACAGGCAATACCTTTCTCCCTTGCCCTTTTTTTTTTTTTTTTTTTGGTAAATAGGAAATTCATTTATATGCTTATTCCATTATCAGGATAATTACACACATATTTAAATGGAAAAAATAAATTTTAAAGAATCACTTGTACCAATTTAAACCAGGAGTCTAGAATTTAGAGTTGAAAGAGTTTTGTTATCATTTATTCCAATTTTCTTATTAGAAGTCACTGAATTAGAAAGAGAGAAAATAAATGCAATGCAATTTAGACTAGAAAGCAATAGTCTACAATAGGAAAGATTATGCATTTATATGGATCTGGGGGATAGAAAGTTGGCAATAATTCTGCCCTTTCATGTTCATGTATACGTAAAATAAATAAAGACACTTAATGGAGAAATTGATTATATGGATGATAACAAATATTAGTTAGTGAAATAGGGTGTTAGTGAAATAGGACTTATAACACATAATTTAAATCAAGGTTTCTCCATCTTTAAAGAAATCCACTATATAGTTAAATATGCTTTATATATTTTTTATTTTACCTAGTAATTTTTTTTATCAGCATCTCTTTAAGTTTCACAGTTATTTCCTCTTCTGCCCTATCTCACTGAATCTTGCCTTGGGAAAAAAAAAAGAGAATCAATAAAGCACATTGTACAGTGTCATATTTGACAACATATGCAACAGTCTATAATCATAGCCATCACTAAGAGGAGAGGTAAATGTTTCATCACCTTATTTCTGGGGTCAACTTAGCTTGGTCATTATAATTAATTTTTCTTCATCTTCTTTTTAGTGTTTGTATTTATGTTATCAGAATCTCCGTGTGTATTTTTTCCTTAATTTTGTTTTTTTTTTTTTGGTCTCACATCACTTTATATGTCTTACTAGTTTCTCATGAAAATTACATTTATTTTAAAAGATGAAAACAACATTCCATTACTTTTATATGCTATACTTTATTCAGCGGTTCCCCAGTCATTGGGCCCACACTTTGAGCATAGGTTTTTTGGAAAACTAGTGTGGCAATGCATATCATATTAAATATGGGACCTCTAAAAGAAAGAGATTGTGTTTTGCCTCTTTGTGTGATATATATCCAGTATTGTAATTTCTGGATCAAAGGGTATGAAGTACTTAATGACTACATGCACATAATTCCAAATTGTTTTTGATAATAGTTGGATCAGTGTTTAGCTTTACCAATAGTGTATACATGTGCTACCTTTTTTCCCCAATCAGCCTTGAAAACATTGATCATTTCATTCTTTTAGCATCTTTACCTATTGATACCTATGGGACAAAACCTCAGAGGTGTTTTAACTAACAGTTCTATTGTTACTAGTGACTTGGAACACTTTTTCATCCATTCTTCATTTTTATTTCTAATAAAAACTTTCACATCCTTTGAAGACACGTTGTCAGATAGCCTAATTAATCTATACAGTCAAATCCATAATGGTTTTCATACCATTAAATTAATAGAAGTAGTATTAAAGAGAAACTCCTGAATTCAACTATTCTTCCAGTGTTGATTACACTTGAGATTAGAACCATGTTTCCATGGTTACTTGTAACGATACTTGCTCATGAATTGGGAGTAGTTTAATAAATTTTATTATTATTGTGTTGAAAGAAATTAGTTGGTATGGTAGGTAGAGGGCTGAGCTAGTAATTAGGAAGACCTGAGTTTAATTTTACCTCAGATGTTTCCTTGCTGTCTAATCTGGGGAAAGTTACTTAACATCTTATAGTATCAGTTTCTTCGTCTGTCAGATGGAAATGATAGTCCTAATAAAACAGGGTTTTTGTAAGTACCATTCAGTTCATCTTTAATCTCAAGGATTAGTTTTACCAAGTTTAGAATTTCATGCTGTTTTTATTGTTTTCTTCCTCAAGTGGTTTGGAAGAAGAAAAATAAGTTATATGAAAAAAGACTACTTATAAACAACTAGAAATCTTCTTAAAATCTGATGTATTTTTAGAAAAAAATGTAGGATGTATTAAAGTCAGAGTATAAATTCTCAGTTCTATGGCTATCATAGAATTAAATTCTTTAGTCCTGAATTAAGTTTTACCTGAGTTTTCTTACCACTTTGAACTTTGATTAAACATGAATTATTCTTCTATTATCGTAGACTTCTGTGTAGGTCTTGATTCCTCTCATAAACCATAAATTCTTTCAGATAATATACAAAGGCCCATTTATCTTTTATTCCCTCAATCTATAACAAATTACATTTTTTTCATACAGTGTTGACAAATCAAATTTAAGTTAATTCTGATTTATTTATAATTTCAACGGGATTTCTATTTAAATCAGGAAAATAACTGCTGCTAAATGGTTTCTCTTACCTTTTGGTGATTTCTTTGTATTGGACTCAACCTGTAAGAAATAAAAGTTTATAAAAGTTTGTTACTTCATAGTCACTTTACATTATATTGACTTCTAATTGGATAATATGTCTAAAGTGCTTTGTATTCCTTAATGCAGTATATAAATAACAACTCTTTTGAGTACATTATTTGATCTTGTTGAGATATTGACTACTAATATCAACTCTGTTTTGTGTTTGACCAGACTGCTTAAACCTTAAAACTAGATATTATGTTATATTTTTCATCCATATGTCCCTGTCTTCTGTCTTCTAGTCTCCATTGTCTATCACAGAACCATAATATGTCAGAGTTGAAATGGGCCTCAGAGATCATTTAGTCCAATATGTACCATAATAGTAATTCTCTCTACAATATCCCCCCAAAATAATCACATTTTTTTCAAAAAAGCTTTCATTATTAGAAACCCACTCCAAAAACAGCCTATTCTATTCTTGGAGAGCTCTAATTATTGAGGTTGTTCCTTTGAAAGAAACCAAATTAATATTTTTATACTTTCTACTCATTGCTGTTAATTTTGTAATTTTGTCTTCTGGGATCAAGCAGAAAATAAAAGAATAACAAAGGAATAAAACTGAAATCCCCAAACCAAAACTCCTAAACTGTCTTCAGATGTGTTAGTCCTTAGTTCCCTTCTGTAGGTTAAACATCTCTAATGGCATGACCTCAAGTCTCTTCAATCAGAATCAATGAGGAAAGATCACCTGTGTCCTAATCTCTTCAGTCTCTTAACTTCATTATCTTTATCAATTCTTTCTAAGTTTCTTCTCACACTGTTCTTGTGCTCACATGATTCATGAAAAGTCGGTACTTGTCAGGTTTAATAAGTTTTTGCTGGATGTCTTTTATGTCCTGGTCACAAGCTTTTGATACTGCTAATATCAGGTTGATTTCCTTAGTACTTCTCATGTGGAAGTCAGCAAATGTGTGTGTGTGTGTGTGCGTGTGCGTGTGCATGTGTGTGCGTGTGTGTGTGTGTGTGTCTGTGTGTGTGTGTGTATAGCAGTGAGACAGGGATACTTCTGGCAGCAGGCACTTACAGGAGGGCAGAATTCTTGATTTTGGTTCCAAGCTATAATGAAAAACTGAAGGAGGATCCCCCATAAGCCAGGACTAGAAGACATCACAAAAAACTAAGTTCTTACAAGTTAAAAAAAAAGAGCAGGCAAAGGAAAAATAATCCAACCACAGAAAAGTTCCTATGGTACTAGAAAAGACCAGAGCTCATCTTCAAAGGGGGATATTGAAGCAACAAAAGCCTCTCTTACATCAAAGAATAATGTCAAATGACTGCCTGTCCCCCCCAAGAAAATCAAAGAAGAAGTCTAAAAAACACTCTTTAAAGATGAATGAGAGAGATAGAGGAAAATATTAAAAAGAACAATCCAAGAAAAAGCAAGGAGATTATGAAAAGACATCCAACTAGAAAAGGAGATCCAGAATCTTATGGAAGAAAACAACTCCTTAGCAATTAGAATTCGGCAAAGGGAAAACAGTGAAGATATAAAAGACCAAGAAATAATAAGACAAAATATAATGAATAAAAAAATAGAAGAGAATGGGAAACATAAGAAAAACAACTTCTCTGGAGAACTGATAAACAAGAGAAAATATAAGAATAATTGAATTACCAAATTGCTATGGTTATGAAGAAAAGAATCTTGATACAGTGATAAGAAATAATAAAAGAAATTATCCTGAAGTATTAGAACAGGAGGGGAAAGTAGAAATAAAATAAAAAAAAATCCACTGGTCACCAACTGAAAGAGATTCTATGAGGAAAGTCTACAGGAATACAATAGTTAAATTCCAAAAACCCCACCCCAAGGAGAAAATATTATGAGCAACAACAATAAAAAATTAAATATACTGGTACCACAATTAGAATCACACATGACTTAGCAGCAGCCACACCAAAAGATCACAGTTCTAGGAACACTCTATATCAAAAAACAAAAGAACTGGAGTTGTGGCTGAAAATATCACACCCAACAAAGCTAAGCATTATCTTGAACGAAAAATATGAAAATGCAATGAAGCGTCAGACTTTGAGAATTAAAAAAAAAACTGAAATTAATAGAATATTTGAAATATAAGATCCAGTAGAAATATAAGGTACCTATCAAAGACTAATTACAAGGGTACCAATAAGAAAAACTGTTTAACTTTTATACGAGGAAACATAACATGTATGTCTAAGGTTCTCATTATTAATTGGGTAGTTTGTAAGAAAGACTGGAGTAGATCTGAGTATGATATGATTTAAAAAAATAAAACCTTCTAGAAACAGGCAAAATGAATAACTATTTTATACAAATGAGATACAAGAGGAAAAACTGATATGGAAGAATAAGATGGGGTAGAACTGATGGTAATCCTGGAAATCTACTTTCATTGGGAATGGGTTTAAGAAGGTAGAAAGGTATATAAGTCTTTTAAACTCAGAAAGACATAAAAGGCCAAGGATATAAGAAGGGTTAGAGCATAAGGAGAGGTTGAAAAATTAAGGTAAGACAGAGTAATAGAAGAGTATTTAGATTAAAGGGAATGAGGGGATAAAGTACATAACCTTGGAAGAGGGGTATGTTAAGGAGTACAACGGCAAGGCAGTAGGTAGAATAAAGGAGAACAGTCAGGAGAGATAGTAAATAAGAGATGTATACAAACATAAAACAGAGATAAGGAGTAGAATGTATTAGGGGAAAAAACAGGGATACTAACCATGATCTCATACAAAGCTAAAGCTAAAATAAATTTAATCATTAAGAGAAAATAGGGAAATAACACTATATGTCAGGTCAGCCATATTAATCAATAGTTTTAGATTATTTAAAATAAAGAGTATAAGAATGGAATATTGATGTATAGAAAAATGACAAATTTATGGACTTAGAAAATTATGGAAAGACTTGGACCTTTGAAAGATGAGTTATCCGACCTCTGAGAAACAGGGGACAAATAAGTATAGTATGGTCTTATTTGGATGCATATGAATGCATATATGTGTCTATATATGATTATAGATATCTCTATATATGTGTGTATGTGTGGGTATGTAAGTGAATGTATGTATTATAAATGAATAAACATATCTTTGTGTGTATACATGTGTATATGTATATGAGTATATATGTATATACATATATGTGTGAGTGTATGTATGTGTATATATATATATGTATATATATATATATATATATATATATATATATATACATGCACATATATATTGTACACACATTGTCTGTGTACATGTGTGTATGGTATTGTATCAGCAAGCACCCTGGCACCCTGGAGGGCCTGCTGCACAGGTTCTTAGATCTGCCTTTGTAAAACGAAAGCAACTTTAAAAAGGGTAAAGAATCTTACTTTAATTACATATACCAACAGAGAAAATACAAGCAGAACCAACAAGCAGGGTGTCCAACTGTCTGACCATAGGCAACACATGCATCATTACCAGATAGAGAAGCACCAAGATCTGGGTTTTCAAAGCCAAGGGGCTTCTTAAAATGACTGCCCAGAGTCTCATCTGGCACAGGAAACTTCTTCCAAAAACTAAGCCCCAAAGCAAAATCTCTCCTCAGAGCATGTATATGCTTTTCAGAAGCAAAGGACCCTCTGTGACCCAGTGCTTCCCTAGAAATCAGCAAAAGGTGAGGGCCTTCCTACAAAGCAAACCTCTTAGTCCCACCTTCAAGAGCCCCACCTAAGGCTTATCAGTGGATGGGGAAGATTTTTAACTCTCTTTCTTTCTCTTTTTCTCTCCCCATACTCACATACACACATATGCATATAATATATGTATATCTATGCGTGTATATGTATGTGTATGTGTGTCTGTGTGTATGTGTATTCCACTCATAATTGTACTTTCGGGGGGGGGGGAAGTGAGAAAAAGAACAAAGTCAAAAGTGCACAAAATAGAGCAAAGTAAAATTTACAAGGAAATAGAGAAAAGATGAATAGCTGTAAACACCATGTTTAGGCATATATTATACAGGATTTCTTGAAATGGACTTTAATTGCTGCATAATTTGAAACCTCTCAAGTTTTTATGCACATGGCCATTTTTTTTTTTTTTTAGCATTTTGTATTTAGGCTTTAATATTTCAGTTTATCATATATTTCCTTTTCCCTTCCTAAAAAAAAAAATGAATTCACTTAATCATTCTAGGTCTCAGTTTCCTTTTATGTAAAAGGAGGATACTAGTTAAGGTGTTATATTAACTTCTTCTCAACTTTGAATACAAGGTCCCATGTATATGTGTCTGCATAAGGCATGGAAAGGATTATAGAAGAAAGATGGGAAACAAGAAAGGTGTGTGGAGATTAGGGATCTTCTTACATAAAGGTCACCACCACTAATAGTGGGTGAGAATTATGACCAATTCAGAGGGTATCATTTTTCATATTATTGACTGAAGTAGAAAATTAGAAATGAATACTAGCTGCTTTGATGAAAAGCAAAGGTATAATTTTCTTGTAAAAATGTCAAGTGTAAGGAGGATAGTCCATCATTATTAGCATGAGCTCTCATCACAATTTAAAAGCTGAATTACTATATTGATATAGAAAGATATTAAATTTGAAAATGATTTCAGTTTGTGTTATGTAATTCATTAATTCCAAAAAAGTCTTTTTCTTTTCTTAAAAATTGTGTAGTATAGTTTTTCCTGGGTTTTTTCTAGTTTATTTTTCACTGCTTCAACTGAAACAAAAGAGACTTTCCAAGGTCAGGGCAAAATATGTTTGAATGTATGGTTTATTATGACAAAGATGGACTAAAAAAAACAATGTTTAATTTAACTAGTCTTCTCCCACCATAATTTCACACTGATTGATTTAATTGCTTCTCCAATTCATGATGGAAAGAAAAAAATACACTTTCTAAGTTAAAAAAGGGGATTTTTTGAACCTTTGAAAACAGAAGTTCTTTTACATGAAAATTAAATATAGGTTGCTTCAAGGTAAGGGTAGTGATTACTAAATGGTTTCCTAAAGAAACCATTGTTGTTGTGTTTGTCCTTCGTTGCCGAAGAAGACCATGTCATCAGAGAAATGATGACATGACTTGCACTTGACTTTGTTTTGTGTGAGAGAGGGCTGTTCAAGGTTACCAGCCTAACATCCTCCAGAGCTATCTGAATCCAGTGACCTGATACTCATATGCCATTGGTGGAGGTATCAATTAATTCAATCTTTATGTAGAGTAATTTAGAATTATGCCTAAATATTTACAGAAGCTCTTTTCTGATGGCAAAGAATTGGAAATAGAAGGGATGCCCACTGATTGGGGAATTGCTGAACAATTTGTGGTATATAATTGTGATGGAATACTACTTTGATATAAGAAATGATGAGCTAGATGCCCTCAGAAAAATCTGGAGGCTTACATGAGCTGACGCAAAGTGAAATGAGTGGAGCCTGGAGAACACTGTACACACTAACAGCAATAGGGAATGGGGGGACAGAGGTGGTAGAGGGAGGATTGGGGCTTAGACAAGTGCAGGTCCTCCTGCCTGCACATGCAGTTGTTGTCCTTCAGCACCAAAGAACACAGAGCATAGAACGCTGCTATACAATCTGTGCTTTGAATATGAAGCTAGTTAATGGCAAATTTTATAAAACTTTACTTTTAAAATAATATAAATCAAGATACTCACAAGGGAATTTTTTTCTTCATAGTAATGAGAAGCCACATTAAATCATTTATACAGCCTTTAATTCATTGTTATAATATTTGTGGAACTTTTCACATTTCAGAATATGGAAAAAATGGAAAATTGACAAAGAAATAATGAAAATCTATCTCTAATTGAAGATAACTTTTTTCCCTTGTAAAATATAAAACTGTTTCAAAGAATGAGGGAAACTGAATATACAACTTCCTACATTGAAAATCTGTTCAAAGCCCCATTAATCTTACTAGATTTTTTTTTTCCAAAATGATATTGGGGAAAGAGAACAAAGAGCTCAGTTTCAAAAATCAACACTGAGATTACCCAAAATGAGCAAGTACTCTCCAAACTCTGCTTTGATGGTCACTCTCAATCTTGACATATGCAATTCTGAAGTAATAGGAAAAGGAAATGAAACAAACAAAAGCAAACTAAGATTTCAGAATGCAACATCTTGTTATTTTACATTCAGGAATAAAGAAAAAAGAAAGAGTAAAGAAGGAAGGAAGGAAAGAAGAAACTGGAATCAAAGGGAGGGAAGGAAGGAAAGAGGGATGGAGGAATAAAACACTGAGATTCTAACACTTAAATTACTGGAGAACAGAAAAAAAACTAGATATTAAGCTTCTTCTACATACTTTATCTATATTATGTTCTCTCTATATAGATATAAAGTAAATGGTATGGGTGATGTCCTTTGATTTGTGCATAAATTGGATTTAAATGAGTCAGAGTTTCACAAAGTCATCATCCTCATGCCCTCCTTCAGATTCATCATTGTCTAGTGGCAGGACAGAATCAAGATGACTGGTGATGGCTCAGGATGCAGCAGATGACCTTGGTCTCTTTGATGCCTGACCAAGCTCTAAGTGCTCCACAGCACTTTCTTCAGTTGCCTTCATGGCTGTTGGAACAAATTGTTCTCATCCTCCCATTACACCAGGGGAAATCTTCAGATGTTTGTGGCAGACACCCCCCTACCTCACCAATGGGTTACCTGGTTTAGTCCATCTGTTTGAGTGATTTATTGGGGTGTGGCTGCAGCACAAGGTACAGCTTCTTCAAACCTCTGAAGTTGAGATGCACCAAAGTATAGGTTGATTCTCTGCTGTTTGTGCTAATTTTGGCCTAACGATTAACACCAAGAAAACACAGCAACTCCATCAGTCACCACCACACCATTCATACATGGAACCATCAGTTACAACAAATGGAGAAGTTTTGGATGCTATGGATAAGTTCACTTACCTTGGTAATGTGCTTTCCAGGGATCTACATATTGATAATGATGTTGATGCATGCATTGCTAGAGCTAGCTCAGTGTTTGGGAGGCTCCTAAAGAAAGTAAGGGAGAGGAGAGGTATTAGACTCACTACCAAACTGAAGGTCTACAGTCATTGTGCTGACCTTATTGTTGCATACCTGTGAAACATGGCTAGTCTGCCAACACCATGCCAGGAAACTGAATCGCTTCCATGTGAATTGTCTTAGGAAGATTCTGAAGATCACCTGGTAGGATAAGGTATCAGAGGACCTTACTTGAACTAAACTGCCAAGCATTCAAACTATGCTTCAGAGACCACAACTCAGATGGGCTGACCACGTTGTTCAAATGCAGATATTTTTTACAGCACCTGTGGGGGATATGCTTTCACCAACACATATCACAACCCTTGTGCACTTTGGTGGATGGTCTAAGTTGCTGCAGGAAGACTGACAAAATGTAAAAAGTAGAGTGAAAATGAAACAGAATAAATCCATCATAACCTGAGTTAGCATTCTCTCTGTTGTATCATTAACAATGATTCATAAAATTGTGGTTGAAGTCCTCTAGTAATGAGAAATCACTATCTTCCAAGTATTACATTCTATGTGTATTCACTCTAATAGTATTTTTTCCTTTTATATTAGCCTAACATACGGATTTTTTGCAATTTTCAGTCAATGTTCATATGTATGCTTTCTGTGGCAAAGCAGAAATGTAATGTTTTTTAAAATAAAAATTTTACAGAAAAATCTTGGATATTTAAATCATGTTTGTATGTCTATGTGTATGTATGTGTATACACATACATATATATATGCATGTGTGTGTATATGGGTGTGTGTGTGTGTATGTATGTGTGTGTGTGGAGAGAGAGAGAGAGAGAGAGAGAGAGAGAGAGCCAATGAAGAGCAGAATATTTTGTCTATAGTTGGATATTTAATAAATGCCTGTCAAAATGGATTGAACACAGTGACTAGAAGTTTTGATAACTTGGAAAACATGAAAGTCATTTTAAATTGAAATATATAGTTATCTTGTGGGTATTTCTGGTTTACTCCATATTATGACATACTAAATAAATCCTTCTAAATCTCTAGTGAAATGCTTCCTTATGAAATCACCAGCATCCATCCTTAACTTTTAAAATAGAAATATTTAGTAAAATCTTTAAATGTGCTTGTTGAATAAAAAGCCCTTCAAATTTAGGGAAAAAGAGAATGTGATCTCCTTGAGGGCACAGACCATGATTTTGTCTATATTTTCATACTCAGCACTTAACACCACCTGTCAAATATAGCAGTGCTTAATAAATATTTTTGACTAATAGAAATGATCAAGATGCCAGAAATTGCAAGATATTGACATGTCTTTCAAGAAATCTTCAAAATTTTGAAAATGACTTATAATGGCATACCTTATGGTGCAAATCCTGGCATTGTATGACTCCTTATATGATACAATGATTTTCTAACTGTCAATTTCAGGGTATGTTTGCTTTCTTTCACTAAGTTGCCTAAGGTTTGGATAGTTGAAGATGATTTGCTGCAGAAAGCAGAGAAAAGGCAGAAAAGATTGGCAGTATAATCTGAATGCATCATCTGGTAGTGGTGTTGTGGCTCAAGCATTCTCTGTTAGAAAGAGTCATTTAGGAGTAAGTAGTTTCAATAACACAATCCATTCATTCCTTTGGCAGCTAGATGACAGAGAAAACTATATTGAATATTTATTACATATTGAAAGAATAGAAATGACTTATCCCAGAGGAAGCTTTTTATTTATTGGGCTTGATCAATACATACATATACACATACATGCATACACATATGCATACATACATGCATGAGTAAACAAAAATACCATCAACTTAATTTTATAAAACTTAAATTTGTGAATGCAAATGTGCCTTCAACGTTGGAGGATCAGCAGATGGTTGAAAGTTCAGCAACACAAAGGAAAGGAAAGGAAACTGTTCCTTTTCTCAAAAAAAAAAAACACTTGCATTTTTTTTGGGAGAAATACCTTGCATACAATTTATTTTAGTGTGTCATGGAGTCATGGAGGGTGAAGGATAGTTCAAACAGAATTTCTAGAAATATTTGAGGGAAAAAGAGACCACTAACCTTGGGTGGGTGGGGTGGGTGAGTTGGAGAGGAAGTCATGAAAGACTTTATGGTAAGAGACAACTGAATTGAACTTTAAAGAAAACAGGTAATTTTGAAATGTAACCATGAAAAATGAGCATATTCCAGGAATAGAAAATCATTTGTGTAAACATCTAGGTGCTTGAAATAATGTCAATAATGCTTTTTGAGGATCAACTAGAAATTCAGTTTGATACAAGGTAGAATGCACAATATCAAATAAGACTATAAACATGGGTTGGGATCATAATGTGGAAGGAACACCCATTCGGGAATGATTTTTGAAGGATGTAAGCCTTGAGATGTCTGGAGAATTTTGTGGATTCCATGAATGTTGCCATGAAACGTGTTCTTTCCTCAAAAAACAAAAAAAAACTTTAAAATTAGAAAAAAAAAACAGTGCTTTTTGTGTTACATGTCTCTTATTTCTAGCACTGAATTTTCCCATCTGATTTCTTAAAAATTCTAATTCAGTGACAAGAGTACCTTTCAGTATGAGAAACAGTTATCTGGACACCTACATTCATGATTATTTTATATCACACAGAATGTTTGAATATGCATGATTTGAAAAGACCCCACCGATAATTTAGACCAACCTCTCCCAGAGCAGGAATAATTTCAGCATCTTTCTGGGGTTTATATCTCAGCTCCACAGAATACCTCTATTAAAGATGTATCAATATTCACTCTGATTCTGTATCACATGGATTATTATAAATTTTTACAGGATGGAATGGAAAGAGAGAAAGGTTTTCTAAATTGTCAGGAGAAAACAAGACACTGTTCTTCATTCTTTATGCCTAACATGTGGGCTCTTTTTGTTTGTCCTTATTGTAACAGGATCTGATCCCTAGTGAGCCTGCCATCTGGTTTATTGGTGCAAATCGACTAGTTATAAAAAAAGGCACCATGATGCCATGGTGGCATCAGCAAATGCACATTACATATGTAACTGTGTGTGCAGACAGTAAGTGCATTTTCACCCTTACTTGTAAGCAAATGCTTTTTTTTTGCTTGCAAATCTTCATAATTATAAATTACATGCTAATATTGAGACAGCATGAGAAAGAATATTCTTTATTACAAGT
Organism: Notamacropus eugenii; assembly: GCF_028372415.1. NCBI lineage: Eukaryota > Metazoa > Chordata > Mammalia > Diprotodontia > Macropodidae > Notamacropus > Notamacropus eugenii. Next base: position 254,942,216 of record NC_092877.1, on the reverse strand, counting down.
TTATCCAGGAAGTAGAAAAAAATGTATCAAGCATGTAACAAATAACACTTTCTCAAACATAGCAATAATTTATAACTATGTATCAAATTAAGCAACACATTAGAATATCGCTATGCCATGCACACTTATATACATATACACACATACATATATATGTATACATGTTGTACATATGTATATATTATATAATTATATACTTTAAGTGGTAGATAATATTATCCTTTGATAATATTAATCTTGTTTCTTTATTTGAAATATTATTAGGTAAAGTTTTTATGTGCTTTTGTAGAAGTGTTCAACAAATACATTTCCTATGTTCCTTCATGTCAGTTCTCATTGTTCTTTTATTTTGTTTTTATGGGAAGGAGAGGAAAGAAAAAGACACTAAGATTTGGACGTTAGGAGGTTGTCATTCTTGAAAAATCCAAAGAATTTATGAAGCTCTCAAATTGAGGCTTATACAGCAATATTCTGATTATAGATATGAAAGGCAAACCCACAGGCAACTGAACTGCTTGCTTCATTACCTTTTCACCTTTTTTTATACAATGGAGCATTTTGTTTTAGAACCTGCCAATCATTTCTCAATTTATTCTAGGCCCTATGCATTTCTCTTCCAAAATATTTTATTTTCTTCCTTTTCCCAGAATATCATCTCAAGTAAGACTGCTTTAGCATTCAACTACTTCCTTTGAAACAGATCAGGGAGTTTTGGAAGCTAATACTAATTAGAAGGAAGGGGAAATAATTGAGGAGATGATCATCAAGAAGGTTGGCCAGGAAATAGCTTCCTGTACCACATGAAATTCAAAATTAAATCTTTCTCATAATTTTTATAGTTATATGTGTAATGTGCATTTGCTGATGCCATCTTGATACTATTTAACATATATTTCTTGTTGGTACATAGTAGTTTGCACATTGTCTCCTTCACTTAAATGTGAGTTCCTTGAAGGAGTAGATTTTTTTGTGTTAATTCATTGTAACCTCAGAACTTTTCCATTCAGAGCAATGGGAAATTGACAAGTTACAATAAACCCTTGTTCTGTTTTGTTGAATGTATTGACTTAAGAAAGTGATTGAGAAAATGATAAAAATGCAGATTAAATTTAGATGTAGTGTGTCATAAGTTTTCTGAGAGGTAGTTGTTAAAAATTTACTAGTGCATATGCCTCATTAACTACAAATGCCAAATAATAACAACTTTACTTTGAATTCAATTTCTAATGCACCCTAAGGGCCTTTTAAAAGTCCTTACCAGAAAAAATTCTTCTCAATCATTAACAAATTTTCACACTGCACATCTTTATGTTATGCTGGTGAAATAAATTCTGATTATTTTAGCTAACAGTTATCCAAATATTTAATCGACCGATCCATTATTAAGCAATTCTGCTTAGATATTTTACTTGCGATTCTGTCACAAATCCAAGCTCCACAGAATCAGAGCCGTGTAGATATCTGATTCAGGTTTAGCCTGACATGGTATATGAAACTAGTCATTCTTTTACTCTTATATCACTGGCCACTACCTGAAGAATGACATGTCAGTCTGGTCCTGAATTTATCTCTGTGTACGAAGTAGAATTCTTTGTGTTCAAGCCATAAATTACTATATAGTTCAAGATATGAGATCATTCCCCCTTCTCCTTAGTGCTTTTTTAGATATTGTGGAGAAAATTATTATATACAATTTGGAGATGAGTTTGTTCTATATCTTAAAATTTATTTAAAAAGTGTTAAGGTGACCATTCAAATGGCCTTTTCATTTTTTTTTTTTTAGTTCACTTGTAGATCAGACACCAGAGGCTTAGAGAGAATGGAACTTGCACAAAGTGAAATACATCTGTAACTCAGACATTCTAAATGAATCTCCAGTGTTCTTTCTACTAAAGAATAGAGTATAATTGTTGTAATGCCAGAGAGAAATATTGCACTTCCTCAACTAATTATATTTTAAATTTAACCTAAGTTAAATGTTGAATCAATTAAAAGGATAGAAAAATCACACTATTTCAGATTGAGACAAGGAACAATTGTTTCTATATGATTTTGGTCACAACATAGGCTTTCCCCAATAGAGATTGTAATCTTAAAATGAGAGATATTTGATAGGAAAAAAATATATAAAAGTGAATTGAATTAAAGTGACATATGAAAAATTTCACTCATCTGCAGAATATCTGCAGTGTAATAAAACTCAGATGCCATCTGGTTCCACATATTCTCAAACAGGAATTACATTTATAACATTTGTTCTGAATGATGACTCAATTTACTCTTGATGATCAGTAATGACAGAGAAACCCTTACTTCCTGAGGCAGTAATAAAACATTTCAACAATTCCATATAGTTAGAAAAAAAACATAACCCTTATAGTAAACTAAATATATGCTTCTCTATAGCCATTACCCATTGATCCTAATTTTGTTTTCTGGGTCCAAATACAATAAGCATACTGAGACAGTTCCTGAATTACTTCAAGAAGACTAATGTCCCTCCCTCCAAAATAGTCTTTATCTTTCAGGATTTATTAAAAGAGGGTTGTAACATTTGTAGATGTCTTCATACTCATCTTTCTTTGTAATTTTAAATTACATTTTCTGTATATTTTTCTGCTTATCCTTTATGTTTTTAACTGAATTATCTTCTTCCCAAGAGTTTGGGGTTTCATTTTGCTTTATATCACCCTGTGCCTTTCTGAGTTTGATATTGATATTGGTTATATTTTCAGAGATAGATGACTCCTTAATGTCATAATCTATTCTCACTAATTTTGTGCATGAGCCCCTTGATTTCAGACTCTTGCTAGAAGGGTACTGCAGACTTACTTTTCTTACATCTTTAATCCTCATTCCTAACTTTCTGCTATCTGTTCAAACTTTTTAAAGGACAACTGAGAAATTACCTTCATTTCACAGATTCCATAGACAATTGAAAATTCTCCATTCATATCATATTGGGTCTTTGTTGAGCATGATATGCCACTTGTTTGTAACAGTGATTTTGTTTTTCTTTCATCTTCATTTAATGAGGAAGGATGTGGAATGGAAAGAAGGTAGATTTTCCTGATTAAAAAATTAATTAATAAAAAAGAAGAAAATGATATTCAAAGTTGTGTCCATAGTCAAAAACTCAGTCAATCACAGTGAGTATGGAGGGGAGGGGTGGAACCATGATGGCGAAGTAGAAAGACGTACATGCAATAGCTCTTACTCCACAGCACATAAAATACCTGTAAAAAATGAGTCTCAACAAATTCTATAGCAGCAGAAGCCACAGAACAACAGAGTGCAAGAGATCTCCAGCCAAAGGTAACCTAGAAGGCCAACAGGAAAGGTCTATCCCATGGGACACTGAGTAGAGCAGAGCCCAGCCCTGGCCGTGTGGTACCAGAAGGAACAGTACAGAAATAGGCCTCTGGGGCAGAATTCCTAGCAGGGAGGGTTTCAGATTCCTCAACCCACCAGCACCAAAAAAAGCTTCAAAGGTCAGGGGGAGGGTTTTCCCAGTTGGGCAAGAGGGAAGTAGGATCCCCCCCAGCTTGGGCCCCAGGCAGGGGTGGCAGCAGCATCAGCAGAGCAGTAGCGCTTTGTGGCAGTGGCTGACTCAGGCATTACCTTCCATTCTGGGAGTGGCTCAGCCTAAAGCTCCTGGGGGAATTGAGCAGCAGATCTGAATCTCAGCCCTGAGCACAGTCCTGGGGTGAAGAGGAGCACTAGGGCCCTCCTCTTGACAAAAGATTCAGAAGTCAAGTATCTGGCTGGGAAAATGCCCCCCAAAAGGGAAAAACTAAGGTCATAGGAAGTTACTTTCTTGGTGAACAGGTATTCCCTTCCATCCTTTTGGATGAGGAAGAACAATGCCTACTGTCAGAGGAAGTCAAAGCTTCTGCATCTAGTACATCCAAAATAAATATGCAATGGGCTCAGGCCATGAAAGAGCTTGAAAAGTAAGACAACAGCTTGCTAAAGGAGACCCAAAAAAATGCTGAAGAAAATAACACCTTTAAAAATGGGCTAACTCAATTGGAAAAAGAGGTCCAAAAAGCAAATAAGGAGAAGAAGGCTTTAAAAAGCAGACTCAGTCAAATGGAAAAGGAGATTCAAAAGCTCACTGACAAAAATAGTTCTTTAAAAATGAGAGTGAAGCTGAGGAAAGCTAATGACTATATGACAAACCAAGAAATTACAAAACAAAACCAAAAGAATGAAAAAACAGAAGATAATGTGAAATACCTCATTGGAAAAACAACTGACCTAGAAAATAGATCCAGGAGAGACAATTTAAAAATTATGACACTATGTAAAAGCCATGATCAAAAAAAGGTCTAGACTTTATCTTTCATGAAGTTATCAAGGAAAACTACTGTGATATTCTAGAACCAAAGGACAAAATAAATATTGTAGGAATGTACTGATCACCTCCTGAAAGAGACTTGAAAACAGAAACTTCTAGGAATATTGTGGCCAAATTTCAGAGTTCCCAGGTCAAGTAAAAAATATTGCAAGCAGCTAGAAAGAAACAATTTGAGTATTGTGGAAATACAATCAGGATACCCCAGGATCTGGCAACTTCTACATTAAGGGATTGAAGGGCTTGGAATAGGATATTCCAGAAGTCAAAGGAACTGAGATTAAAACCAAGAATCACCTACCCAGCAAAACTGGGTATAATACTTTAAGGAAAAAAAAATATTCACTCAAGGATATAGAGGACTTTCAAGCATTCTTGATGAAAAGACCAAAACTGCAGAGAAAATTTGACTTTCAAACACAAGAGTCAAGAGAAGCATGAAAAGGTAAACAGGAAAGAGAAACATAAAGGACTTTCTAAAGCTGAACTGTTTTTATTCTTACATGGAAAGATAATATTTGTAACTCTTCAGACTTTTCTCAGTATTTGGATAGGTGGAGGGATTATACACACACACACACACACACACACACACACAGACAGAAAGCACGGGTTGACTTAAATCAGAAGGGATGTTATCTATAAAAAATAAAATTAAGGGGTGAGAGAGGAATATATTGAGAGGAGAAAGGGAGAAATGGAATGGGGCGAATTATCACTTATAAAAGAGATAAAAATATTTTTCAATGGAGGATAAAAGGTAGGAGATGAGAGGGGAAAAGTGAAGCTTACTCTCTTCACATAAGGCTTAAGGAGGGAATAACATGCTCACTATATTTAGTATGAAAATCTATCTTACACTGCAGAAAAGTATGGGAAAAGATGACAAGCAGGATGAGGGGGATGATACAAGGGAGGGCAAATAGAGAAGGGAGTAACTAGAAGTAAACACTTTGGGGAAGGGACAAAAGTCACATGAGAGAATAGAACAAAGAGGGGACAGGGTAGGATGGAGGGAAATACAGTTAGTCTTACACAACATGACTACTATGGAAGTCTTTTGCAAGGCAACATATACATAGCTTGTAGTGAATATCTTGCCTTCTCAATGGGGATGGGTGGGGAGGGAGGAAGGGAAAGAAGTTGGAATTCAGTGTATTAGAAACAAATGTTGAGAATTGTTGTTGCATAAAACTGGGAAATAAGAAATACAAGTAATGGGGTGTAGAAAGCTAACTTGCCCTACAAGAAAAGATGGGGATAAGGGAAAGGTGGGGTGTGGCAGAAGGGAGGACACATTGAGGGAACAGGTAATCAGAATGCAAGGTGTTATGAGATGGAAGGAAGGGAGAGATGGGGAGAAAATTGGAACTCAAAATTTGGTGGAAATGAATGTTACAATCTAAAAATAAATAAATAAATAGCAGTTATTATGGGCTAGGATTCCATATATGGAGACTATCCCTGCTAACAGTTATTTCCCTTATAAATGGTAATAATATTTATTAAAACTATTCTATGTGGGATAACTCTCACCATTTAAACTTCCCTGACTTACTGGAATGTCAGAATTTATTTACTTTACAGTAAAAAAAAATAAATTGAATTTTAAAATCTTGAATCTGTAATAGATTCCTTAAGATTGGAAATAAAAATAAAAGGAGGCGAAGATCAATTTAAAAGAAAGGAAAAAAAAGCAATAAGACATTAAAAATCAAACAATACTAAAACAAGATCTCCAAATAACACATTGATCTTGAAGAGGTTATTCACTGAGACAACTTAAAGATCACGTTCCTTTACAGAGTGCAGAAACTAGATTTCTAATTCATTCTGCTCTCCATTTGCAGGTGTCACTTCTGATCTTATAAAATACTGCTAACTCACTCTTGGGTATTCATACACTTTCACAGATTCCTCAATTTCCTTTTCTTTCTGATTGGAAGATGAGTGGAATGCTAAACTCCTCCAAACCTTTCTTCATAGAAGTCAGAAATTGGATTTCCAGCTCTCTCCACTCTCCACTGGCAGATCTGTTTAATTTCAGCTCCACAGTATAAGATGTCCATGTTTGGGGTAGCCCTGTTGTCTCACCCTGACTCTATCTTAGCTTTCTAGCTTGCTATTGTATATTCTCTTCCCTCATTAGATTGTAAGCTCTTGAAAGGCACAATCTTTCTTATTTGTATTGCCAGTGCTAAGGACAGTATATGGCACATTATAGAGTCTTAATACATGTTTAATGAATTTTAAAGTGTATATATATATATATATATATGTGCAACATATTAATATATATTCATATATGAGTGTGTATATATGTATCTGTGTATGTGTATGCTATAACAGCAGAAATAACACACACATATGTTCTCTCTCTCTCTCTCTCTCTCTCTCTCTGTCTCTGTCTCTCTCTCTCTCTCTCTCTCTCTCTCTCTCTCTCTCTCTCTCTCTCTCTCTCTCTCTCTCTCTCTCTCTCTCCCCCTCTCTCTCCCTCTCTGTCTCTCTGTCTCTCTCTCTCCCTCCCTTCCTCCACCCCCATTTGCTGGGGGTAATTCCTAGTTGGGTTTGTCAAGGCACAAGTTAAAAAAATAGGAAAGAGGGGAAAAGAGAATTCAAGAATAAGGGACATTACAGAGTTGAACTGGTTCATTATAAGATCAAGATATGAAAGGGAATAAAGTGAAATTTTAGGAGGGTTGGTGGTACACCGCAATGATAAATACTAAATCATTTGTATGTTAAAATGAGAAGAAGACAATTGTTTAGCTGGGATAAGACTCTGTAAAAACTGGAAATTTTGAAGTTTGTTATGTAGATTGATTCCCTGCCCCCACTTTAACTCTAGCCAGTTTGATCTACCTGCTATTTTCAATACAGACTATTTTATCTCCTTTTCTTTTGGTAGACTGACCTCCTATACCTGGAATGTGCCTCTTCATGGGAGACCATTCCTGATCTTCCTCAAATGTCGATGTGATTCTTACCCACATCCTTAAAAATTCCACTTATTCACATATATCTTTGCAAACATGCATACACATATACATACATACACATACACATATTATGTGTGTGTATAGTTTGACTCATTTACCATTGCAATTCTAGTAGCATATAAACACCACAAGCTCGCTGAGGGCAAGGGTTGTTTCCATCCTTGTTTTTTTTTTCTTTTCCCTATCTTTAGAGCTTTAACTAGTGAATGCCACTTAATAGGTGCTTGAAGTCTTGTTGACTTCAAATGAACTGAATAAAATGTGTTGTAGCTAAACATAAGGAAAGAAATATTTCATGTCTTTTTACTATTTAGATTTTATTTAAAAACATCAGTTACTCAAGATATTTATTTAATTATCTTAGTGTGTGTGTGTGTGTGTGTGGTTTTTTTTTTTTTTTTTTTGAAGAGGGAACAATTTTAGGGAAAAAAAAAAAGTTTCCTTCACATCATTTACACTCATTATTTCCCCCTGCTTTAAAACTGCAAATGGCTCCAGAGGACCCTCTGTAATAACATTAATCAACTTCACAGCAGGAAATAGAGTGACGTATATAAGAGTACTGACATTGTTGCCTTAAAGTCTATTCACTTTGCTAGATTCTTTTATTGGCCAATATGCTTTGCAGACAATGGGATTTTTTTCTTTTCCGTCAAAGACATGCAAAAGATTGTATTAAGGGTATAAAGTTACACTTGCTTTCTTATCATTGAAATGAAAGATTTAATAAGCATTAATTCTTCCACTTTGCCTTCTCCCAATCAAACCATCTTCCACCCCAACCCAACAAAATAATACTTCCTTTCTCCCTACTTGCTTAATAACTCTCTACTCTCCAACCTGTTCTAATTCTGAAGGGTTGTAAGTCTTAAACTTTATCAGAAGTAAACTTAGGTAAATTATAATTTCATAGGTATTGTGGGCATGGATAGAGGGGATTTAGTGTCACCTTTTTTAATAGATGAAATAAACACCTACCTATATTATGAAATTCAATATCTGGACAATATCTTTCTAATCTAACTAATTATTCACTATATTCATTTTAGAAAGAATAAAGCCAGTCACTGACCCTATATTAGTTCAGGAGAATGGAAGAGGTACTAGACATGTATTTAGAAGCCTTGGGTTAAAATTCTTGTGTTTGCGGAATACATTTAATCTTTCTGATCCTCAATTTCCTCATTAATTGCCATACAATATTAATTTAATTTGAAATAAACACTTAAAACTCACAAGGACAGAAAACTGATATATGTTAATACTAAGGTAGACATGGATAATATTAGGTTTGTCTCAGAGTAGTAGGAGCAGAGCTGGTTGTGATAAGTTATATGAAAAATCCCTGTTTCTTCACTCAAGAATTTGTATTAAAATATATTCCATCTTATAAACCTCTAAAATCTATACATAGCTAATCAAATCATCCCACTGTATATACTGGGATTACAGACTTTTAGCACTAAAAGTTGATTAACATTCCAAACTATTCCCTTGACCTAGCTATAAGATGTTAAAAATCTTTGCTGTAAGCTCATAGTGGCTAGCTGTGACTTTAACCACGATCAGAGACCAAATCTCTGGACTTACAGTTAAGGGCTCTTCATACAACAATGTTGGCAATTCACTTAATTTGAAATATAGGTTTTATCAATTTTATAGGAATAAAAATTTCCATTCAACACTTAAAAGTTCTTGTTGTCTTCATCCTTCATTGTCGAAGAAGACCTTGCCATCAGAGAAATGATGACATGACTTGCATTTGACTTTGCTTTGAGTGAGGACAGACTGTGCAAGGTCACCAGTCTCACTTCTCCTCTGGAGCCATTTGGATCCAGTGACCAGATGTTCATCAGGATGACTGGAGAAGGACCAGGATGCAATTTTCCCAGAAGGCTAAAATGTGTTTTGTGGACATGACCTTAATATTATAATAAGGTCCAGAAAATATACTCAATGTTTACTATAATTCTGTATTAAATGATCAAAGAATTAGTCAATTTATTTTATATGATAATACAAAAGACATTGAACAGTTGACTACAATTTTCAACTTATTCAAATAGACTATGGATATATTTACTTTCTCTGCTGTAATTTTGTTCCATTGAATTTGGCCAACTGTTGTAATTATGTTATTAAGTGGAAACTACATTCATAAAAATTGAAGTAGATGCACAAATGAAATTTTACTATTCTTTGGCACTCAATTGTTATGCAAATTACACTTTTCCTATTCAGAAACAGAGATTTAACACAAAAATGATTAATCTTGCAAGGAAAATCACAACTACTGCATTTTATAATGGGGAGAGCACTATAATATAAATGAGCCATTCATTACAAAATTGTTCAACAGACTTCTGATTCATTTCTCTTGATATGAATTTTCCATGTGCAATTAACTGTAAATTTTGAAAAGCACAAATGAGTTCACATGCCAATAGAATTCCCACTGTCAATGGATTAACTTAACTCTTGTTCATATTAGTGGATGATTACCAAGCAAGTAGACCAGCAAATTGAAAACATACTTGTAATTTCAGGGTAAAAACAGAGAAATCAGAGAAATCTACTTTTTATCATAGAACTTATAAGCAAATACTGATGGTTAATTATTGAATGGATAGGGTTTAAGGGCTCTTATCTGTTAACATATGTACTCTAATTAGGGAAGTAAAGACAAAATAAACTAGACAAAATAAACTGAACAAAGCTGAGAAAACCTACTATCATAACAAAAGAAAATTGAGATAGTAAAATTTTTCATAGAACAATGTGCTTTGAAAAGTAATATTGAAAAAATGTAAGCTGGATACATTAACTAGCCACATAAACGTAGTATATAATAGTTTGGACAATTAAACACCCATATAACATTGCTACCTCAATGCCCCAGACTCTCACTTAACAAGTGCTTGTTTTGCTGCATTAAATTGTAAGCTCCTAGAAGCCATGCGTTGTCCTTTGAATCTTTTTTTATCCTTATCCTTGAGTATAGTTCCTAGCATATACTATATTTTAATGAAATATTAATTAAATTAAAAGCATGATATTATTCTGTGGAATATAGAGAATTAGGTTCAGTTATAACTAGAATCAGTGATGCTGCATAAGAATCTATATTTGTATGAGTCAGCACTTACTCCACATTCACAAATTATATGACACTGCCTCATGCTGTCTTAGAGAGAACTTGATTAGAAATCAGTAAACTTCAGTTTGAACTCTGAATTTAAAATTAGCTCTGTAAATCTGCTCAAGTCACTGAATCTAGTGAAGACTAAGTTTCTTCTTCAATCAAATAATGGTGTTTACCTGGAGCATCTCAAAGATTCATTCTGCTTTCTCTTTAGAGAGACATGTCTAACCTGGTGGTTAATAGGTTTTTCTTTTATTCTAAGGAATATTGATTTTAAAGAAATCCTTCCTGTCTTGAATATTCACAGGAGTGTGCTGAAGTGAATTCCAATTGGGTCAGGAGAGTCAATTTTTATATTTTCATAGTGAAATTTTACACCTTGGGAATATGAAAATTCTTAAAATTAGTTTTTTATCTATTGTCTCGTTAATCATTTAGAGTTAAGAAAGTGAAGGAGATAATGTGTAAATTAATCTGGAATACACTTTTTCTTAGATCTAGTTGCTAATAAAATTAATAGTGGGGTATTATTAATAATAATATTAATAAATGCATTATTAATAAATAATAACAGGATAAGATATGGGATAATATCTACTATTAATACTCCTCTAGGAGCCAAACCATGGAAATCATGCTTTACCTTCACTATGATTATGAAAGCTTATTGACATTGAGGGGATCGTGTATCAGCCTTACTTTTGTTACATAAATTACACACCAAAATAAAAAAAAAAATAGAAACCTCAAATATCTTTAGGGAAATATTTCATAAATTGCCACATTGTAATATTTGTTGATGAGCTATTTGCAACAACAAACTTATGTATTCATTTCCCAACTCACACTCATTACGTTCATACACATATTTGACTGGATACTGCTTATTGCTCCACCTATCCATCCAAAAACTATTCTAAAGCAATCAGGCTTTGTTCATCAATTTTACTTCTTGGTGGATATCATAAGAAACTAACTGTCCTAATATTTCTTATCTATTTCATCTTTCTTTTCTTTATTCTTGGGACCTCAAACACAAGTCTTGATTTTCCCATTCCCTCTGTCTTTCCCTGATTGCTACTTGGTTAGTTCTATATCAAACATTTATTAGTGAAACTTAAATATTTTTTTAAAAAATTCTACGTTCATATTTCCACTATATTCTTCTACATTCCTTTTCTTTTTTCCTGTCTCTTATTTAACTCCTTTAAAATAATTTTCTTTAATTTGTAAACATCTACACAACTTTGAAGAAGTTAAAAACATCAATCAACCCACAAATGCACTATTTTTTTTTTTCAGAAGAAAAGTGGTGACGTACCCTATCTCTTTCCTGGCAGTGAGGTGATAAACTCAGGGTGAAGGAAAAGTACATATAATGGAGATATGGGCAGTTAAATCATTTTGATTGACTATTGATTCATTCTTTTTTTCCCCTCTAATCATGACTTATCATGAAAGAAAGTCTTAAACTTGAAAAATCGTGAAATTAATGGTGGTGATATGAACATATCATATAAAACAATGAAATTTGAATGGAAATTTGATATTATAAAAAGTCAATATGATCAATTTATTCTATCATAAAATCATTCAGAAGAGTTGGAAGGAGAACTTAGCGATCATCTAGTCCAATTCTCTCAATTGTTCTGTGAGATGCCTGAGAGGTAGACAGATTAGGAATAATAAAATAGAAACATTTATTGTACAATTGTTAAGTGCAATTCACCCTGACCCTGGCTTGAAGAAACTTCAACGAATAGAAGACAAGTTCATGCACAAGAGCTTTACCCAACGTCACACGAAATGGTTTAGGTAGAGGAGATTTTATTACACCAACGTCCTGACCCTAAATCTTGTGCTCTTCCCACAATCTCTTAAATTTATAATAGTGTCCATATTTCCCTCTTCAGACTTTTCACAAAAGTTGCTATGTTTTTAGCCACTTCTAATTAAAGTTTCCTTCCCTCAAACACTAGTATTTCGGATTTACAATTATTTTCATGCTTAATGTTTTATTGTATCTTTAATAAAAGTGTAAGAGAAACTAAAGATAAAATTGTCACAATCTATAAGACCCCCAAATCACCCCCAATACATAAATGATCAAAGGATATGAAGACACCATTTTTAGAAGGAAAACAAATTATGGATAACCACATGAATAACTTCAAATATCTAAGATAAATGCAAGTGCAAAAATCTCAAAAGTTTTATGACGTATCAAGTTGACCGAAATGATGAAAAATGGAAATAGTCAATGATAAAGGCTTCATAATAATAGACATAACAAGGCATTTTAGTGAAAATGTGAATTGGTCCAATTAAGATGAAAAATTATTTTTCAGTATATGAAATCACTGAACTTTTCAAAATCCTCTTTGACCCAACAGTATAATTCTAAGATGTATACAACAAGGAGGTCAATAAAGAAGATCTGCATAACTAAATATTTCTTGAGATTTGTTCTTTGATAGTAATTAATGGGGAGGGGGAGAAAGATATCCTGAAATTGAAGAATGACTAAGAAAAATATGGTTTGAAAATATGATGGCATATCATTGTGCCTTAAGGAACAATGAATATGAGTTCAGAGAAAGTCAAATTGAGAAGAAATGAGGATCTGCTAAAAATTTAGTAGGAAATATTTTGACACAGGCATTCTAATTATGTAGAAACGTTGTAAATATAACCATGAAATTTCACTAGAATGATAGATAACATAACATTGTAATTAGAAGGAAAACAGTCAAGCAAGTTATCTTACTATAAATGAATGGTGTGCCAATAAGAGAGAGGATATTTTTAATCATAGAATGAACCTGAAAGATGGGCTGCCTAAACTTATTTTTTTTAAAATTCCAATAATAATTTTATATAAATATTTCATAAGTCACAGCAGGAAAATAGCAATCAACAATTAGGGCAACATAATTATCAAAAATACTAAGCACATAGCTGTATATTATATTCAGTTCTATTCACATTTTCATTTCAGGCTTCACTGTTTATTTGAAGTTATAGATCTTGCTCTTCTTATGGCTCTCATACTTTTAGAAGCCCAAATAAGTGATTTTAATAACAGCTACATAAACAAAAATTTCCATGTCTTGTTGTTACCCACAGCATAGCAAAGAAATGATGTATCAAATATTTGCAATGTCCCAGAGTTATAATGAGGATTTGATGTACTAAGAAACATTAGGTTTTAATGGGAAAAGCTTTGCTACATACTACAGATTATTAGGGGATAGTGTTTATAATTGCAAATATTTTAATGTGGAATAGCATAAAAGTAAATATGTAAGAAGGGAGAGGAAGTTATGAGGCTTCATTTCATTCATATATTTATCTGTATATTTAACTTTAGTAACCCAAATGTATGTATAGTGCTTTGTTTTGGGGATTTTTTTTTTTGGTAGAAAAAAACTCAGATGCTCTGAAAATTGCTGTTCTTATTCTCAACTAGATAAAGAGTTCGTTCTGGATTAAAAAGGAAGAAACTGCTTATGTAAAAACATGGCAACAGAATGAATCTGATTTTTTTTTTTAAGTAAGATCTGTGATTTTACTGGGGTATGAAAAACTCCTTGAAGAAATTGGGTCTACAGAAGGAACTTGCATCTTGGATGCCACATAATGTCTTAGGGTGTTGCCTGGGACTCTTAGGTGCTCACCGATAGTATATGTCAGAGGAAACACTTGAACCAATGTCACCTTAAAGTCATCAAGGTGACATAACGGAAAGAGTACTCAGAATGTGCCACAAAGCACTTAATAGATGTATGACCTAGGAAAGGCAATTAATAGGTTTACTTCAGTTTAGTCAAGTGTAAAATGGGTATAAAAATAGCACTTACCTCCCAGGGATATTTTGAGGATGAAAAAAATTGTGTAAAATGATTAGTACATTATCTGGCTCACAGTAGGCACTATATAAGTGCTTTCCCCCACTTCCTTCTTGATTCTGAGGCTAGCTCTCTAGCCAATATACCATCATGTTTATTTCAGCGTGATGCTTATTGTTTTAAAACTTAATCAGATTTTATCAATATTATAAGAATATAAACATTAATCTGGAGCAATACAGTATTTTATTCAGCTGGATCTATTATGTATATAATTTCTGTAATGATTATGCAATTCATAGCCCATCCACGCCCTCTCAGATTTTGTGCTTTACACATATATCCTCCATTGTAGATTCAGTTATTATGATAGGGACTTTTTTCTGCTTCTTTTAACATTGTTCATGTATCAAAAAGGAACATCACCACTTCCTCAATTATCTCTTATTCTCACCGTATTGTTGACCCATATTTCTTCAAGCCTTCTATAATGACAAACTTTTTGATAAATTGCATTCTATTGTTTTTTGCAGCCCACTCATACCAAACATGTAAACTCTAAACTGCCCTTGGGTGTCCCTAATCTTCAAGGCTTCATAGACTGTCACATTCCATAATCATAAATGATATTATCATTTATACTAAATGATTAATGGTTAATAGAGATGGTGTTTATTTTATAATGTATTTGGTCCTATGAAGAAGGAGCCATAGGGTGTTTGGTTAAAAAAAAAAAAAAAAGAATTATATGCAATAAAAATACTGGTGTTTTAATGCCTTTGATAAGACCATAAAATATATGTGTCAACATAGTAAATGTGTGTCCTAGAACCAGCAATCTGCATGTTCTTTGGGAAATAATTACAGAAAATCACCACACCTGGTACTCAGAGTAATTGCTTAAGGCAGAGCCTCTAAATCAGAAAAAGGAGAGAGAGGGGGAGAGAGAGAGAAACAGAGATCAGGGTTAGCATTCGAATGCATTTAACCCTAAATGTGCTCTGATCCCAAACCTAAATGCGCCTCCGATTCTAACCCTAAATGAGTTCTGAAGGGAGCAAGAACATGTGTGCGTGTGTGTGTGTGTGTGTGTCTGTGTGTGCATGTGTGTGTACCTATGGCAGTGCACTAAGAAAGAGGATTGGTATGCAATGGTGGAAAGTTCACTTACTTTTCCCCACTGCCATACCCCCAACCCCAACCATTGCCCACTCCACAAAGGATTCATATGGGGACATGGACTTAAAGCCCTTAAACAAAGTGAATTCTCCAATATGAGAGGAGTCTGTGAGACCCTCGAGTCCAAACCCTTGTTGTATCAAAGAAATTGGGACCTAAAATTGAGTAACAGGAAATATATGAAAAACAATACAACTAAAATTACAAAGATCTCAGGAAAAATCAAACTCAGAAAAACATAAAAACCCTGAGAACAAGAAGAAAAATCTGCAGATAAGATATTCAAATACCAGGGAAGCTGGCCACAAATCATCTGAACAAATTTCAATATCTCCAAAACCAATGCAAGAGAAAGGAATTTTAACTAATGCCTGATAGGCTATGTGTTCTAAAGAGAGCATGGAACCAAACAAGGTTTTATGTGAAAGGATCAGGATGGAAGTAAAAATGGATCAAAATAGAATTTTATGGACTACAAAGTAAAACTATTGGACCGAATAGCAAAACATGAATCCATGATGGTGAATTTTTTCAAGGAAGTTAAAAAGAAAACACTTACTGGCTATAGATAGATAGGAAGTAATGGACAACGTGCAAAAGAGAAACCGAGTGCAATCCCACTGGAAAAATACAAATCTCCTTAGAAGCAAAACATAGTGATCCAGGAGAAAGATTGCATACAGGTGACATAAATCATAAGTATCCAATAAGACAGGCAAAAAACCTGAACAATACAATATAATGACACAATTAATAGAAAGAAACTGCCCAATACTTCATCAAGTATTGTTTTTGACATTCTGTTCTTTTTATTTTTTGAATTTTAAATTCTCACCATTCCTTCCACCTCCTCCACTACTCGCTAAAAAGATGATGATGAGCAATAAGATATTAATTATACATGTGAAATCATGAATTCCACATTTCAAAAAAAAGCAAAAAAATGTACATCAATTTGCACTCAGAGTTCATCAGTTCTTTCTGGAAATGGATAGAATGTGTTTCCATTCCTGAGCAATTTGAAGTTGTCTTGGATCATTGTCTTTTACAGTTGATCATCAATACAACATTGCTGTTATTGTGCCCAGTGATCTCCCAGTTCTCATTTCAATTTGCATCAGTTCACACAGATCTTCTCTTCTCATTATTTATTATTACACAATAGTATTACATCATAACCACTTGTTCGGTCTTTGCCTAACTGAAGAGCATTTCCTCAATTCCTAATTCTTTTCAATCAAAAAAAGAGGTACTACAAATATTTTTCTCTATATAGATCTTCCCCTTCTTCTTTGATCTCTTTGGGAAACAGACTTACTAATGGTATTGCTGTATCAAAGGTTATGAACAGTTTCATAGCACTTTGGACATAGTTCCAAACTGTGCTCCAGAATGTTTGGACCAAGTAACTACTCCACCAGCAGTTCATCAGTGTACCTATCTTTTTTTTTTTTTTATTTCATCTTCTGCCTGATGATGTATCATGTCTGATAGGTGTAAGCTGGTACCTTAGAGTTATTTTAATTTCTATTTTTTCTAATCAAGGATGCTTTAAAGTATGTTTATCATATAACTATAGATAACTATTATTTCTTCTTCTGAAACCTGCCTTTTCATATCATTTGACCATTTATCAGTTGGAGAGTGACTCACATATTTTTTATAAATTTGACTCAGTTTTATGCTCAGGATATATTTGCGAAATGAGATTCTTAGAGAAATTTGCTGTAAAATTTTTGATACTACTACATTGTTTGTAGTAATTTTAGCAAAATGTATTTTTCCTGATTATTTCTTTATGTCTATTTATGTTGTTTTTTTCCTCTGTCCTAGAATGATTGCTATTTCTGCTTATTTGACTTCACTTGAAATACGATAGATTTTGATCCATTCCCCTTTTTTAACTCTGTGTATCTCTTTCTGTTTCAAGGGTGTCTCTTGTATATGTCATTGCAGGATCATAATTTGTAATCCCTTGTGCTAACTGATTCTTTTTATGGGTGAATTCATTCCATTCATATTCTCATTTATGATTACTGTGTATTCCCCTACATCTTTTCCTTCTCTTTATCCTTCTTTTTTTATCCTGTACCTGCTTACAAGTCCCAAATTCTGATTTGCTTCCTTTTACCTGCTCTCTCTTTTAAAAGATCATGCCCCACTCCTCATCACTTATCCCTTACCCCTCCTGTTTACCTAATGGGTATGTTACATTCCCATATGCAACTGAGAATGTGTGTGTGTGTGTGTGTGTGTGTGTGTGTGCATTTCTGTGTATACATATATATGTGTGTATATAAACATATATATGTAGATATACATGTATATTTATAAACATGTATATATACGCACACACAGACACACACACACATGCAAAGATATTCCTGATGAAAATGAGGTTCAAGCATTGATCACTCTCCCCTCTTTTCTCCAATTTTAAAGATTCTTCCTTAGACACAACTTTTATGTAAGAAATTTGCCACATTCTACCTTTGCCTTCCCCTCTTCCCAGTGCATCTCTTTCTCACCCCTTCATTTTTCGGAAACAATTTTAATAAAATTGATTCACACCCATAGCCTCTATGTAATTTCCTTTTAACTTCCCTAATAATGGTAAAGTTTGTAGGACTCATATATGTATCATTTTCCCATCAAGGAATATAAAGATTTAATTTTGAGTTCCTTATGAATAGTAGTAATGTTTACCTTTAGATGCATCTTTTGAGTCTTTTGTTTGCACATCTAATTTTCTACTCAGCTCTTGTATTTTCATCAGAATTTCTTGGAAGTACTCTATCTTAAATATTCATTTTCTAACTGAAGGATTATATTCATTTTTACTGAGTAGATTATTTGCTGTTGGAATTCTAGCTCCTCTGCCTTCTGGAGTATTATATTCCAAACTGTCCAATATGTTAGAGTGGAAGCTGCTAAATATTGTGTGACTGCAATTGTGGCTGCACAATATTTTAATTGTTTCTTTCTGGCTGCTTGAATTATTTTCTCTCTTACCTGGGAGATCTTGAATTTTGCTATATTAATCTTGAGAGTTTTCAGTTTTGAAATTCAGGAGGTAACCAGTGGATTATTTCAGTTATTATTTATCCTCTGGTTCAATGATATCAGGGAAAATTTCCATGATAATTTCTTGAAAGATGCTATCCAGGCTTGTTTTTGTTTTGTTTTTTTTTTTTTAAATCATGCCTTTAAGTTACTATATTTGTCATTATTTTTACTTTGTTTTATAAACCCTTGATTCCTCATGAAGTTATTGGCTTCTGCTTTTCCAGTTCTAACTTCTATGGAACTCTTTTTTCAGTGAGATTTTGTACCTCTTTTCATTTGGCATGCATTTTTAAAGGAATTCTTGTCCTCAGTGAATTTTTGTAACTTTTTTTTTTTTTTTTTACCATTAGGCTAATTCTGCTTTTTTAAGATGTTAATATCTTTAATATTTTTGTGCCTCTTTTGCTAAGTTCTTAATTCTCTTTTCAAAATGTTCTTGCTTCATTCTTATTTACTTTCCTAATTTTTCCTTTACTTCTCTATTATTTTTTTAACTACTTTAGGAAATTTAGTTGGGCTTGGTTCAAATTGGTATTTTCCTTTGAGAATTAGATTGTAGCTACTTTTACATTTTGCATTTCTGTTGCGTTCCTCTCTGCTACAATAGCAGCTTTTTTTTTTCTTTTTTGGCCAAAATAGTTTTGCTGTCTTTGTAGTTGATTTCTTGACTTTTGACTTTATGTTAAAGTTTAACTCTGCTTACCTGGTGCTGAGGAAGTACTGTCCCAAACTTCAGGCGTTTATGTACTACTCGCTTTTACAACTACCATTGAGGATCTGTACATTTTTAGTGCTTCCAAGGCAGTGTGATTTTGGGCAAATGTGACTATTGATTTCCTGGTCTATAGTCTTTTGGGGAAGGGCCTCTAGTCCTTTGTAACTGCGTACATTCTGACTTCACTTTGACTTGAAGCTGTTATCAGGAATCCTGCATAATTGTGACTGATAATCAGTACTCCTCTCTGTCTGGAACTGAAATCTAAAACACTGTCTGGACAATAGAGCTATTAATCAGCACTAGCTACACCCATTATCAGCAAAGGGTCATTTGTAATCTCTTAATGACTGGCAGCTTGATTCCTTTACTGCTGCTAGGCTGACAGCTTCAAAATCTTCTGTTGTTGTGCTAGCAGCAACTCCTTTACATACAGTCAAGTGCTGTACCAGTGGCCTCAGCCCCTTTGGAAAATACTTCTTCTGTCATCCTCTTAAGTTTTCTTAAACAGGAAAGATATCTCACCCTGATTTTTTTTTTCTCTTGTTCCAAAGTTTGATTTGATGATTTATTTTAAAGAGGTTTTTTTTTTGGGGGGGGGGAGGTGTTGGGAGAATTCCACTGGGTGACTTCCCTTAATCTGCCATTTTCACTCCACCCCCAAAACCTGAATGTAGAAAAAAAAAATGTCAGTTAAAAGAATAGAGGACTTGGGAGGAGGGAAGGAAAAAAAAATAAAATCTGTGCTCTAAGACACATAATGGTTAATTTAACAATTTCAATTACAAGCAAAAATTCTGCAATGACACTAGACTATTGTTCACCCATGAAACATCACAGATGAGAATGAGAAAACCAAAGAGCTCAACATTCAATCCAAAATGACATATCCTACAATCTTGAGGTTGATCATCAAAGAAAGAGAGACATTTGAAGAAGTGCAATGAATTCTGATTAGTTTTCCCTTTAGACATAGAGCAATCACATTTCTTCTCCTATGGGCTAGGATCTCATTTCTAAAACCTGCACCATCAATTAGACAAGAAGCACTTTTAATGGCCTTATATCCCTATTAGAAATACTTAGCGGGGGCGGAGCCAAGATGGCGGAGTGAAAGCAACGACTCACCTAAGCTCCTGGAAAAACTCCTTTGGATATCTCTGGGGGGAGAGTCTGACCAGACTTTGGAGGTGTAGAATCCAGTGGGAGACGGACTTTGACAGATTCGGAGCCCAGGCTGGACTGGAAGGTCCACGGGAGGGATCTGTTCCGCGGGGGTAAGACCCCGGCGCACAGCGCAGCACGGTCGGCGCGGCAGGGCGGAGGCGACCCGAGGGGCCGAGAGTGGCGGGCGAGACCAGCGGAGCAGGAGATAAGCCAGGCCGAGCCAACGATATCAGCGCAACAGCCTTTGAAATCTTCAGCCTAAAGACGGGACTTCAGTGGGTCACTACTTGAACATCCAGAAGCTGGGATGCCGGAGTGATCAGTAAGTGCTCTCCCCTCCCCCCCGATGACCGTGAGGGAACCATAAAATTCTTCCCCAGATTGATCCTGGGTCAGTGGGAGCAGCAGAAGGGGGCGGGTGGTCTCATAACACCAGAGGCTGGAGAGGTGGCAAAGGGGGATTCTTCCTACCGTGGTGGAGGCTGTCTGGAGGGACAGACGACCCAGGGCAGAGAAAAATTCGCACTGAGACCCAAGCAAGCCTCAGCCCGGGAGACGAGCCCCAGGAGGGGCGGGAACACGCATTAGCCTCTAGGCGTGCCCCAGCCCTCCAGGGGAAAAGGGAAGACAATAGGGAAGCTGGGATCACCATCCCCGGACCTTGCCTTTGCCTCAGGCCAGCTGAGGAGATATCCTGAGACCAGACCACACCTCCCACACACCTATCAAGCTAACCCAGGGTTGATCTGGGAAACAACAACAACAACAACAACAACAACAACAACAACAAAGCCTGCTTTTAGCCTAGACAAACATCAACTCAACTTGAAGATCTGTACCTTCTGACTGAAAGAACCAAAAGCTACATCACCCAGCCAACATCATGAATCGGAAAAAGCAGACGAAAAGTGAAAAAACCATAGAATCTTTCTATGGGGATAAGGACCAAAACACAAACACCAAAGAGGTCAGAGCTGAGACTGTACTTCCATCTGAAACCTCAGATGGGACTATGAATTTCTCGCAAGCACAACTAGATTACCTGGAACGTCTGAAGAAGGATATAAAAGAAAAACTGGCCAATGATTTTAAAACCATAAAAAAAGAATTCACTGATGAGAACATCAATCTGAAAAAGAAAATTGAAGAAATGGAAAAGGAAGTTCAAAAATTAACTGGAGAGAATAATTCCCTAAAAGGAAGAGTTAATCAAACGGAAAAGGAAACTCAAAACCTAATAGGGAAAATTGATCAGATGGAAAAGGAAACCCAAAACCTAACTGGGAAAATTGGTCGAATGGAAAAAGAAGTACAAAAATTAAATGGAGAAAATAGCTCCTTAAAGGGAAAAATTGGCCAGATGGAAAAGGAGATGCGAAAGCTAACTGAAGAAAACAATACGATCAAGATTAGAATTGGGCAAGTAGAAACTAATGACTCAATGAGGCAACAAGAATCAGTCAAACAAAATCTAAAGAATGAAAAGATAGAAGAAAATCTAAAATATTTAATTGGAAAAACAACTGACCTGGAAAATAGATCCAGGAGAGAAAATCTAAGAATTATTGGCCTGCCAGAAACCCATGATGAAGAAAAGAGTCTGGACAATATCTTCCAGGAAATCATCAAGGAAAACTGCCCAGAAGTACTAGACTCAGAGGGCAAAATAGTCATCGAAAGAATCCACCGTTCCCCACCGGAAAGGGATCCCAAACTCAAAACCCCAAGAAATATAGTTGCCAAATTCCAGAGCTATCAAGTGAAGGAGAAAATACTACAAGCAGCCAGAAAGAAACAATTTAAATATCAAGGTCACACAGTCAGGATCACACAGGACCTTGCAGCTTCTACATTAAAAGATCAAAAGAATTGGAACCCAATATTCCGTAAGGCAAAGGAGTTGGGACTTCAACCAAGGATCAACTACCCAGCAAAGTTCAGCATAACATTTCAGGCAAGGAGAAAGTCATTCAACGAAATAAGGGATTTCCAGAGCTTCCTGACCAAAACACCAGAACTCAATAGACAATTTGATCTTCAAATGCAGGTCTCCAGAGAATCATAAAAAGGTAAACAGAGGGGAAAAAACAAAAACAAAAACTTGCAACTCAATTAGGGCAATCTGTTTACCTCCCTGTAAGGGAAGATGATACCTGTTAATCTTGAGAACTGTGCAGCTATTATGATAAAAGGGATATATGTAGAGGGAATGGGCATAAAGTAAATGATGTCATGGCAAAAATATGATTTAAGTATGAGAAGGGAATGTAACAGGAGGTGTGGAAAGGGGGAAGCAGAAAATGGCAAATTATATCACAGGAAGAAGTACAAAACCATAGTAGAGGGAAGGAGGGGAGGGAGATGAGCATTGTTTGAGAGGTATTCTCATCTGATTTGTTCAAAGGAGGAAACAATAACCTTAAGCAGATAATCCTAACTAGCTCTTTAGGTAGTAGGAGGGGAAGGGGGAAGAAAGGGGAGGGTGGCTAAAAGGGAGGAAAGAAGCAATAAGAGTAAAGGGGAGTAAAAGGGAGGGGGGCTAAAAGAAGGAGGGGAAGGCTGCAGGAGGAGGGGGAGAAAAGTGAATACTATTGAGGAGGGGAAGGGAGACACAAGAGTTAAAAGCACAAATGGTGGGAAAGAGGGTGGAGGGAAATACACAGATTGTAATCATAACTGTGAATGTGAATGGGATGAACTCTCCCATAAAACGGAGACGGATAGCAGAATGGATTAAAAGCCATAATCCAACAATATGCTGTTTACAAGAAACACATTTGAAACGGGGGGATACACATAGGATAAAGGTCAAAGGATGGAGCAGAATATATTGTGCTTCAGCTCATGTAAGAAAGGCAGGAGTAGCAATCCTAATCTCAGACAAAGCAAAAGCAGAAATAGATCTAATCAAAAGGGATAAGGATGGAAACTATATCCTACTAAAAGGCACCATAGACAATGAAGCAATATCATTACTAAACATGTATGCTCCAAGTGGTATAGCATCCAGATTCTTAGAGGAGAGGTTGGGGGAGTTGAAGGAAGAAATTGATAGCAAAACTATACTAGTGGGGGACCTCAACCTCCCCCTCTCTGAACTAGATAAATCCAACCTTAAAATAAACAAGAAAGAGGTTAAGGAGGTAAATAAAACTCTGGATAAGGTAGATATGATAGATCTTTGGAGAAAATTAAATGGGAATAGAAAGGAATATACCTTTTTCTCAGCAGTACATGGAACATTTACAAAAATTGACCATTTACTAGGACATAAAAATCTCACAATCCAGTGCAGAAAGGTAGAGATAATCAATGCATCCTTTTCAGATCATAATGCATTAAAAATTACATGTAATAAAAGGCCATGGAAAGAGAAACCAAAAATCAATTGGAAACTAAATAATCTAATTCTAAAGAAGGATTGGGTTAAAGAAGAAATCATAGAAACAATCAACAACTTCATTCAAGAGAATGACAATCGTGAGACAACGTACCAAAACTTATGGGACACTGCAAAAGCAGTTATTAGGGGAAGTTTTATATCTCTGAATGCTTACATAAATAAAATAGAGAAAGAGGAGATCAATGACTTAGGCTTGCAGTTGAAAAAGCTAGAAAAAGAACAAATTGAAAATCCCCAAGTAAATACCAAATTAGAAATACTGAAAACCAAAGGAGAGATTAATAAAATTGAAATAAAGAAAACTATTGAATTAATAAATAAAACCAATAATTGGTTTTATGAAAAAACTAATAAAATTGATAAACCTTTGGTTAATCTGATCAAAAAAAAGAAAGAGGAAAACCAAATTACTAACATTAAAAATGAAAGGGGTGAACTCACCTCCAATGAGGAGGAAATTAAAACAATAATTAGAAACTACTTTGCCCAACTTTATGCCCACAAATTCGATAATCTAAACGAGATGGATGAATATTTTAAAAAATACAAATTGCCCAGATTAACAGAAGAGGAAGTTGAATACTTAAACAACCCCATCTCAGAAAAAGAAATTGAACAAGCCATCAATGAACTCCCTAGGAAAAAATCTCCAGGGCCAGATGGATTCACAAGTGAATTCTATCAAACATTTAAAGAACAGTTAATTCCAATACTACATACACTATTCTTGAAAATTGGGGAAGAAGGAGTCCTCCCAAATTCTTTCTATGATACAAATATGGTTTTGATACCCAAACCAGGAAGAGACAAAACAGAGAAAGAAAATTATAGACCAATTTCCCTAATGAATATAGATGCGAAAATTTTAAATAAGATTTTAGCAAAACGAATACAGCATCTTATCACGAGATTAATACATTATGATCAGGTAGGATTCATACCAGGACTACAGGGCTGGTTCAATATTAGGAAAACTATTAGCATTATCGACCACATCAACAACAAAGCTAACAAAAACCACATGATTATCTCAATAGATGCAGAAAAAGCTTTTGATAAAATACAACATCCATTCCTACTAAAAACATTGGAGAACGTAGGAATAAAGGGAACTTTCCATAAAATAATAAGCAGTATCTATCTAAAACCTTCAGCAAGCATTATATGCAATGGGGATAAGCTAGATGCATTCCCAATAAGATCAGGGGTGAAACAAGGTTGTCCATTATCACCACTATTATTCAATATGGTACTAGAAATGTTAGCTGTAGCAATTAGACAAGATAAAGATATCCAAGGAATTAGAATAGCCAAAGAAGAAACTAAGTTATCACTCTTTGCAGATGATATGATGATTTACCTAGAGAATCCCAGAGATTCAAGTAAAAAATTACTTGAATTAATAAACAACTTTGGCAAAGTTGCAGGGTACAAAATAAACCCACACAAATCCTCTGCATTCCTATATATTAGCAACAAAGTTCAACAGCAAGAGATAGAAAGAGAAATCCCATTTAAAGTTAGGGTAGACAGTATAAAATACTTAGGAGTCTACCTGCCAAAACAAACCCAGGGACTATATGAACACAATTACAAGACACTTTTTGCACAAATAAAGTCAGATTTAAGTAAGTGGAAAAACATTAGTTGCTCATGGGTAGGCCGTGCTAATATAATAAAAATGACAATTCTACCCAAATTAATATACTTATTTAGTGCCATACCAATTAAACTATCAGACAATTACTTTCTAGAGCTGGATAAAATAATATCAAAATTCATTTGGAAAAACAAAAGGTCCAGAATATCAAAGGGACTAATGAAAAGAAATGCTTGGGAAGGTGGCCTAGCGCTACCAGACCTTAAACTGTACTATAAAGCAGCAATTATCAAAACCACTTGGTATTGGCTAAGAAACAGAGAGGTAGACAAGTGGAATAGACTTGGCACTCAAGATGCAGTAGGCAAGGAATATAGCAACCTTCTGTTTGATAAACCCAAGGACCCCAGCTTCTGGGATAAGAACTCATTGTTTGACAAAAATTGCTGGGAAAACTGGATAACAGTGTGGCGGAAATTAGGCATAGACCCATACCTGACACCGTACAGAAGAATAAAGTCCAAATGGGTACATGATTTAGGTATAAAGATTGATACCATGAATAAACTGGAGAAGCAAGGAATAGTGTATTTATCAGATCTATGGAGAAGGGAAGAATTCTTTACTAAAGGAGAGATAGAATGCATTATGAAATGCAAAATGGATAACTTTGAGTACATTAAACTGAGAAGTTTTTGCACAACCAAACCCAATGCAACCAAAATCCGGAGGGATGTAGTAAATTGGGAAAAAATTTTTACAGCTAAGCTCGGGGATAAAGGCCTCATTTCTAGAATATATAGAGAACTGACCCAAATGTATAATCATACAAGTCATTCCCCAATTGATAAATGGTCAAAGGATATGAACAGGCAATTTTCAGAGGAAGAAATTAAAGCTATCTATAATCATATGAAAAAATGCTCTAAATCACTATTGGTTAGAGAGATGCAAATCAAAACAACTCTGAGGTACCACATCACACCTATAAGATTGGCAAACATGACAGAACAAGAAAATGATAAATGCTGGAGAGGATGTGGGAGAGTTGGAACACTAATTCATTGTTGGTGGAGCTGTGAGCGCATCCAACCATTCTGGAGAGCAATTTGGAACTATGCCCAAAGGGCTACAAAAATGTGCATACCCTTTGACCCAGCAATATCGCTACTAGGACTATATCCCCAAGAGATCATAAAAATGGGAAAGGGTCCCACATGTACAAAAATATTTATAGCAGCACTCTATGTAGTTGCCAAAAACTGGAAGTCAAGAGGATGTCCATCAATTGGGGAATGGCTGAATAAATTATGGTATATGAATGTAATGGAGTACTATTGTGCCATAAGAAATGATGAACAAGAAGACTTTAGAGAGGCCTGGAAGGACTTATATGACCTGATGCTGAGTGAAAGGAGCAGAACCAGGAGAACTTTATGCAGAGCAACAACCACAGTGTGTGAGAGTTTTTTCTGGTAGACTTAGATTTTTGTAATAACACAAGAACTTCTGAAAAAAAAAAAAAATCCCAATGTTGGACCTCAAGGCAAAATGCCTTCCACACTCAGAGAGAGAAATATGGAAGTCACTCACATATTGTAGCAGATCATGTTTGTGTATGTGTATCTGTTTGTGTATCATGTTCTGATTTGTTATACGGATTCTTTCATTTATCTTAGTCTGACTACATAGCATGACTATAGTGAAAATATACTCAATAGGAAAGTATATGTAGAATCTATACAGAATTGTATGCAGTCGTGGGGAGGAAGGGAGGTAGTGGGTGGTGGGTGGGGAGGGATAAAATCGCAATTGTATGGAAATGATTGTTAAACATTAAAAAAATAAAAAAATTAATAAAAAAAAAAAGAAATACTTAGCAATTCGTAAATATCAGTAAAAATTAAACTAAGTACAAAAGTATAGGATATTTTGCTCACAGGCAGATTCATGTCTGTGCTATATTAAATTAGGATAATAAAGGTTTGTTAGCGAACTTTGCTCTCCCCAAGTTTCACCAAGTGCCTGAATGACTTGATTTGCTGGTATTCAGTTGCAGTTCTTGACTGATATATGCTTTTTTTTTTCTTTCCTCTCCATCCAATCTGAGCACTTGCCTATTTATACGATTCTCTTGCCATTCTTTTTCCCCATGTAGGGACCCAAATTTTGAACGTACAACTTTTTCTCAAGGTCATTTGAACCCTAAAATAAACTGAGTTCCCCAGTATCCTTGACGTCCAGCTCAGGTATACTCTATTATACAGGTTAAATTATACAGGTAAAAATATTCTATTATACAGGTCTAAATATACAGGTTATACAGGTAAAACATTTTGATGATACCATTAAATGTATCATACTCATCAATAACAGCATCCAACATCTCTGTGATATTGGCCCTAGCAATCCTAGCCTATCTCTCTCTCTCTCTCTCTCTCTCTCTCTCTCTCTCTCTCTCTCTCTCTCTCTCTCTCTCATCCTCTCTCTCTCTCTCTCTCTCTCTTCCTCTCTCTCTCTCTTCCTCTCTCTCTCTCTCTCTCTCTCTCTCTCTCTCTTTCTGTCTCTGTTTCTCTCTCTCTTCCTCTCTCTCTCTCTCTCTCTCTCTCTCTCTCTCTCTCTTTCTGTCTCTGTCTCTCTCTGTCTCTCTCTCTCTGTCTCTGTCTCTCTGTCTCTGTCTCTCTGTCTCTGTCTCTGTCTCTCTCATTTTTTAAATCTTACCTTCATGATAAGCTGTAAAATCCATGAATATCAGGAACATATTATAACTAGACATTCTCTGTCCCAAAATATGTTTCACATTTTCTTGAACATAGTAGTCACTGAACAAATATTTTTGAAGTGTGCATACTACTATATTGCTGAGGTAGCTATGTAACAGAGTAGATGCAGTGCAGAGCCTAGAGTCAAGGAGAATTGAATTCAAATATGGCCTCACTTACTTGTTCCACAATTCTGAATAAGTCACTTAAATTTTGCTTGCCTCAGTTTCCTCTTCTGTAAAATGTAGATGAAAATAGCACCTGCATCTCAGAGATGTCATAAAGAAAAAAAACTGAGATAATAAAGCTGCTAGTACAGTACCTGGCACCCAGTCCTTTTTCCTCCCTCCCTCCCTTCCTTCCTTCCTTCCTTCCTTCTTTCCTTCCTTACTTCATTGCTTTCTTCTTTCCTTCCTCTAGTTAGCTGATTGATTTTAAGATGGGTAAAGAAAATTTCTAAGTCCTAACTGAATGACATCTGGGAACTATATTTCAAGTGGATAGCATGAATTTCTCTTTCCTGAACTGGGAGGATCACAGGTGATATATAGGCTGAGGATTTATGGAAGAAGTTTTGTTTTCAGGGTTTCCTGAAAGAGAGATAATCAGTCTTGTGGGAATAGTGTGATAACAGTCCTGGGGTTTATACAGGAGTGAAGGGCTAGAGAATAGACATAAGGTTTGACTTTAACAACTACAGCCTATTTAAAAACCTGATGGATATAGCAAAATGAAAAACAAACAAGCTTTCTCAACTGTTGCTATTTCTAGAGAGGTGGCAGAGAATAATGGAAGTTTAACCTCCTCCCTTCCTATTCTGATTGAAGTTCACATTCACTATTTATATAAGTATTTCCATAATTCCTGATTTAATTTATACATTTAAATGCTGTCTTCTCTTTGGCATAAACTATGAACAATCATAGACACTTGGTTATTTATAAAAGTCCTTAATTGTGAATGAGTGAGTGGACTTTCGTTAAGTGATCATAGATCTCTCAGATCTGCAAAGTATGCAGAAAGAGGCAGTGAATAGCTTGCAATATATTAAGATAAAAGAAGACAGTATATGTTGATTTATACACTAACTTTCTGATCCTACCTGGAGTCTTCATACCAAATGTATGAGAAAGTCTTATAGTTTTGATTTATTCATTTGTTTTGACAAACTTTTTAAGTAAGTAGACTATAAAGTGGACAGCCTGCCTTTCCCTTAGGTTTCTTGTTATTAGATGGAAAACCTTTATCATTTTGTTTGTGATGATGACAGATATGTGTGAGGTGCATTTTCTCCCTCACTGTTTACCTAAGCATTATCAGGATTAAAAACAAACAAACAAACAAATAAACAAGGCTGGTGATAATAAAGTAATTCTGGTCAAGTGAGATGAAAAACATATGGTTGTAGAGAATTGCCTTACTTCCAAAACAAATGAATAACTATTTGAAAGACAAAATAAGTGTCTTTAAGTTAAATTTTTGTTTTTTTTTTATACCTCCAAACCCAGTGCCAACAATAGTGCCAACTATTGGAAACATTATTATAATTTTCGTTATATTACCACAATGAAATTACCATTTTGCAATCATTGGGCATTTAGTCAATAACTAGATCTCCATCATTGTAAATAAAGTACCAGAAATAGTATAAAATATTTATTTGATGTATACTGTTTAATAATTTATCCCTATCATTTTTGAAAGAACGCAACAGTCCCCCAAAGCTATAGCTAAATCTGAAGCTAGAGGCAATGGAAACTATCACTGTCATTTTAGGGGCAACCTAGCCATTTGTTGGAAGAAAGATTTACCTGATCAGTTCAGATGCTGCAACCAACAAGAAGTAATAAAGGATATCACAAGAAGTGGAAAGGACAAACAATCCTGCAGAGTAAGATTTAAAAATTTCCTTAGCTACCAATGTTTCCTACATGTGAATAAAGGAAACTTCTTTGAAGAGATTTTATATATATATGTATGTATATATGTACACATATATACACACATATACATACATATACACATACATATACACACATATATAATTATATATGTATATATACGTATATGTGTATATATATGCACATATGTATATATGTGTGTGTACATACACACATACACACATAAATGCATACATATTTCTTAAAGTTCTGGACTTTGGAACAGAAATTTATTGTTTCTTTTTCTTGTCTTTGCCATGATCTGTGATTTCATTAGTGTAGTTAAATTTAGGTAGAGGAATTCCCTCCAGAAATGAGGTTGAGATTGTCATTCATTCATTAATTCACACAGAATTCAAAAGCTACTTATTAAGTGCTTGCTATGTCTTAGGAATAAAAAGACAAAGAAGCATTCATTCTAGTCCATAATCTTTGGACATTTCTTTGAAGATTGAGAGGTTAAGAGACTTGATCAGTGATACAGAATATGTATGAGAGGCAGTATTTGAACTGTGATCTTAATTTCAAGCTTCCCTCTGTTCACCATCCCATGCTATCCCATGTGGGTTGGAGAAGAAATCATCCCATTCACTTTTCCAAGATAAATTTTGTGTCAACTGTCTAAAATCTCTCCCTATGCATACTTTCAAAAGGTACGAATTGTTTAGGAGAGAATAAGTCCATTTTTAAAAAATTTTTGAGTAAGATTATGAGCCACAGTGAGATTAGTTTTCCAAGATCATCTATCTAATCAATGGCAGAGGAAGTAACTAAATTATCCAGCCTCAGACTCTGAAAGGGAAAAAAAGACCCAAAAACAAGACACATAGACTGCATAAAGCAAACTGTCCTAAAAACAAATGCCACTTGATTTACATGCCAATTCAATCATGTATATAACTTCTGTTCAATTTCTTTTTTTCTTTTATTTTACCTTGTGATCATAATAAGTACTGATTTCATTACCACTTGCCTAGAGTATCAAAATAGCTTCTTCTGACTTCTCTTCTTGCTTTCCAATTCTCCCCTTCCCAAACCATCCATTAAAATCTATCAGATTTAAATTCCTTATAAGCAAATCTGACCTTGTTATTACTTTTTTCCCCAAAATTACTGCCTCTTACCTTCTGAAGCTCCGCTACTTATTTCTGACATTCAATACTTTTCCAATGGTCCCTATCTGCTTTTCAATCTAGTTTCATCTGTTCAGTGAGCAATACTCATGCTGCACTACCACTACTATACTCTGTATACCTACCGTGCTTTCCAAATTCCATGAAGAGTAGTTTCAAACAAGACAGACAATCACCTAAAGTAAAACATACTCTTCTGGCTCTCCCCCACACTTTTCTTTTGAAATCTTACTAACCATCCTGTCATACTTAGTTCCAATGCCATATCTTCCAGGAGACCTACTTTAATCTTCCAAATTAGTAGTGTCAGGGAACTCAGAATTTGTCCAATACAATTCCTTCATTGTATAAATGAAGAAAGTGAAGTCAAAGAAGTGATATGATTTGCCCAAAATTATAGACAGAAGATGGCACAGTTGAAACTTGTATCCACATCCTCTAATACCAATTCCAATTAAACATTTAGTATATAATATTTTGTGTGTTCAGGCAGGGAAAGTTGGATTTTTCCTGCTTCAACTTTAAGCATTATTTAGGTAAATCACATCTTATTTAATCACTATTAACCCAGCACTTAGTATAGAACCCATTATTGGAAATAAGCCAACATTTATTTCCTGGAAATGAATTCTTCAGACCACCCTATTTTGATTTTTGTAGTGTGTTTACTAGCAAAAATGATGGATAATAAGGCATTCATATTTATTCATGAAAAAGAGATTCTCAAAATCAAGATGAGTTGACCTATAGAAAAGCAGAATATCTCATAATGTTTAGGTGGCACAGTGGATGTGGTGCTGGCCCTGGAGTAAAGAAAAATCATCTTCATGAGTTCAAATCTAGTCTCAGACACTCACTAGCTGTCTGACCTTGGATAAGTCACTTAACCCAATTTGCCTTAGTTTTCTCATATGTTAAATGAGTTGGAGAAGTGTAATGGTAATTTAAATGGGAAGATCTTTTCTGTTCATTTATAGGCCTATGCAACCTGGTTAAATCACATGGAAGTCTAAGTCACATGTGGTAGGAGGAGCTTGAATGGGTGGAACAGGAAGGCAAGGAGCAGGAAGGGTGGAATTGGAAGAAGTGAAGAGGGCAGAGAACTGAGAGGAAGTTGGTCAGACTACTCAGAGTTGGGAAGGACAGAGAAAGCAGGAAGCTTGGACAGCAACTAGCATGTGTGGGAGAGCTTGTTTGTGATTTTGTTTAGGGGATTCTATTTGTGATTTGTTTAAGGGAGCTGGTTTGTGGGAAGTTTTAGTGCCAATGTGATATTCATTGTGCCTGCTGCAGCCATGAATATGCAGGTACAATTCTGAATCGTGAAATGCCACAAACTCTCCACATGGAGGACAGAACTAAAACATTTATTCAGACACCAGAAAGCCAAATCCATCATGATCTATACACATTAACAATGCAGAGAACAACACCATCTCCATGACATCTCACTGCTGACTTCTCAAAAACTAGCTCCATTAAACAAATCACAAGCAGGATACCTTAAAAAAACCGCAAATAAACTCTTTCACTCACTCTAGCCAGCTGCCTGCTTGCCTTCCTCCTTCCTAGCTCCGATTGCTGTTGCCCTAACTTCCTCTTAGCTCTGCTCTAGCTTTGCTTCTTATTCCACCTTTCTGTTCCACCCATTCAGCAAACTCCTCTCACCACAGGCTCCATGGGGTTCAGACTTCCATGAGACCCAGGTAAGTCACAAGGGCCTATTTGTCTATGGGAAAGATCTTTCCATTTAAATTACCAGTAGAGAAGTCTAACAGAGGGAAGGTTTGGGGATGACAGTGTCCCCTGCATTCTTATTTTGTACAGATTTCTTTATTGCTATGATGGATTTGGTTTTATGGTACTGGGATTCTGGTATTGAATGAATGAATGTTTTGGTTGTGTCTTCCATGTGAAGAGTGTTATATTTTGCTGTTTAGAATTGTGCTTGCCTATTCCTAGCTGCCATAGGCTCTCTGAATATTGCATTGCCTCTACAAGAAGGAAATGAAAAACCACTCCAATATCTTTGCCAGTAAAACCCCAAACAGAATCCCCAAGAGTCTGATATGACTGAAAATAACCAAACAACAACTAAATTTCTTTTTGTGACTGAAAAAGGATTAGCTTCCTGAAGTCTATGTGTAACTATAATGGTAATACAAGAGAAAGGCATAAAAAACAAATTTGAATTTTTATATTGTTTCTAACACTAACCAAATTAAATACCTCTAGAGAAGATGAATAGAGAAATCCAAATAAGATGAGAACAGGAAAATTGGAGGCCAGTAGAATTTCCCAAGTGCAAAAATTTAAGGTGTGCTATTTATTACAAGTGCAAAAAGACAAAGTCTTTTAACCTAAGTATATATGTTATGCAAATATAGCTGAATTTTATTAGTTATTCAACAACAGTAGAAGCAAACTTTTCCTCACCTTTGTTTGGAAGTCTATCACTAGTCTCTGGATAAGTTGTAATATTCCAGCATGTCTGATGCTGTAATTTACTTTTTAAATAGAGATTAGAGTTCCATAAATTTCCTAATGTAGATCAGTAGCTATGTAAGCTATAACTCTTAATAAATAAGATTATTAACAAGAATAATTATTAGCATTTATAGTTTTTCTTTACTGTTGCAAAAAGCTTTACAAATACTTACTTATTTCATCACTGCCACAATTTTGGGGTAAGTGTTGTTATTGTCCCTAATTTGTAGACCAGAAATCGATGCAAATAGGGAGTGAATGACTCCTTTAAGGTCACACAATCAGTAAATATCTGTATCTGAATTTGAGTGAGATCTTTCTGACCCCCAGGACCAGTACTCTGTCTACTGTATCATGAAAGTTCCTCTTGATTTTCTGGTTCATATGCTGTCCAGTACATACAATTGGTTATTCCTATTTTTTAAATTAGATTTAGAAAATAGAAGCACAAACAAACATATTGGCTGATAATAAAAGAAAACTTATAATATCAATTAATAAGCTACACAATAAGCTACACAACTCAGGGGCAAGGGATGAAAAACTGACCAAATACATTTATTTAACAACTAATTTTGAACATAACACCAAAGAAACAGCTCCTGTGAGAAGGAGGGTGAGGTGGATTGTACAAAAATTTGTCCAGAAAATAATGCAAATGCTAATTGAGATTTGGATTCCAGCAGTGGATTAGATACTGTTTACTATGACATATGAGTAACAGGTAGAAAGTTTCAGAAGCAAATAAGGAAAGCCCTATTCAAATGTAGTATGGCCTCCCTCAGAATGCAGTGAGTTTTCCCCTCACTGGAGATCCTTAGGAAAAGTTGAATGACTATTTGTTCAGTAAGATGTAGTGGGAATTCTTGTTCTCTTATGGACTGGACTAGAATGGATGTTATGAGTCTTT
The DNA here is from genome assembly GCF_028372415.1 of Notamacropus eugenii. Classification (NCBI taxonomy): domain Eukaryota; kingdom Metazoa; phylum Chordata; class Mammalia; order Diprotodontia; family Macropodidae; genus Notamacropus; species Notamacropus eugenii. The sequence goes on along the minus strand of NC_092877.1, from coordinate 254,907,508 downwards.
GGTTCTCTGAATCTATGACTAAGGACATTGGCAGAGAGAACAAACATTTACTTATGTAAGACTTCTGGAGACCTAAACTTACGTCCAAAGAATTTAAGAGGCCCAGAAGAAAAAAAAATAGCATCCTTTACACGGTTGATTGCTTTGGATGAAATTGTGTTTCAGTATCAATTGTAGGTGATCCCTAGTCATTTTTAGCATATCAAGAACTTGCTATTTTAAGTACTAATTTAAACTCAGTGTCAAGAAAAAAACTTTCTAACAATTTGAGGTATTAAAAAGAAAGAACTAGATGACTAGATTCACCTCCTTAGAGGTATTTTAAAACAGAGGCCAGCATACCACTTGTCAGTTATAGTACACCATGTATGATTGAATTGGACTAGACTTTCCCCCTAACCTTAAAAATTGGTAATTATGTATGACTCAGGGGAGATGGCACACTGTCAGTAGCAACATTCTGACAATACAAACACAGATGGCACAAATGAGGTAGAAAGGATATAGTTGTTTCAAGAGATAAATGGGAAATCACAGGGAACTCATCAACAGATTCAAATTTTTGAAAGATGTTTGATAAATATGTAAGTAAGGTCAACAACTGAAGGTAACGATAGCAATAATTCACATTTATATAGTGCCTTAAAGTTTGGTAAATGTGTGTGTGTGTGAGTGCATATTATTTCATCCTTTAAGACAGAAACTATAGATTAAATTTGTCCTATGAATTGCACAGATGATAAAACTGATGCTCAGATGAATTAGGGGCTTGCTCATGTTTGCAGAGTGAAATATATAGACAAGACACAGGAGGAAATAAAAAACTATTCAATTTTTATTTTCTGTTTAGCATTAAGGTTACATCAAAGCAGTCAAAAGACATCACGATCAGACTTCTTAAGCAAATTCATGACTAATTTGCTAAGCCCAAAAATTATATTAGTAAAGGAAATGCCAGTTAAGATTACAAAATAATTTGTAATGCACATTAGATTTGTATAACTAGAATTTTTACAATACTACTTCCTCATAAAACAACAACAAAAACATGAAATTGAAAAGAAAATTTGTTACACAAAGGTTGACATGAAAATTGACCATGCCACTTCATTCAAAGCATATTCAATTTCTCTAAGTACATGTGTCATGAAGACAAAAATAGATTGAAAATTCAAGAGGTTGATCAGCATTTGCATAATCTATCTTTATAACAAGTGACAGGGTGAGTTCTCAATCTTACAAAGTTATGTTAAAGTAAATAATAAATAATATTTAATTATATAAATTATCTAACTTGTAACTTAAATGTAGTGATATATAATTATAAATTACATAAAAGTGAATAATAATAAATAAAAATACATATGTTAAAATCATACTTAAGATGAATCCTGGAAAATAGTTGAAAAGGTTGAAATATTTCATAATAATGTCTATGCTCAAAATGAAATAATCTTATAAACTTTGAGGAATTGATTTTTAAGCTATATCAAGGAAGTAAAGATATCAAAGTCTTTGAAAAAATGTGAATGATGTTATTTCCCCTAAAAGATAACTGAGAGAATGTTAGTAACTGTCAGTCCATATTTCATATTTCTAACTTCTCAACTTTATAATATTTTGTAATAATGATCACCACACCTATTGATTTATACATGATGAAAATTTGAGAAAGGAAGAGACTTTAAAAGCTAATTGCTTTCTATAGTAGATCTCCTCATTAGGTTCACCTTTTATATGTGTAGAGGATGTAAGATACTATTGTGTTTATTTTCTAAAGAAAATAATTCAGCAGACATAATATATGATTAAGTGCAATACAAGGACTATCTTATATCTTAGACAGATAGATCATATGAGAGTCCTGATAAATATAATAAGCAAACAAACAAAAAAATCTCTATCCAGACAACTTCTGAATCCCAGTATCATGTGACATGTAAAGCAGAGAGGCAGTTGCTTTGTGAAACTTAAGTATTATAGCACCCTTTTCATATGGCATTAATGTCTACTTCAAGGGTCAAATGGAAGAGGAATTTCTTATAAACATATGATTTTTCAAATATTTATATTATATTGGGCAGGATTTCAGTGGAGGACATAACAGAAAACCTAGGCAAGGGTCAGGCATGTTAAGAAGGTATAGTAGGACTGGTGCTTGCAATGAAGCCCACATAAGAAATCATGAATCCATTAAATTAATAAAGAAAGAGGGGGAGGACATACACTCTGGTGAAGTGATTACTAAGTACCATGCACTGCGTTAAATACTTTGCAAATATAATCTCATTGGATCTTTACAATAACCATGTGAGGCAGGTGCTACTATTGTTCCCCTTTTAAAGTTGAGGAGACCTAGACAGACACAGTTTAAGTGACTTGCCCAAGGTCAAAAAGCTGTTAAGCATCTAAGACTGGATTTTTGTCTCAGAGCTGCCTGACTTCAGGTGCATTGCTTTGTCTGCTGAGCTACTTAGCTGCCATTAAGAATAAGATATATTTCTCTATCATGAAGAACGGTGTTCAGTCTGAGGAAATATCAAAAAAAAAAAAGAAGAAACATTAACAGGGATTTCAAACTTAAGTATGTCAAGAGATTGTAAAAGAACTTCAAGACAATGAAAAACAAGGTGAAGTTGTTGAAAGAATTCATATATATAATTATTAAGTAAATATCAGTAATGATTGAAAATTCAAGAGAAGAATCTGAGGAGACTAAAATATAATTCCATTGATTAAAAAGAAATGATGAAACGTTTCAGAACTATTTGTTCATGAGTTTGATTTAGAATTCTGGAAAAAAATAATTTTAATTAAGTTTTTAGTTTCTGATTATTTATGACATCCAGAGTAAATAATGCTAGATTGTGAACTGGAGTATGTGGATGCAATCCAAAGCTGTGTTCCTTATTGCGTTTTTGAGATTCACTAAGTCATTTCCACATTGCAAGACTTAATATTTTCATCTTTTACCCTGGTCATTTATACTCTGCCACAGATTTTCAGATATCTTGGAGCTGGAAATGCAGTCAGTCTTGGAACTCTATTTTTGGGATTTGCTCTCATTATATTGATAAGTGATCGAGTATAGACCTAACCCAATTAATCCATCTGGTCCCAGAACACCATGTTTCATATCCAGTAAACCTGAAAATCTTGCCCTCTCTCCTACCACATTGCATGTAACCACAAACTCACTCTCCATCTTTTGATAGGTAAATAATCATATTTATACTACAGTTGGAAAGCCCTTTGCAAATAAATGCTATATTACTTCACTCAGGAATACCATAACTCCCCATACAAAACTATTCTTCCTAGCTACCACTGTGTGTACACATGTATATGTGTGTATACACATACTTATGTACCTACATGTGTGTATATATACACTCACAAGCAACACTGATACATATATACATCCATGTATGCGTATATGTGTGTGGAGAGGTAGAGGGAAAGATGAAGAGGGAAAGAAAGGTAAGGAGAGAAAGGGAGGGAGAGAGAGAAAACACATCATTCTTAGGGGAATCTATGTAATGTAAATGCATCAACACATATCAAAATGTATTAAACCCATACATATACATATGTGTCTTTAGAAAGAGATATTAAGTGCATATATGTATATGCACATATACATGCCAATATGCTTTCAGACACATTTGTTCAATTGTATTCATTTATAAACTTTTAAATTACACTAATTAGCTTGTGCTTCAAATGACTTTGTCTAGATAGGACATTTATTAGACAGAAATACATAGCTCCAATGTGTTCACTCAGGAAAAAAACTAAAATGCTAATCAACTAGGATATTTTGTTTTAGGATCATTGTTTTAGAAAAGAGGTTAAAAGAAAAATGTGGCAATTCCTTTGAGCCCAATATCAGCCTAATGACTAGAATTTGGGTCTACAAAAGTAGAATTAGACTTTTGAAGGAGAGGAGACCTGTTAAGCTTTTTAGGCTGTCTCCTGGACAGCAGAAGAAGCAATTTAATCAGACACTGCAAAGAGAGTGAAGGATAAAAAGCACATCAATCCCAGCAGGCCCTTCATGACTTAAAAGCAAGTCTATATCACACTGGCTTATAAAGCACTGTGTGAAAAAGAAATAGATAGCAAGAGCTGATTTAAATCCACAACATTTCTGAGACAGTCTGAGGTCACAGTGCCTTATCTTATAGAAAGAAAGATACTCATTAATTTATGAAGTGTTTCGCTGTGCTAATCTCCAAGCTATATTACTTACCACACATAAACACCATCCCGTACAACCTCCAGTCATCATCTTGAACGCTTTTGCTGTTAGAAGTGCTACAGAAAGAGCTTTAGCCATAGTAAATTAATTTCAGTGTGTGTCATGGCAAGGCTAGAGAACTTTTTATAATTTTTATAAGAAAAATCTCCCCAATATTAGTTTATTTGAACACCAAGGTATGAAAAATGGTGCTAAAGATATATATATATATATATATATATATATATATGGAGAGAGAGAGAGAGAGAGAGAGAGAGAGAGAGAGAGAGAGAAATATAGATATCTATATCTATATGTATGTGTGTGTACACACACACACACAAAACCTCATAATTGATGTTAGGTTTTTAAGAACGTGCTGTCAAAAAAAATATCAGTCTTCAAGATAATTATCCTAATGTGTTTTCAGTATTCTTCTCTACATTGGAAACTCTGGTATGGAGCTTACTTAAGCATATGAACACGAGATTTTGTTTAGGCCATACTGTGATGTATTTTCTGCACCAAAACTTGCTTATCTTTCATATTCTCTCTTGCTTCATACAAATAAATATACAAAAGTAAAAGGACAAATAATAGTGTTTAGAACTGGTAAATTTCTGAAAAATTGGGAAAAACAAAGGTGATGGAAAGCAAATTATGGAATCAAAAGAATGTCAAACATAAGCATGTATTCATTTGGAAGTGAGTAATGCTAAGTTCTGGAAGCTTTCATATAACATAGAGTCTTTAGAAGTTAGGAGATCGTGGTTTGGAAAAAAAAAAAATAACCTAAGTATTATAAGGCAATTACAATGTTTCAAATATAATAAAGGATCTAAGTAAAGAGAATTTTGTGTTCCTAAAAATTGTTTGAATTAGCACCTGAAGCCAAGAGATCTTGTGAAAGATCTACTATGCTTTCAGTTTTTGGTATATAAACACTTCTTTTTTATACTCCCCATAAATCTGTGGAGTAAATACTATGATTACTTGCATTATTTTTAAATAAGGAAATGTGGATCGAGAAAAGTTAAGTGGTCACAGATAAATATGAGATTTGGGTCTTAGACCCAGGTCTCTCCTTAATGTTGGATCATAGTCCTTGCCATTATATTATTCCCCTATCTACAAGAAGAAGATTCAATACTGTCAATTTTTGGTCCCCAAACTGGAACTATACAATAGCTTGAAGGGAAGACTTCATCAAAAGTGATGATCAGAGCAAAATATTTAACTATTAACACTTCAAAATAAGTTATGGTAGCAAAAGTTTGTATTGTCTTCTAAGTAGTGTGGAGGACTCAAAAGCAGAGAAACCATAAAAGTCAAACATTAAAAAAAGAAAACAAGTACTTTTTAGCACAAATTTGGCATATTGGGTCTCCCAGATCGCCTGAACAATTTTTTTTAATCTTAGAAATCTTTATGTATATATATGTGTGTGTGTGTGTGTGCGTGTGTGTATGTGTGTGTATGTATCTATATATATATATAATGTATACACACACACATATATTTATAGATAGACAGAAAAAGATAAACCTACATTTTCTTCAACTTTAAGTGAACTTACCAAGATTCAGTTTTATCTTCTTTATGAAGCACTTGTTTCCTTCAAAGGTTTCTATTTTACATACATTCTTTTTATTTGTAAAAACTGTATAAACAAAACTCCTCCTGAAATAAGTTGATATGCATGCAAATATTGTTGTTGTGTTCTTCCTTCATCGTGGAAGAAATTTATTTGTTTGCTTTTTTCTCCCCTTAACAAAAGTGAACAAACATTCTCTATATATTCCTCCCTACATATTTAAATAAAAAATATTTGCCTTGTCTAACACTAACTTGGTTATTTTGGCTGGCTTGCCAAATCACTATAGGACCCCTCACTAAGTCTTCTTCCCTGTCTTTCTGATTTATTTAATGGGTTGACATTGCCAATTAGTTTATTATTTACTTGAGAGCAGCAACTCTTTCACCTTTCTTTGTATTTTGCCCAGAGTTTAGCACAATGCCTGGCACACAGTACATGCTTGATGAATGCTTATTTGCTGACTGAATGACCTGTAACCTTTGTTTGAGTCTCTTTTCTAACAGCCCAGCTATAATGTGGCTAGTTAATGCTTATCCATTTTGTTTGGTTTTGGTTTTGGTTACTCTAATCAAGAAGGTCTTGGAATTTTGGTACCAGTCACTCATTAAATCTTCTCTCCCAATACAGAGACCACGCATTTCAAAATATAAATAGCTTTATTTACAAGTTAATAAAAATAAATAAGAATTATATCCTACAAAAGTTCCTTAATGTCTGCTAGTGAACACCCTTCCCTACGGTAACCTTTTCAGACTTAGTGATTTGTAGTAAGTAGGGTCCTGGGTAGGAACCCAGAAGGAAATAGCTGGGGTTTGCTAGTCTGCTACAATGCTTTCTTCTGGATTTACATAGCATTGTTTGCTGAAGTTCTAGATTCATTAATATCAATAGATGTCACCTGTTGTTCTTCACAGTTCTCCTTTCTAAACATCTCTTCCTTCTTAGCCCTCTCCCTTTTTCTTATGTAGTTCTCTTCAGCAAATAGTATTCCTTCTTTCCTAGAAATCCATTTTCCTAACTAGTTTTCATGAGAAGAAGTTGGATTGTATTTAGGGCTCAAAATACACAACTATGTCATTTACAAACTTTTTTTTTTCACACAACCTTCAAAGGGCTAGTTTAAGTAGGTCTGTTTTAGACATGGGAAGTCCTTTCAGATTGTAAGATTGGAACTTGCTTTTTAAGAGCAAATTTTGGTCTTGGGTGACTCATTACCACTTGTTTGTCTCCTATCTCCTTACACCTAGGTAAGGTTTGTTCCACTCAGGTCATAATTTTATACTGGGTAAAGGCTATATCCTTTATACAATTTACCAAATTATTTGACAGTTCCATCTTCACTCACTACAGCTAGTGTGTATGAATCAAATTACTGTAGACTGCTTCTCAAAACATCTAGAGAAAAGATGGCAGGGTAGAGCTGTAACTGGCATTTGGCATTGATAACTTAGTTGGAGAAAAGGAACTTTGTTTTCCATTCTATGAATGATTAATCCAGCAAAGATAATATATGATAATTAGAAAAAGATTTAATCAGAGTCTAAAATAAAATTTTGTTTTCAATGAATCAACAAGTTTTTATTCAAAACAGCGCTAATTCAAAACTTTATTCAGAACCTGAGTATTTGGGTCCTCATTCTCAAGAATATTGCAATTTCCTGGTGGAAGGGTGGTATAATGTCTTCATAGCTATATGAAAGATAATCACAACAGTGAATCAGAAAAAGTCTTTTAAAACCATTATTACATGACCTTAGCCTTGAAAGAAGTTTGGGTTCCAAGAAAGTGAAATGAGGAGGGCAAATGTTCAAGCACAGAAGACAGCCAATGCAAGCTTATCCAGGTAAGTGATCAAATAAAAAGAAGGGCTTTTTGGCTGCAGTGGTAAATGCAGAGTGGAAAGTAATAAGCTTGAAAAGACAAAAAGGAATAGCAGAATCACTCTTTCATATTACAGATATTTATCATTTTATTTCATTAATATATACAAATCTACTTATATATTCCCTCACCACAGTTAATAAAAATATCATTTGACATGATAATTTAGTTGTGTATTTGAAAGGAACAGCAAGTTGTGCATAGTCGATTTGCTATTTTGTGTACAATTGTCTTTTTATTATACTATGTGATGAAAATGCTTGTTTAATTAATAAAATTTAAATAAGAAAAAATACCTTTATAAGCGATAAGTCAGCTGCACAGGCAGTTTCTCCCTTTTGTATTCTAACTTTAGTTAACATAAATCTGGATGTGAGTTTTAAATTAAATAAACTGGTCATTGCTCAACATAAGTTTTGTTAAGTATTGTATGTGATTCATGGTAGTGGGGAGTGGAGAGGTACATGTATGAAAAACAATAACAGAACCATTGTCCCCAAAAAGCACATAATCTCGGAAATTGTCACATTTCCACAATGTTTTGAGAATAACTAAAAATCTGACCAATCAAAAAATTCAATGGGAACATGTTATTTTTTTAATGTTCAGTGACTGTACCCTGTGCTTTTGCATGTTCAGGTTATGCTTATTATTTTCATAAAGGAGGAATTTTTCAAACATTTTGTTCCTGTGCAAACAATTTTATTTAGCATCAATTAAGTTCAAGGTACTTTGCTACATTCCTTAAGAAATCATCTAGGTTAGAATCAAATTTCTCCAAGAGCTTTATTAAACATTTGGGAGTTGGGAGGTTGGATTTTGATCCCTCATTACATATTATTAAAGGAGAAATAGAATTCAAAAAGAAAATATAGGTCAAAAGTATAGGGAATCTTCCAAAATGGAATTTTTAAAATCATTTTGGAAGCACTAAAGTAAAAGTAACCATTAGTTTTTTTTGCAAGTTCTCATTTTACTTTTTAAAGTAGTCTGACTTTCTCCTATGGCCCTAGTTCTCCAAGCACAAGTAATCTAGTCAATTAAAAAGCAAACCTAACAGTAATAGAAAATTCCCACCACTGGGAATTGCAGTTGCCACACAAAAACATGGTAGACTAAGAGACTTAATAATTTCAAATAAAACATTAAGGTTTAAGTAATTAAGTTTGAAGATAATGATATATTTGAATGACAACTAAATGGTATACGAATAGAAAGGACATCTTACTCCTATAACAGTATCAGGGAAGAGGAGGGTATCAGCAACATTCAGGTTTTAAATAACATATTATCCAGTTCTGGTAGCTTGGTGTGATTGAAACAATAAAATCTTGGACATTGTCTCTGAATAAGTTAAATAGGAACCTCAAAACTAAGCCTTTGTCAACTAGGTGGAGTAGTGGATAGAGAATTCAACTTGGAGTCATGAGGTACTGAGTTCAAATTTGGAGTCCGACACTTGTTGGATATGTCAGTAAGTCTCTTAAAATTTCTGTACTCTTGTTTTCTCAATTATAAAATGAAGATAGTAACTGTACCTGCCTCACTGGTTTGTTTTGAAGATAAAATTAGATAATAAGTATACAATGTTTTGTAATTCTTAAAACATTGTATAAATGCTAATTGTTTTTATCTGAATTTGTTCTGTCATGCCCACTGACACTAACAGCAACAAAAGGTGAGGGTAGTGAAAAACTGGAATTCCCCACCACCACCTTTAAATCAGCTCTAATATACCACACGCAGCCCCTTTGATGGGCTCAGGATAGCCCTTTTTAAAATGTTTCTGGAACTGCCAAATAACTACATTCATGTATCAGGTTTTATTTTTTTTATAACTTAGTGCCATTTTTATAATGGGACCACATTTTTATAACTATCCTACAGAAGATGCAGTATTAAGAGGCATTCTGATTTTTTAAAAATTATTGTCAGTGAAAGAGATGAAATTCTGATATAACCTAACCTTTCATAAACTGGAAAGTTTACCTGGCTAAGTAGCCTACTGACTAGCACAGCTGGAGGCAGAAATTAAATTCCATATATCATTTTAAGAAATAATGGAATGAACTTAGAAATATCTGTCTAAAAATGTCAACCTTTGTTTAACTACTGAAAACATCACACACAGAAAATCAGGGATACAATGTAGAAAATACGAACTATTTTGTTTCATGTCACATACTTCTATTGACTCATCAAAACAATTTTGTCCCAAATGTTTTTTTAATTTTAATTTACTAGGTAGTTCACCTAGGAAGATAATAGATCTATTGCATACCTGGATACCCACTCCCATCTTTTCCACTTGATATGGCCAGAAAAAACAACAGACAAATGAGAGAAGCAATGAAGTATTAATATGTTAACTGAATGCAAAGAATTTTTGAGAGACTGCTAGCTTTTTATGCATAAAGGTAAAATGGAATAGGAAACTGATCATTAATCCCTGAGATTAATCTTATGTCTGTGATTGTCCTTAAGATGTTGAGATCAATAACTCTAAAAAATCTATACAGAAGCTGTAAGTAAAGCAAAAACAAAACTCCTAAGGAAACAGTTCTCCACTCTTCTGAAGGAAGGTGAATTCTCCCCGTCCACTTTGGTGTTTTGCAGCACCATTGCATTCTCATTTTGGAAAACTGCAACTGGAAGAGACTAGTAGAGGCACATATCCTGTAGAGCAAAACAGATAAAAAATGGAGGCAAGGAAGGAGTTTCAAGGAGCCCAGAAAACCAGGAAAAGAGTCTACAATGAATTCAGTGGAAACCTAACCCTGAAATGAAGAGGTGGAAAGCACTGTTCAAGCATGATCACTCAGTCTTCTGTGTTGTTCCTCTTCCTTCATTTATTTTTTTTTCTTTCCTCAAACCAGTTTGTGCCCATTGTTCTATTTATTTTCTCTCCGAAGTCTTACTCTCTTCTTTTCATATATCACAATAAGAGCTCCTGAAACTGCTGCTCCCAAGTTGACCCCATATGCTCTCTATTACAGTTACCATTTCCAGGAATGTGAAGCGTTCTAAGACCACAGAGATGATGATCCTTCAGTTATCTCTTTTGGCTAGATTTTCAGATAAATGATAGTCTTAGCTAAGTACCTCTAGGAATTTCTATCAACACACACTTCGTGTTATTTTCGTTTTAAGATAACCTATGTGAAAGGGAAGCAAAACATGGAGGATTTAAATGCATATTATACTGTATAGTTTTCTATTTATCTAAAATGATTAGAACTTATTATAAACAGCTTATTTCTATGTTTAATGGATAGGTTATCTCAATGATATGGTCATTCATTCTACTGGATACATAATTCAATCCATTCATGCTTCCATATCCTATGTGATTGTTGTCCAGGACCTACCAGAAATTCTACCAGTTACTCAGGCTATTTGTAATCTAAGTTTGTAATGTACATTTAAAATCTCAACATTATTTTTACTGTAAGGCCAACCTATCTATGATTCTTGTCACTTTATTTTTTTGCTGTCTTTGCATTGATTTTTACTCAGAGAATATGGTTATGTTATTAAAAATGGGTGGAAGCCTACTAAAACGTATCATGAACTTCCAGTATGTGTGCTATTGACTTTGTTTCTGATATTTTGCTTGATTTCTGGCTATAGATAGTAAAATGAATCTCATTTTAATGAATTTTTCTTCACTTCTAGCTGGCAGGAAATTAGTCATCTCTGTCCTATGTTTCTGTAAGAATCCAAGTGGAACTGACATTTGAATTAAGAATGATACTGTCCTTTTCCTTACTATCTATAGTTATGATATTGGAAAGTGATTAGTGGTCCTGCAATAAATGACTACTCACATTTTTTCCGTGAAAGGCTTTTAGGATCATCAATTTCCTTGATGAAGCCTTGGGAGTTTTCTTTCTGTATTTTCTAAATTCTGATTTCATTTAGCGAATGTCTTCTAAATTATACTGTGATTGCATCTAATTTGGGGAAAATATAATTTTGAAAGAACAATATTATTTTAATAAGTAGTATTTTTTCAATTACATGTAAAGATAATTTTCAACAGTCATTTTTAATAAGATTTTGAGTTACACATTTTTCTCCTTCCCTGCCTCTCCTTCCTCTCTCCAAAATGGTAAGTAATCTGATGTAAGTTATACAAGTGTAATCACATTAAACCTATCTCCATATTAGTCATACTATAAAAGAAGAAAGAGTAAAAAAGGAAAAAAAACAACACAAAAACCCAAAGAGTGGCTATAGTACGCTTCAAATCTGCATTCAGACTCCATAGTTCTTTCTTTGAATGTAGATAACATTTTCCATCATGAGTCTTTTGGAATTGTTTTGGATCCTTGTATTGCTAAGAAGAGCTATATCTATTGTAGTTGATCATCACACAATGTTGCTGTTACTGTGTACAGTGTTCTCCTTCTGCTCACTTCACTCAACATTAGTTCATGTAAGTATCTGCATGTTGTTTAGAAATCCATCTGCTCATCATTGCTTATAGCACAACATTAATCCATTACATTCATATAGCACCACTTTTATAGTCATTCCCCAGCTGAGGACATTTACTCAATTTCCAGTTCTTTGCAACCACAAAAAGAGGTACAGAGGTTTGTACATGTATGTCTTTTTCATTGTTTTTATGATCTCTCTGGGATACAGAGTAAGTCATGACCTAGCTGGATCAAAGGGTATGCATGGTTTTGTAGCCCTTTGAGCATAGTTCCAAATTGCTCTCTAGAATGGTTGGATCAGTACACAACTTCATAGCAATGCATTAATGTCCAACTTGGGGAAGAGCAATCAAAATGGGAATACGGAACAGTTGCAATATATTAATGAAATATTATGTGATAATGATATCGCACTTTAAATCCTAGATAAAGGCCAAGCTATAGTAGAAATCTAGCACAAGAAACTAGGAGGTAGGTTTTATATAAGCTCCTGGCCTTTGGTATTAATTCACATATATTTCTACATGCAATGACATAATAAGGGAAAGGTATGTCAGTACAGAGAAAAAAAATTCTGTACTTCAATTTATAAACAACCCATATATTCCATGTATGATATATCGAATTCTTAAAAACATTTAGACAAATGAGTTCCATTCTAATTTCTGTTTTTAATTTTTATTTGAAGTTGTTCTATCACTGTTATCAGTTTATATTTATACTCAAATTTTAATGATTATCACAGTTATTTATTAAAATTAATCAATCCCATCTTTAATAAACAAAAAGTACAAAAAGTACAAATAGCCCAAAATTTCATTGCACTCTTCTTCAAAAGGTACTAATCAATATACATTAACAACTTTTTAAGTTATCCGTTGTTTAAAATGTTAGTCTATTATTGGAATTTCCCATTCTTCCAAACCATGTCACATAAAAAAAGTACAGAAAGAACAATGTTCAAATCTTTGAAGGGGTCTTGGTATACTCAAGTTGTTTAAGGACTTTTAGACATAAATAATTTTGATCTGTCATTTGTGCCTTATGAATAGAAAAATAGACCAACCTTGTGAAAAAAGAAAACAAACAAAAAACAAGTGACATTTTAAATCAGCAATATTTTCTCATTACTATGTAGAAAAAGAGAAAAAAAGATAAATCGAAATTCAGTCATAAAGCTTATAGGTTTTTTAAAAAAACAGTTCATTGGACAGTCATAGATTAGTTACATTAAGCAAATTTTTTCTGCAGTAATTGTGAAAAAATCATATTGTAACACAATTTATGAGCTAGCATATATAACTGAGAGGAAATTTAAAACAATGCTATCCGCAATGCTACAACTTTTTTTTCATAAATACGCATTCTGCTTGTAGTGAATTATCATCTCTTTTTCTCCACATTTCTTCTTGACTTTTTTAACTTTTTCCTATGGCAATAATAGTCAATGTCAGTTTCTTTCGTCAGTGCCTTATAACTTGCTCAGCCTAATGAATTTCAGGTACCAAGCATGCAGAACCATTTTCCAATTATATTTTTTTATTCAGAGCGTGAAAAAAAATATTGATTCAAGAAAGTATCTAGACTCAATTTGATAAAATACTCAGAGAATCAAAAGAGGAACAGAATTAAGAGGAAATGGTGATGTAATGAAATTATTTAGAAAACAGCTAGTTAGGTAGGTTTTAATAATGCAATTGAATGTGACACACTAATAGTAACATCATTCTCATTAAAGTCATCATGTTTAAATCTTGAACAAAGCTATTATTTCATTTTACTCCTGCTTTATCATTTAATCACAATCTAAGGAAAATGACTGGAATCTGAATTCATATGAAAGTGATCACATTGTCAACCAGGCAAAAAAGGCAACATGTTTAACTAAAGTAATAGTTTTACTATGATTCTGCGCAATTGAAAGAAATTAAGCATTAAAAGACAATAAGCCTGGACTAAGAAGAAAATTGAGCAAAGTTTAAGATAATTATTTGTAATATATATGTTCAAAATCTGTCTTCTAAAAAATAAACTGTGTATCCAGCTAATTTTACTCAATTTCCTCCCTAATAGTTTTTATCTAGCAAATAAAGGATGGAGGAGGGTAGTGTGGTATGTACATGGCTCCTATGATTGTTTAGTAAATACTTACAATTTGTCATAAATTTTTTTTTATATTCAAATACTATTTTAGTACAGAAATGAACTACTCATAAATAAAACAATGACACATAATTTGTAATCTAGATATTCAAACACCGCTCACTTCCCTTAGAAATTAATGTCAGAGTTATCCACAGGATAACTTTGTTGCTTGTAAGCATTCTGCAGTGCATTGCCAACTAATTAATTATTCAAAAAGATCATCATAAAGTTTTCTGTAGGAGAGATTTTGACTGAAAAAGAAAATAGACCACTCAAGAAGTCTGAGCAGAGGATAACTGACAAACTCCATGCATCCTGCTAGTATGCAAATAATATCAAAAGGACTACAGGAAAACATCAGCAAGAGTCTCACAACACAATGGGCATTAATGAGAGCACTTTGGGAGAACACTTATCTTGATGAGATCACAAAGCTCATGTAGTATACATTAAAATATAGCTCTTGCATTATGCCTAGTAAAAGAAACAATGATAAAATACCACCCAATTTACATACACACATGCTTACAAATTATGTGTGTGTATGTGTGTGTGTGTGTGTGTGTGTGTGTGTAATTGCAATGCATCTGAAGGTGCTATGTGTTTTGAGAGAGACAGAAACAGAGACAGACAAAGACAGAGAGACAAAGACACACAGAGAGACACAGAGACAGAGGGAGAACTAGAGATCACAAAATGATTTCCTTTACAATCTGAAAGAAAAATTCATTATATTTAGGACTTCCTTTTAAGTTTTAAGGTTAAACACTTTCAGTTTTGAATTAGAGACATATATATTTGCAGCACATGCTCTGGAATTATACTCTCAAATGCCACTAATGCTGGCTAATGCGGTCCAGAGAAAATGGCTACTACTCCCCACCAGCAGTGTAGGGTTAAACTTTAAAAAGTAGGGAAGAGTAGTATCTTTCTAATGTTGTGTTTAAAAGTCCCTACTGCTGTTTCCCCCCTTAATTATCATTTGCCATCAATTTAGCAATAAGACCTAATTTTTAGAACTGTACATATATTAAGTTGGCATATTTGGTAAAGAAACAAAAACAAAATCCCCACAGGTAGAGATAAAGCTCAGGGGAAATTGAATTCAAACTAAGAGCACATGTGGCAAAGGCAGTAATTCACTGGAGTAAGGATTTTTATTTTTCTAACATTCTCAAGATGTATATTTTAAGTATGCTGCAGATGGTCCATTGGGCTACTTAAAGAGACTCATGCTTTTTAACATTACATCCACTATATTTTATTTTCCTGATGCACATAATGCACCAGATGTTAGTAGCCCATGGGAAGTCAAAAAATCCTCTAGATCTATCACACATCACGTATTCTTCCTATAGCCAGGTAAGGGGTGGGAAGGACCTGAAATTGAAGGTAAATTTGGGGCTCTTTTCCTTATACCGAGTAATTATTTTTCTGGGGATTTCAGATTCATTCAAAGACTTCAGCTCTAAGTTGTCAGATGCTCAAAAAAAACTATTCTAAATTAACTAATTGGTTTTATAAAACTCACAAAGTAAATGACTAAAGTTCATCAATTAATCGCAACACAAGGACTTTTTTTGGACAGTTTGATATTTTTGGTAAGTAGTTTCTAAATTTATAAGTTTCAATGAAGGTACCTAATTGTACTGGTAGATATTGCTTCAGAGTTTCTCTGCAATCCATAAATAAGAAAGACACCTCCTTCAGTTATTCTTCTACATGAATGTGGTATCTTATTTTATAATTAATTCATAGTTCCTATGCTCATTTGGAGCTTATTTTGCTATAACAGGATTTGCTCTAAGCCTCCTCTCTCAGGGCCAGCCTGGTTACTATTTACTCCAACTGTTCTATAGTACTCTGAAGGAATCAAAGGAAAAAAAAAAACCTTTTATCTGCAATCAGTTTAAGGCCCTGTTTACCATATTCTCTGATTTTGGGGGCTTCAGAGACTAGCAACCCAGATCTATTTAACCACAGACTAGCTTTTAGAGAGGCATATTTAATTCAAGGACATAACAAGAAATAAATACACCTCTTGTGCATAGTTCTGTCTCATTCTGTCCATATTCCTCAGTCCAAAGGTAGGAGGTGGGAGAAGCAAGGGACACAGCTTAGTTCAGTTCCTACATAGCATTAGTCCCACCAAGTTCAAGTTTGAAGCCCAGATGGGCTCTGGTCTCTGCACTTATATTATTCAGGGCTTCCTAAGGGCCTACATACAATGCCACACTAATTCCTTTTATTCCTTGATCCCCATAGGTTTAGCACCTTGAAAAGATTGGAGACTCTGTTCCTTGGACTAAGAAAGAAAGAAAAAAAAGGAAAAGAATGAAAGAAAAGATAAAGTCCTTGACTTTCTCCTTGGGCCAAATGCCCTTTAAATTGGTTTGGGGAGAGGAGGAAACCTTTCAGCATAGCCTTTTCTCCTAAATATATTGTCTCAATGGCAGCTTCTAACTACATGATAATCCAATACAGCTATCTTTGGTAGTCTAAACATGAGCCAAGCTGGGATTACAAAAGTATATAGCAAAAGATGATTGTTTAAACTAGTTTTATAGAAACTTTGGTTCAAATTCCACTTTTGATACTTTCTTACTGTTTTTTTTGTAAGCCTCTATTTCCTTACCGGTATTAATCAAGATAATAACAGTGATATTACCTAACTCACAGTGTTATTGTTATGTTTAAGTAAAAAAAAAGTGTACAGAAATGTTTGGAAAATGTAAATATGTTTTACTCGCATGAATTATTTCTTTGTCTTTTTTCTAAAGTATATTAACTTTTCACATAGCATGGGCTAAGTCAATATAGTGACTTCACTGTGTTAGATTCAAAACAAAACATAAAATAGTTATTTTTATTTTCTAAATCACTTTATTAAAACCACCAGAATGTTCTCAGTACATGGCATTCTACTTTTCAACTATATATCTTTGAAAAAACCTGCCCCTCTTCCCTCCCCATCCAAAAGCCTTCACCTCAAAGTCTTGAAGTTTCTTCTTCCTCACTTTTACATCTCGTAATCTCTACAATTCTTTTAGGCTCAACTCCACTGTCATCTCATCCACAAACACTGTATTAATTCCCACAGATGTTGGTGGTTTCTATTCTCTACTAGGGTTTTGTATTTGTTCCATATATACGTTGCATTTTATTATATGAACTAGCTATTCCCCTTCAGTAGCATGTGAACTCTTTGATGACAGAAATTGATTCATTTTTCTTCTAAACTCAGGTCCTAGCACAGTGCCCAGGATATACAGTAATCATTGAAAGGAGTGATAATCATTTTTTAAATTGGTTACAGAATTAAACTTGAACCATCAAATAGTCTGAAAAACTAAGGATATATTCTTTCTTAGACCCTATGTCAAGTATTTTCTGTTTGACTTCTAAATTATTCAAGAACACATGAACACTGAACTTTTAAGTGTAAAGACAATTCTGTATAATCTGAGACACAGACTACTAGGAGTCCCAAAATCCAGGACACAGTTTTGGGAAAACAGGAGAATGTTAGCAAAACAAAGAAAAGCTCTTCTGATCTATCCCCATTCTTTTTAGTGTTTTGTTAGATTACCCCTTAATAACGACAGCAACAAAAGCAATATTAACAATAATAAAAAATACCAGTTAGCATTTACATAGAGCTTTAAGGTTTGTAAAGCACTTTACATTTTATCTCATTTGATCCTGAAAATCTTGGGATGTAGGTTCTGCTATTATTCCCATTTACAGATGAGAAAACAGGCTAGGAAATTTTACTAACTTTCTAAGTGTTCTACAGTTGCTAAATTGCTGTGTCTTTCTGAATCCGGCTACAATACTATTTACTGAGCTACCTAGCTGTCATTAATTTTCTTAAATGAGTACATGTTCTATTCCCCTAGGATGAAAGATCCATAAGAACACGAATTATTTGGTTTCTATTTTTGGATCTCTCCTGTTTGTGCAGTGGCTTACATACAGTGAATGATTAATAAATTAAATCTCAAAAGAAATTAAACAAATATTCAAAAATTGAAGGCTTCAATACATACATATGCATAATAGAAAATAACATATTGAATATTTCATAATGCATTGTTAAATATAATCAAAGAATAAGTTTTCACTGAGACATGAAACAGAGTTCACTGAGTTTTAAAAATCATAACTTGAGTAAAATATTTTAATCTTAGTGTTTACGATCTTCATGAGGAATGTCAGAAATGCACAATTTTACCCTGCTTAGCAGTGAGAGGTTCCCTATCCCAAAACACATGTACAAACATACACACACACACACACACACACACAACCCAAAACCAAATAAGGAACACCAATAAGCTGTGTACTTAAGAGACTTAATGGAAAGGATAGAGACTTTTCCATTCCTATCAGTCTTTATTTGGGGATTTTTAACATATCATTAAAAATAGTAAAGGGGAGGTAGGACCAATGTACTGCTTTTGTTCAAATTATGCATTGTCCATACACATCTGCCTCCCTAGTATTCTGAAAAAAATATCAAATACATCAGTAGTGATTTTTAACCAGAAAATCACATTTTTATTAGTATGTATTAATCAAATAATATAAATAGTAGAATGTAAAACAGAATTATGTGTCTTGATGCTGTTACTGAAACTTTTCCATTTTAAAAAAAATATCACTTCTGCTTTTTTTTATGCACTAAACTAAATCATGTTGTCTTTGGTAGATCAGCTTTTCAAAATTCTTCATTGTCATCTTTATAGAAATTTTTATATACATTATTACCTTATTTGATATTCAACCCTAAATGAAGATTATCTGGGTATTTTGATTAGTATTTTACAGAGGAAGAACTTGACTTTTTGAGTATAAGTACCTTGTACTAGTCACAAAGCCAATAACCCACAACGCTTTTAATTCAAATACATAGCTCCATTTTTATTCTTTTTCATGACCTTGACGTTCTTACTGAACAAAAAAGCTAATCTCTTAAAGTTTTAATGGTGTTTTACATGCATTATTTTTAGTTGCTCCTTACTAGAACTCTATGAGATACATGTGCATGTTTGGGGAATGGGATGTACCACTGCTATATCTCCATTTTAAAGATTAGTTAATAGGATTATAGATTTAGAACTTGAAGAGATATTCAAGGGTATCTAATAAGTATATTTTCTATGTGAGAAGAAAAAGAGTTTCTGAGAATCTAAGTCACTTTCTTTAACTCTTTCCTGAGATGTAGGCCTACATCTTCCGCTACCTGCTTGACAACTCTTTCCAGATGGCAGCACATCCAAAACTTAGTTTTCCTTCTACATTCATTATTTTTTTTTCTAATATCACTTCTGTTGATGGCACTGCTATTATTTTATTGGGTAATCCTATTTACATTTTAAATTGTGTGTGTGTGTACATATAATTTCTGATTCGTACGTCTTTATCTCTTCCATTGTCTCAATTAAACAAGCAAGAAGTAATTAAGTAAAATATCCATACCAAATACTGACAAATGTATTCAAACAATACAAATTTCCGCATCAGTCATGTCCAAAAAATGTATGTCTCATTACTCATTTTAGATCTAACCACTCCCTCTCAGTTGGTGGGTAGCATGCTTCATCTTTGACACAATGGAATCTGGTTTGTCATTACATTCATCAGAGTTCTAACATCCGTCTGGGTTATTTTTCATTATGGTATCATGGAATAAATTATTCCTTTTAATCTTCATTTTGGAGAGAATGTCTCTAATATGGCTACACAAATTCATAGCTCCACCAGGCACCAAAATTCTTGCATTCACCAAAGTTTTCAACCTGGGGAGGGGTCATACTCTTTTCTTTCCTTTCAATCCCTGTGTTTATTAAGCTTATAAGACAACTTGATTTATTTCCTTAAAATACTTTCATCCATTTTTTTCTCTCTGCTCACATTTTGAGCATCCAGATTCAACCCTTTATCCCCATTTCACAACCAACCTAGACTATGGCAATAACTGTTTAACTGATCTTTTTTAATCTACTTTCTGCAATCTCCAGTCCTTTCTCTAAAGAGTGACAGTCAATCAACAAACATATGGTCGTACCGTACCTGGGACTGTGCTATTTACTAGAGAAACAAACTAAAGGAAAAAAAAAAAAGATACATATTCTGAAGTGATATACTTTTCAATAGTGGAAATACCATGCATAAATAATAAAATACAAGGTAAATAGGAAGATTAAGATAATTGTATATGAGGGTGACTCATCAGCAGAAGTGTGGGGATGGATAACAAAGGACCTTGGAACGTGAATTTGAGAAGAGCCTTAAATGAAGTCGGGGATCTCAAAAAACTTTGGTTGCCAGAAAAAACATTCTAAGGCAGGGTGGCATCACAATGGCAAAGAAAAGCCAGGAAATTACCTATGTTCTCCCCAGTTTCCTTCAGAAAAAAATAAAACAAGAAGTTAAACTGAGGTTTTAAAATGGATTCTGGAATAGCAGAATCTACACAACAGATGGAATGAAGCAATTTTATAGCTTAAGAAAACTTAGAATGATTTAAGGAAAGGTCTGTTTCACTTAGGTAAAAGGAGAGTAAAGTCCAGGGAAGATGGTATCTTGGCAAGCCAGTATGATATTCTTAGCCACGGCAAGGATGAGCAAGTGAGGGCCATTAGGCCTGGATCTGAAGGCCATCTGTGAGGCCTCCAACCCCAACAGAGAAGGCAAATTTTCAGCCCTGGAACCTATGTCAAAAGAGGCAGGTGTAGGCTGAGGTACCTTACTACAGTGGGCAAGCCACCAGCACCAGAGGCCCTGACATGGAAAGCCACTGACCAGGCTATTGGTCCACAGCAAATGAAGCTTGTGTTGCTGCCCCTTGTGTCCTAGAAAAATAATTCAACTTTAAAAGTGATGAAATAGTTTAAAATCAAGAAGAGTAAAAAAAAAAGAAAAAAGTCTTAGAAAGCTAGGATGGGGACAAGGAATACCAAACCACAAGTTCAGGAGAGGACAACAATGTCGACATGCATAAATGAGAAAGCTCAAAGGGAAACATGAATTATTCTCAAGCCCCAAAAGTCTTCCTGGAAGAGCTCAAAAAGGATTTTAAAAATCAAATAAGAGATTGAAGAAAAATTGGGAAAAGAAATGAGAGATGTGTAAGAGAGTGAACAAGTTAGAAAATGAAGAACAATAGACTTAAGAAAACAATTCCTTACCATGGCAGAAGGGCTGTAAAAATGGGCATACACTTTGACCCAACAATACTGCTTCTAGGCCTTAATCCCAATGAGATGTGAGGAAAATGTGAAAAGGACCCATATGTACAAATATCTATATCTGTATCTATATAGATATGGATGGTCTACATCTATATCTATATAGATATCTATTTCTATATCTATCTATCTACCTATCTCTCTATCTATCTATGTCTCTATCTCTGTGTCTGTCTCTATCTCTATCTCTGTCTCTATATCTATCTGTCTGTCTATCTATCTATCTATCTATCTATCTATCTATCTATCTATCTATCTATCTATCTATCTCAGCTCTTTTTGTGGTGGCCAAGAACTGGAAATTGAGGGGATGTCCATCAACTGAGGAATGAAATGGAATGGAATAGAATGGAATACTATTGTGCTGTAAGAAATGACCAACAGGTGAATTTCAGAAAAATGAGGAAAGACTTATATGAGTGAAGGGAGCAGAACCAGGGGAACATCATACACAGTAACAGCCACAGTGCTTGAGGAATGATTTTCACTGACTTAGCCCATCTCAGTAATGCAAGGACCTAAAACATTTCCAGATAACTCTTCATGCAAAATGCTATCCACATCCAGAAAAAGAAATCAGAATGGAGTCAGAATGCCGAATGAAGCAGATTATTGTCTCTTTTGTGATGTTTTGTTATTCTCATGATTTCTCCCTTTCATTATAATTCTTCTATAGAAAGTGACGAATATGAAAATGTGTTTAGTAGGAATGAATGCATAGAGTTCATATAAGACCACATACCATCTTGGAGAGGGAGAGGGAAAGGAAAGGGAGCACATTTGGAACTTATGGAAGTGAATGTTGAAAGGTGAAAAAGAATTAATAAATTTGGGAAAAAAGAAACCAATTCCTTAGCAAATCTAATTGTCTAAATTTTTAAAATATCCCCTGAAAAAATAAGTTCTTAAAATGTAGAATTGGTCAAATGGAAAAAGAAGTCCAAAAACTCACTGAAGAAAGTAATTACTTTTGTTTTTAGTAATCCTTTTAATTCCTTTTTTAATATATAATTTATTTATTTTTCAGTTCTTAACACTCCCTTTCACAAGAATTTGAATTCAAAATTTTCTCCCTATCTCTCCCCACCTCCCACTCCAGGACAGCATGCACCCCATTCATCCCTTCCTCCAGTCTGTCTTCCCTTCTATTGCATACCCTTCTTCCATCCCCCTTCCCCTCTATTTTCCAGTAGGGCAAAATAGATTTATATACTCCATTGCCTGTATAGCTAAATGTCCAGTTGGATGGTGAAACAGTTTTTAATAATCATTCTTAAAGCTTTGAGTTCCATATTCTCTCCCTCCCTCTCCAACTACCCTTATTGATAAAACAAGCAATTCAATATGTCATACACATGTAACAATGCAAAGCACTTACATAATATTTATGTGTAAAAGGCTAACCACATTTCCCTCTGTCCTATCCTGCTCTTCATTCCATTCTCTCTCTTAATGTGTCCTCCCACAATAGTTTTGCTTCTGAATATCCCTTTCTCCAATGTGCTGCCCTTCTATTATCTTCCCTCTCCTATCCACTACACTCTTGCCTTCCTGCAGGGTAAAATAGATTTCCATATCCAATTGAGTGTGTTCTATTCCCTGCTTAAACCAAATCCCATGAGAATAAAGCTCATTTATTTTCTTTCATCTTTCCCCTCTTCCCCTCCACTGTAAAAGCTCTTTCTTCTCTCTTTTATGTGAGATGACTTGCTACATTCTACCTCTTCCTTTCCCTTACTCCTATTGCATTCCAGTCAACAGTGAATTTTATTTATTTAGGTATTCTCCCTTCATATTCAGCTCACCCTGTGCCCTCTATGTATACACACACATATACATACATACACACATATATACCCATGTACACATACATATATACACATATATAATATACACATAAATACATACCCATACACACCTACATATATATATATATATATATATATGTATATATATAATATATACACATATTCCCTTTAACTACCTAAATACTGCCTAATTGAGTACCTGCATAGACTTTGGCTTAAAAGGGCCAAAGTTTCCCAGTACATCCTGGGTCATCTCCAGGCATCCTGAAGAATATCTTGTCACTTTACTCAGATGGCTCAGGAGAAGAAGTGAGGCTTGTGACCTTGCACAGCCCTCCCTCACTTAAAAAAGGTCAAGTGCAAGTCATTAGCTATCATCTGTTCAATTACAATGAAAAAAAATACTATTTTCTTCAGTGAGCTTTTGAGTTTCTTTTCATTTGGCCAATTTTGCTTTTTAAAGCATTCTTCTCCTCATTAGTGTTTTGGACTTCTTTTACCATTTGAGTTAGTCTATTTTTAAGTGTTGTTTTCTTCAGCACTTTTGCAGTCTCCTTAAGCAAGCTGTTGGCTGGCTATTCATGATTTTCTTGCATTGCTCTCATTTCTCTTCCCAATATTTCCTCCACTTCTCTTACTTGATTTTCAAAATCCTTTTTGAACTCTTTCATGACCTGAGACCATTGTTTATTTTTTTGGTGGTTTTGGATGTATAAGCCTTGACTTTGATGTCTTCCTCTGATAGTATGTTTTTTGCTTCCTCATCCAAAAGGACAGAAGATACTTTTTCACCAAGAAAGTAACCTTTTATAGTCTTATTTTTTCCCCTTTTTTTGGGACATTTTCCCAATCAGTTACTTGACTTTTGAGTCCTTTGTCAAGTGGAGGGTATACTCTAGGAATTTGTAAGTTCTCAGTTCCTTAAAGATGGCACAATCAAAGGTGAGGAGTTTCCCTCTCTCCTGGCCTATGCTCTAGTCTGGTAGTAACTACAAATATTCTTATCTGCCCAGGATCTGTGGGTAGGATTCCTTCTCTGCAGTCACCACCAGCTCAACCACTCCAGTGTTTCTTCTCACCGCACGACTTCCAGTTAGGACTGAGACCCAGATCAGCTACTCTATTTCCCCATGGTCTTTAGGCAGAGGGCTCTCAAAGTGGAAGCTGCTGGTGCAGTCGCTTCTGCCACCCTGGGGCCAGGGCCAGATAGCATTCCCCTCTCAACCAGGTGAAAGAGCTTTCTTATTGACCTTTGAAGCTCTCTTTGGTGTTTGTTGAGAAATTCCATGTTTGTTGAGAAATCTGGGAACTGAAGCTGATACCCGTGATTCTATGACCTGAAGCCAGCTCCAGTCCTGTCTGTGCTGTATCACATGGCCAAAGCTGAGCTGTGCTCTGCTCTGAACCCAGTGTGACAGACCTTTCCTCTTGGCCTTCCAGGATGTCTTGAGCTGGAAATATCTTTCACTCTGTCAGTTTGTGGCCTTTGCTGTTCTGGGATTCGTTTAGGGCCATTTTTAGAGGTATTTTTTGGACTATGTGGGGGGAGAGTTAGAATAGTTTCATCTTTCTACTCCACCATCTTGGCTCTACCCTCAAGAAAGTAATTCCTTAAAAATTCAAATGGAGTAAATGGAAGTTAAAGATTCCATGAGATTTCAAGAATCAGTCAAACAAAATCAAAAGAATGGAAAAAGAAATGGAAGGAAATGTAAAATGTCGCACTGGAAAAGCAACTTACCTGGAAAATAGATCCAGGAGAGATAAGTTAAGAATTGTTGAACTACCTGAAACTCATGATAAAAAAAAGAGAGCCAAAACAGAAAGTAAATTACTGACCAATTTTTCTGATGAATATTTACGAAAAATTTCAAATAAAATATTAGCAAGGAGATTGCAACATTATATTGTGAGGATATTACATTATGAACAGATGGGATTTATGCCAGAAATTCAGGGCTAGTTAAATATTAGGAAAGCTGTCAATATAATTGGTTATATAAGTAACAAAACTAACAAATCATATGACTTTCTCAATAGAAAATTTAAAAACTTTTAACAAATACAGCACTCATTACTAATAAAAATTGCTAAAGGGAAGAGGAGTAATTTGAGTTTCCTTTGAAATGGTAAGTACTCTCTGTCTAATACCATCAATAAGAATTACATGTAATAGAACCACATTAGAAGCTATAAGGTCAAGGGCAAAACAAGGATGTTCTCTGTCATCACTATTAATCAATATTCTTCAAGAAGAATTGCATTTACAGTAAGAGAAGAAAAAAATGAAGGGAATAGAATAGATAATGAGGAAATAAAACTATCATTCTCTGTAGAGGATATTATGGTATATTTAGAGAATCCTAGAGAAACAACTAAAAAATCTAGTTGAAATAATTAACAATTTTAGTGTTTGCCAGATAAAAAACAAATCTAAATAAATCAACAACATTTCTATATATTACCAACAAAGCACGAGAACCAGGAAAAAAAAATTACATTTAAAGTAAATGTACAGTTTTCTTTTGAATTCTTGCTAGGATGAAGCAATGTTCTTGGTGCTCTCTCAACAACCTAAGTCCCTTGTGGTATCTTCTTGCACTTTTGGGGATATCACCTCTGTTTAGGAGGGCCTTGAGTCACTTTTCAGTTCACTGCTTTTGGGAAACTGTTGAAAGCCAGAACCACCAAGACAGGTTGCCTAATTTTCATGATAAGTATGGCACCCCAATATTGTTAAGTGAAGCTACTTTATATTTTGCCATTTGAACATGTGTGGCAATACAAATTGGAATTGAATGGAACCTGTCTCCTGTTGGCAGAGTCTTCTCAAAAGATTGGAGAAGCCAGTAAAGGAGAAATTCCTTTTCATCAAAGCTGGTGCCATTCTGGATTGTTCGAAAATTAATATAATACAATAAAGATAGTCTGTTTTCAACTGTAACATTGCGTTATTAATGTAATAAAATGCATTTGAAGTCTTTGTTGTGTAGATTTTGTTCATTTCCTATACAAAAAAGCCTATGCTCCAATTAGCTTATTGGTCTTGTGAATGTATTAGTATTAATATTAAGTAGCACTGCTGCATTTCTACATTAGTTTTTCCCATATCCAACAAATGAAAATTTGGATACCACAGAGAAGCTAACTTTGAAGTACTTTAAACTTAGATAATTCAGAAATAGCAGTGAGTTCAGAAAGCTATATCACATGTTATCTGAGCTCCCAAGAGTTTGATATCAAGGTGGCCATCCAAGTGCCATTATTCATGTAGGCATACTTCTCGCTTTATCTTCTGTTTGATATATCAAGGTGCCATGAAGGTGGAAAGGGAAAGATGTCCCCTTCAAGAGTTCCCAGAATCAATGAGAAAGGGCCTTCATTCTGACAAATATGCATCCAGTCTCTGCTTAACGATCACCAGTTCGGGAGAATCCACTATTTTCCTAAGATAGCTCCTTCTACATCAAAGCTTACATTTCCATCTTTTATGACTCCCATCCCTAATTCTGTCCTCTGGGGTTAATCAGAATCTTTTCCTAATTCTTCCTTCATATAGCTCTTCAAACATTTACACTAAAGCATCATTTGGTCCGTGTATGGAATGATCTACTAGCTTGACTCTAGATTTTACGGTTGGGTACATGTAAATGTCTTACATTCCCATTTTCGAATGAAAACATTTGTAAGCTTCATGCCAATTAGGGAAAATTGCCTTCTATCCCACTCCCCTTTGGAAAAGACAACTCTTGTAACAGATGTGTATAATCAAGTAGAACGAATTCCTGCATTGACAATGTCCAAAAAATGTTTTGAGATATATATATATGTGTGTGTGTGTATGTATATATGCATGTATGTGCATGTATATACATACATACATACATACACATATATACATATATATATACATATATATACTCAGAGTCCATTACCTCTTTTGTCAAGGAGGTGGGCAGTATGTTTCATTATGAGTCCATTGGAATTATGGTTGGTCATTGCATTGATAAGAGATTTCTGGACTTTTAAAATAGCTCATAATGTTATTGTACTTATTTTTCTGGATGCGCTCACTTCATTCTGCATTAGCTCACATAAGCTTTCCCATGTTTTTATGAAAACATCTCCATAATTTTCTATAGTGCAGAAGTATTCCATGACATTCATATGGCATAATTTGTTCAGCCAATCCTCAAGTGATGGATACCCTTTTTGCAGTTGTCACCATACACAAGAAAATTTGCTCTGAATATGTTTTTCCTTATGGGTCATTTTCCTTTTTCTTTCATATCTTTGAGGGTATAATCTTAGTAGTGGTATTGCAAGGGCAAAGGATATGTGCAGTTTAATAAACTTTCTCACATTGGTGTAAATTGTTTT
Source organism: Notamacropus eugenii (assembly GCF_028372415.1). NCBI lineage: Eukaryota > Metazoa > Chordata > Mammalia > Diprotodontia > Macropodidae > Notamacropus > Notamacropus eugenii. Next base: position 254,879,762 of record NC_092877.1, on the reverse strand, counting down.
CCACAATGGTATAGCACCAATGTGATATTCACAGTGCTCACAGCAGGCATGAATAACCTGGAACAATTCTGAATCGTGAAATACAACAGATTCTCCACATGGAAGACAGAACCAAAGCTTCTCTGAAGCAGATTTCAGAAAGCCAAATCCATCACAATAACAAAAATCTGTACACAATAATAATGCAGAGGGCAACACCAACCCCAAGCCTTCTCCCTGCTAAGCTTCCAACAAACCAACTCCATTAAACAAATCACAAGCAAGCTCCCTTAAAAAAAATCACAAACAATATCTTTCCCTCACACTAGGTAGATGCCTACTTGCCTGAATCCTTCCTAGCTCTAACTAGACCCTGATCAATTTCCTCTCAGCTGTCCTCTAGCTCCACCTTTTCCTGTTCCAGCCCTTCAGCAAACTCCTCCCACCACAGGCTCCATATAACTCAGGCTTATGTGACTCAGGCTTCCATGTGACCCAGGCAGGTCACATGGGCCAATTAATGAATTGGAAAGATCTTCCCATTTAAAATATTATTACAAATAACTGGGCCAGTTCACAGTGCAAACTATAGTTCATTACTGTATCCATCTTTCCAGAGTCCTTCTAGTATTTTTCTTTTCTGTCAACTTTCCTAATCTGATAGACAATAAAGTGTAATTTGCATTTCTCTAATTAGTTATTTGGAGCATTTTCTCCTTATGTGTACTGATGGGTTGAATTTCCTTGAAAACTGTATTTTCATATCCTTTCATCATTTATCAACTGGGGAATGGCTCTTATTAATCTGAATTAATTACCTATATATTAGAGAAACAATACAAAGAAATCACCAATTATTTGCTTCTCTTCAAATTTTGTCTGCATTGGTTGTACAAAACTTTAAATTTTATGTAATCAAAACTGTCTATTTTGCCTTCTTGCATTGGCCTTTGCTAAGCCACATTGGGGAAGAGGGGAAGATCCCCTCTTCCCCAATGTGGCTTTATCCATCTATCTATCTCTATCTATCTATCTATCTATCTATCTATCTGTCTATCTATCTATCTATCTATCTATCTATCTATCTATCTATCTATCTATCTATCTATCTTTCTATCTATCTACATATAAAGAGAGATAGATATAGCTACCATATATGTATATATATGATATATACCATATATACCATATATTTATATATACATATATGTGTGTGTGTGTGTGTGTGTGTGTGTGTGTGTATAAATCCTGCTATCACAACTTTAATTGTAGAGTGGTCTATTCTCTCCAATTAAAGTTGGGATAGCAGGACTAATTTTTCAATTTGCATAATCCCACCATTTTATGTGGGCTGCATCTAAATGATTTTTCACTTTCTTATTACTATCAAAGGCACAAACATTCTACAAGTTTCTCAGGCTCAAAATTTTATCATTGTGATGTACTCTTCACTCTCCATTAACAGACAACACCATTTTATTTCCAAACCTTATCATTTAAACCTTCACAACACTTCCCATTTTTGACCCTTTCCTTTAATCATGCCAACTGCACTCCAATAACCCTAATATAGTTTCTCATCACCATTAATCTAAACTACTGCTATAGCTTTCATATTGTTGTTACTCCCAGAAATTCTTGAAAAATTAAACCAGACTTATAGTACAGTTTCTTCTAAGGCCTGTTGATTAAGGTCTATTATCCAGCTAAGAAGATGCTATACAATCTGGATAAATCTGTTGCGTTAAGAATACAAATTTATAACATCAGTTTTCTACCCATCATTCTTCGTGGTTGTGAATCATGGAATACGACAATTTGAGAAGGTTTGGTGCTGAAGATAACTTAAAGGAAAGTAGAAAGAAACATGATGCACAGGCTGCATCTCAATGCCATGGTGGTAATTTATATGTTAGAATGACATTGATTCCATCAGTGAGAATATATATTTTAGAATAGGTTTTGGGGTGATCATGTGGCAAACATAAGGAATAGCAGAAATACAAAACAAGGACTGTACTAGAAGTCACAAAAAATGATGAATGAATTTATTTTTATGAAGTACTTCTTATATTGTGACAGTATTCTAGGCTCAAGGGAAACAAAAATATGAAATGAAAGCCTTTGACCTTAAGGAAGCTAGGCTTTTTGGGGGAGTGCAATATATACACAAAATGTGTAAAATGTTATGTAATTTTGGAGTACAAAAACAGGATAGGGAATAGAGTGGCTTCAAGGTGGTGCTTGAAATGAGCATTTAAGATAACTAAGAATTCTTTTTTTTTAATGGAGAGAGATGATTTGTAAATCAGGAAATTGGGAATTCTAAGAGATAGACATGGAAAGGAACTGCTTTGCAGGTATAAGTGATGATAAAGAAGGAACCCAGTTTATTGGATAATGTGTGGAGCATTTATGAAAAGAAATATGTAAAAATTTCACACGTTGAAAAAATGTGGATAACTTACCACCTGTATCCATAGAGATAACATGGACATCAATGAAAATAGAGTTCCACTGAAGCAAATAAAGCATTTTAATGATGTTAGAAATGATTACATATTTGTTGCAGTGCTCTAACAATGGAGCTGTAATTTTGTCCTGTTGAAATGCTTTTTTTAACAGTATTTTATTTTCCCCAATTACATGTCAAGACAATTTTAGCATTCACTTTTAAAGATTTCAGTTTTCAAATTTTTTCCTTCCCTCCTCCTCTCCCTCTTCTGAAAATAGTAGGCAATTTGATGTAAGTTATGCATATGCTATCATGTCATGCATATTTCCATATTAGTCAGAGTTGTGATGGAAAAAATAGATGAAAAGGGGAAAATCACACACAAAAAAGAATAAAGCAGAAACAGTATCCCTCATTCTGTAGACAGAATCCACCTGTTCTTTATCTGGTTGTAGATATCATTCTCCTTCATAACTAGTTTGTACTTATCTTAGATCATTGTGTTGCTGAGAAGAGCTAAGCCATTCATAGTTGATCATTACACAATGTTGCTTATATTGTGTAAAATTTTTTTTGGTTCTGCTCGTTATACTTTGTATGAGTTCATATAAGCCTTTTGAATTTTTTTTCTGAAATCTACCTCTTCATCACTTCTTATTGCATAATATTATTCCATTATATTCATATACTACAACGTTTTTGGCCATTTTTTACCACCATGAAAAGGGCTGCTATAAAAATATTTGCATATGTAGGTCCTTTTCCCTTTTGTTATGCCATCATTCAAATATAGAACTAACATTGGTATTGCTGGATGAAAGGGTATTCAGAGTTTGTTTGGCCTTTGACCATAGTTCCAAATCGGTCGCCAGAGTGGTTGGATCAGTTCTCAACTCCACCAGCAGTGTCTTCATTTCCCCACATCCTCTGCAACATATATATTTTCCCTTTTTGTCATGTTAGGCAATCTAATTGGTGTGAGGTGTTATTTCAGAGTTGTTTTAATTTGCATTTTTTGAATCAAAAGTGATGTAGAGCACTTCCTCATGTGGCTATAGATAGTTTTGATTTCCTTCATCTGAAAGCTTCTTGTTCATATCCTTTGGCCATTAACAATTGGGGAATAGTTTTTATTCTAATAGATTTCACTCAGTTCTCTATATGTTTGAAAAATGAGGCCTTTATCACAGATATTTATTGTAAAGTTTGTTTCCCAGCTTTCTGCTTTCCTTCTAATCTTCCTTGCATTGTTTTTACTAGTGCATTTAAAAAATTTAATCTAATCAAAATTATCTATTTTACATGTAATAATGCTCTCTATCACTTGCTTGGTAATAATCCTGCAATTCATTTAATTTTCCTTTAAGAATCTGGATGCTATGATAGTAACTACATGTGTGTTTAGTACTGATATTACTTCATTGTCTGTAGTACCTTTTAGGAAGCTGTATTTTCCTTCCTTCCTTCCTCCCTCCCTTCCTCCCTCCGTTCCTTCCTTCCTTCCTTCCTTCCTTCCTTCCTTCCTTCCTTCCTTCCTTCCTTCCTTCCTTCCTTTCTTCCTTCCTTGCTTCCTTCCTAACTCCCTCCCTTCCTTCTTTCCTTCCTTCCTTCCTCCCTCCCTCCCTCCCTTCCTTGTTTCCTTCCTTGTTTCCTTCCTTTCCTTCCTATGACCTCGATATTTATAGTACTTACAGTGGCCATGAATATCATGACACAATTTTGAATCACAAAATACAACACACTCTCCACATGGAAGACAGAACCAAAATGTTTATTAAGACACCAGAAAGTCAAATCCATCACAGCAACAACAATCTATGTACAATAACAACAGAGAACAACATCATCCACAAGCCTTCCCCCTGCCAGGCAAATCATAACCAGGCTCACTTAAACAAAATCACAAACAAATTCTTTCACTTGTGCTAGCCTGCTGCGTGCTTGCATGAATCTTTCCTTGCTCTGACTAGATTCTGACCAATTTTCCCTCAGTCCTGTTGTAGCTCCACCTCTCAAGGTTTAACACTTCTTATTGGACCCCTTCAGCAAATTCGTCCCATTGCAGGCTTTCATGAGACCCAGGCAGCTTACATGGACCTATTAATGAATGAGAAAGATCTCCTCCTTAAATTACCATTACACCTATCTATTTTCCTTAGGTCTATTTTTGCCTTGGCTTTGTCTGAGATCAGTTTTGTTACCCCTATGCTTTTTTTACTTCAGCGGAAGCATAATAGATTCTTCTCCAGCCTATTACCTTTACTCTGTGTATGTCTTTCTTTTTAAAGTGTGTTTCTTTTTTTATTTTAAATTTTTTTTAATTTTTATTAATTTATTTAACTTTTAACATTCATTTTCACAAAATTTTGGGTTCCACATTTTCTCCCCATTTGTCCTCTCCCCCCACCCCAAACCACTGAGCATTCTAATTACCCCTATCACCAATCTGCCCTTTCTTCCATCATCCCTACCTTCCCTTGTCCCTGTCTTCTCTTTTGTCTCGTAGGGCCAGATAACTTTCTATACCCCTTTACCAGTATTTCTTATTTCCCAGTAGTGAGAACAGTACTTGACAGTTGATCCTAAAACTTTGAGTTCCAAAGTCTCTTCGTCTCTCCCTCCCCACCCACTGCTTTTGGAAGGCAAGAAATTCAATATAGGCCCTATCTGTGTAGTTTTGCAAATGACTTCCATGATAGTAGTGTTGTGTAAGACTAATTATATTTCCCTCCATCCTATCCTGCCCCCCATTGCTTTTATTCTCTCTTTTGATGCTGTCCCTCCCCAAGAGTGTTGACTTCTAATTGCTCCGTCCTCCCATTGCCCTCCATTCCATCATTGCCCCCACCCTGCTTATCCCCTTCACCCCTTCTTGTATTGTAAGATAGATTTTCATACCAAAATGAGTGTGCATTTTATTCCTTCCTTTAGTGGAATGTGCTGAGAGTAAACTTCATGTTTTTCTCTCACCTCCCCTCTTTTTCCCTCCACTAAAAAGTCTTTTGCTTGCCTCTTTTATGAGAGATAATTTGCCCCATTCCATTTCTCCCTTTCTCCTCCCGATATATTTCTCTCTCACCACTTAATTTCATTTTTTAAAGATATGATCCCATCCTATTCAGTTCACCCTGTGCTGTGTGTGTGTGTGTGTGTGTGTGTGTGTGTGTGTGTGTAATCCCACCAACTACCCAGATACTGAAAAGTTTCAAGAGTTACAAATATTTTCTTTCCATGTAGGAATGTAAACAGTTCAACTTTAGTAAGTCCCTTGTGACTTCTCTTTGCTGTTTACCTTTTCATACTTCATTCTTGTGTTTGAAAGTCAAATTTTCTTTTCAGCTCTGGCCTTTTCATCAAGAATGCTTGAAAGTCCTCTATTTCATTGAAAGACCATTTTTTCCCCTGAAGTATTATACTCAGTTTTGCTGGATAGGTGATTCTTGGTTTTAGTCCTAGTTCCTTTGACTTCTGGAATATCCTATTCCATGCCCTTCGATTGCTTGATGTAGAAGCTGCTAGATCTCGTGTTATCCTGATTGTATTTCCACAATACTTGAATTGTTTCTTTCTAGCTGCTTGCAATATTTTCTCCCTGACCAGGGAAGTCTGGAATTTGGCCACAATGTTCCTAGGATTTTCTCTTTTTGGATCTCTTTCAGGTGGTGATGGGTGGATTCCTTGAATACTTACTTTGCCCTCTGTTTCTAGAATGTCAGGGCAGTTTTCCTTGATAATTTCATGAAAGATTATGTCTAGGCTCTTTTTTTGGTCATGGCTTTCAGGCAGTCCCATAATTTTTAAATTGTCTCTCATGGATCTATTTTCCAGGTCAGTTGTTTTTCCAATGAGATATTTCACATGATCTTCCATTTTTTCATTCTTTTGGTTTTGTTTTGTGACTTCTTGGTTTCTCATAAAGTCATCAGCCTCCATCTGTTCCATTCTAATTTTGAAAGAACTATTTTCTTCAGTGAGCTTTTGAACCTCCTTTTCCATTTGGCTAATTCTGCTTTTGAAAGCATTCTTCTCCTCATTGGCTTTTTGGACCTGTTTTGCCAATTGAGTTAGCCTATTTTTCAAGGTATTATTTTCTTCAGCATTTTTTTGGCTCTCCTTTAGCAAGGTGTTGACCTGCTTCTCATACTTTTCTTTCATCTCTCTCATTTCTCTTCCCAGTTTTTCCTCCACCTCTCTTACTTGATTTTCAAAATCCTTTTTGAGCTCTTCCATGTCCTGAGCCCATGGTATATTTATTTTGGATGTGTGGGATACAGAAGCATTGACTACTGTGTCTTTCCTTGATGGTAAGCATTGATCTTCCTCATCTGAAAATAAGGGAAGAATTATCTGTTCACCAAGAAAGTAATCTTTTATAGTCTTAATTTTTTTTTGCTTTTCAGGGGGTTTTACCAGCCAGTGACTTGCCTTCTGAGTTTTCTTTCCACCCCCACCATGCCTCCAGATCCACCCAGGCAGCACTTAGGGTCTGAGATTCAAATGCTGCTTCCCAGCCTTAGGGCTTTGGGCGGGGGTGGGGCTGCTATTCAGCGTGAGATTAAGTTCAGGTGCTTGGGTCGGGGCTGGTCCACCTCAAGGGGCTCAGTTCCCTCAGGGGGTTTATGTGGATACCTTCAAAATGAATCTGGGCTCCTGCCTGCTTGGGGAGCCCCTGTCTGCTGCTGACCCTGCTGCTGCCTGCCGAGGGGGCCTGAGTTATGGAGACACCCCACTCCCCTCTTGACAAGTCAAAAAGACTCACTCACCACTGGTGCCTTTGGGTAGAGGGACCTGCGTGGCTGCTGGAGATTCTGTCCATGAAGCCTGCTTGGATCTGCTCCTCTCAGTGCAGAGTGGCCAAGGCAGGACTGGGCTCAGCTCTGGGTCCAGGGCGCGATGGATCTTTTGTGTTAGGTTTTCAGGGCTCTCTGGAACAGAAATCTCGTCTGCCCCGTTGTTCTGTGGCTTCTGCTGCTCCAGAATTTGTTGGGAGTTCTTCTTTACAGATATTTTATGGGCTGTGGGTTCGGAGTTAGCATATCCATGTCTTTCTACTCTGCCATCTTGGCTCCTCTTAAAGTGTGTTTCTTATAAACAAAATCTTATAGGATTTTGGTTTTTGCTCCACTCAGATACCTCTTCTTTTTTATGGGAGAATTCTTCCCATTCACATTCACAATTATGATTACAAACAGTGCATTGCCCTCCATACTGTTTTTCTCCTGTTTGTCCTCTCCCTCCTTTCAACCTTTCTTTTCTCAAGTGTTTTTTTTTTCCTATCTACAGCCTTTCCTCATCTGCCCTCTCCCTTGTCAGTTTATTCCTCCAAATTTCCTGTAGTGTAAGATAGATTTCTATAATCAACTGATTGTGTAAGTTATTCCTTCTTTGAGGCAATCCTGATGAAATTTTCAAGTGATGACCATTGACCCCCTCCCATCTTTCCCTCTACTGTAATAGTTTATTCCTTGCCTTTTCATGTGAAATAATTTACTCCATTTAACCTCTCTTCCTCTGCACAAAGTGTACTCCTTTATCATTCCTTAATTATTTTTTGTCATTGCCACAAATTCATTTACAAATTGTACCCTCTATGTATATTTCTTCTAGCTGTACTATTAGTAGTACAATTTTTAGGAATTACAACTGTCATCTTTCCATGTAGGGGATGCAAACAGTTGAACTCAAGATAGAATCCCTTATACTTTATTTCCTCTTTTTTTACCTTTTTAGGATTCTCTTCGGTTCTGATATTGGAAGTCAAAATTTTTATTTAGCTCTGGTCTTCTCCTTATGAAAGTTTGAAATTTTTCTCTTTCATTTCATGACCATTTTCCCCTCTGAAGTATAATGCTTAATTTCACTGATAGGTGATTCTTCATTGTAATTCTAGTTCTTTGCCTTCTAGAATATCATATTCCAATACTTTTGATCCTTTAATGCTGTAGCTTCTAAGTGTTGGCCACTTGCTGTACCTGCCTCTCCCCCCTCTCACATACACACCGTGATGCTGTGTATAGATTTTTATTACTACGATGAATTTGACTTTCTGGTGTCTGAATAAATGTTTTGCTTCTGTCCTCTATGTGGAGAGTCTGTTGTGTTTTGCAGATCAGAATTCTGCTGCAATATTCATGGCCCCTATAGGCGCTGTGAATATCATATTGGTGCTACAATAGCAGACCACTTGGTGCTATATTTTACATCTTTTTGGCTCACCTTCAGTACAAAGTGCAGTGGTCTGGACATAGTAGCTGTTTAACAAGTATTTCTTTTTGCTGTTTTCTGAGTACTCACTTTATATATCTGAACATTGGTTTCCTCATCTGCAAAGTAGGGCTAATTATTTATATCCTGTCTATGTCACTGAAACATGTGTCAAAAAATATAACTTTGAAAGAAGGAACTTGCAAACTATAAAGCTTGGTGTAAAAGTAAAATATTTTTTTGAAGATTATGGATTATTGGACAGTAATTGCTAAAAATAGACTGTGGAGATTTACAATGGAAATAGTGTTTGACTAACCCCCTACCCATAAAGGCTATCATTCATAAGAATGAGAAAGTGTGTGGCAGCCTTACTTGTGTAGTATATCTGGTATATTAGCAAGTCAAGGAAGATTTTTTTATCACCAGCCTAAAAGCTGGCAGGCATGAGAAACCCACTGAGTCAGGCAAATTGTCTTGGGATTTTTTGGTAATACAGGGACCTCTTGCTTTTGGTCCTCTTTATTCTGAATACTCTGATGATTCTTTGCCAATTTAATGCTTGTTAATGTGATATACGTGCACTTTTTTGTTTTCCACATCTCTTTCTCTTACACTCTTGCATGCCCAACCTGGCGCTGTTGTCTTCATTAAAAAACAAGCCCCCTTGCAATATCTCTGTACCAATATCCATCACCTAAACCCAAATCTCTGATTATATGCCTTGAGAAGCATCAGGATTTAGTAAATAATCTGTATCTGTTTAAGGGTTTCCCTGGGGGAAATCATACCTATTTTTAAGCATGTGATATTTGGATAATTAGTTATGATGAGGTAAATAGAATAAATCTTGCAAAAGAAAAGTTTAACATTGAGTTTTCAATGAAAAGAAGAATATGGATCATCATAGAAAGAGCTAGAGGGTTTTCGGGGTTTAAAGTAAAAAAGGCATACAGAAAATTGAGATTGTAGTGCGTCTTGTGCAAGAGCTATAAATAGGTTTGCCTTGTGGATACCTTTGGCCATCTGTTTAGAATTACCTTAAATTTTACTATACTTCTTCCTTTATGAAAGGGGTGGATTAGATGATCTTTATTTTATTTTTTTTCTCTGAGAATGGGAAGATATTTTAAATGCGTTTTAAGTTAAAAGTAATGTCACTTTCTAGAAAAGCTTTTGGCTTTTGCAGGACATATGATCTATACCTTGTGATATTTTAAGACTGAGATTTTCATTTATGTTCAAAGTAAGTTTTCATCACAACTGGAGCAGAGGTTGATAAAACAGAATTTTTGATTGTAATTAATAATTGACATTAGACCAAAAATTATATTACCTATATCTTTACCATTATGTTTTCTCATCAATTTGCAAACTTAGCTATCCAAATGTTCTTGTTTAAAGAACAACTAAAAAAATTTGTGGGATTAAAGTAATATAAATTTATTTTACCAAAGAATTAGGAAGCTTTCATGAAAGTAAAAAGGCAACTTCTGAAATTTAAGTAACTTATTCAATGATATATTGCTTTCAGGAATGGATAATTCACTTAATAGAATAATATTCAGAAATGACAATGCCTCTCAAAACTATATGAAACTCTTTGCAAACCCTAAAGGACTATCAAAATCAGGTCTCTTTAATATAGTAGACATTTAGCATTATTCACAGCATACAATCTCTACCTTCCATTCCTGGAATGTTCTCCTTTCTTATTTCTATCTCTTACAACTATTAATTTTCATTAAAGTTTAAATCACGTCATCTTCTTTGAAAGACATTTCATGATTCATCTAGATGACACGTTAGATAGATAGAGAGAGTGAGAGAGAGATGATAGATTAATGGATGAATGGATCATAGATGATAAATTTAGAAATAGCTAATAACTTGATAGATGAATGATAGGGGAGAGAGAAGAGAGAGAGATAGAGAAAGAGAGAGGCAGAGAGAGAGATAAGCAGAGAGAGAGATGATTATGCATATATATTATATGTATTATATATATATATCTGTATATATGTTATTTTCTAGCAGGAAAAAAGCAAAGGGGTTGGTTCTGTTGTGTATTTTTCTTTTGGTAATTTGTTTTGGACTGGTGTATATTGGATATTTCAATAATACTTTTTGACTTGATCTGAAGTTGTCTGAGGATCCTCAAAGTATCATGCTTCCTGCAGGTATCCATAAACAATAAAGACCTTCAAACCCATTTCTGGGGCTGTACTGTTTATTTGATAACAGGTTTGGGTAACAAACTATAGATAATTGTATAATTGATCCATTCTTCCGTTGCTGCAGCTCAGCGATATAGACTCATGGAAATCCTAGATGGAGAGCTAGAAGACATCTTAAGTGACCTGCTACCATTGTATGTCCATAATGACAGGGATCTTAAGTCTTTGATGAAATGAAAAATATTATTTCTCTCAATCAATCAATCAATCAATAACCAAGAACATACATAAATGAGTAAATCTGAGTCAATTGCAACATGTTGTTTACGTAAGGATTTTTACAATGTTAATAATTACTTGGAGTAATCTAATCAGCCAACAAACAATGCATTAAATAATTACTCTGTGCAGAAACTGTGCTAGGTGGTGTGCACAAATAAATCCTCTGGGCCTCAGTTCTTTTACAAATTTAATGTACTTCTGTAGATTTGTACTGTGACTCCTTTATACCTCTCATGTTTTGAAATTTAGACAAAGTTAATACTGCTTCATTTAGTGAATAACAAAGAGATAAAAGAATGTTTTATCAGATGAAAGATATAAAGTAGGAATATAGGATCGATGACATTAGAATTTTTGATATATGTTGACTCTCATATATCTCTGAAATATCCTCTAAGCAGAACATATCAGTAAAAATTTTGGCTTTGCTGGATGAGTTCATCCAAAAAGACAGATTATTGAATTTTATGCACTTTAGGACTGATGAATGATCCAGTGGGGATCAAGCATTAAAGAATTGTCAAATGTAGATAAGTACTGAGTTTTGCCTTGAAATGATAGGAAAACTGACTGGTTAGGAATGATCAGGACACCCTTTAGCTATTCAGTAAAGGAAAAAATAATATTCCAGACATAATCGATATGGAAAGGGAGAAGAAAAATTGAAACTGGAAAACATACTTTATCAAATTAAAGTTCAATAGAACACCACCAGTTAAGTCTTATGGAATGTAATAGTGTTAATTTCGACTATAACATTCCAGGATCATAGAGTTAGTTGAAGAGGAGTTCAAAAGGACTCCTTATCCAACTGCATCATTTTACATATAAAACACCATATTTCCAAAGGGTTAAGAGATTTGCCCAAGATAATCATATGGACAATATGTGGTATATTCAGTACTTTAAATTCACAACCTCTCTAAATCAAGTTCGCACTCCATCCTCATATAACCAAGTGATCTCCAAGGTTTCTCTCTATCTCCACAGGAAGTATATTCAAAGTTCCTTCTCAACAGAGATAATCTTATTGAAACAATCAGTCATATGTCTATATCTATGTAGATTGATACTGATAGCATGAAAAGGAAGAGAAATTTAATTTGAAATACATCCAAATTTCCTTGTGACTTCTGATCACTGGTATGATGTTACCAGATTAACCTTATTATGACATCCTTTATATCTTGTTTGGGCTCAATAGGCTTTGTCAATATATGTTTTCAAGGAAGATTAAATGACATCTCACTTTCTCTTGAAATTTTATGAATATTTCATTTATTTTAAATTAATCATATAGAACTGTTTTAAAGCATTCAATGAGCTATTCTAATTATATAGTACTATGCCATGGAAGTACTTGAAATTCTTCATCATTATAGGCTGAATATAGTTGTTAATGTATGACTACTTACCAATTGTAATACAAAGCAAAATAAAAATACACAAAAAAGGAAACCTAGAAAACTTTAGTGAATTTGCTACTAAATTTTGATTTACATAGAAAGTGTGGTAAAAATATGAAATTAGTTCTTGCTTTCATTGACCTGGTGATATTATGTATACTTTGTTATCAGTTTTTTCCAATGATGTATAAAGATAATTTTCAATATTCACCTATATATGAAATTGAGTTCCAGATTTTTTTTCTCTTTCCCTCCTCCCTCCCCAAGAGAACAAGCAAGGCTATACATATAAACACATATTAAACATATTTCTATATTAGTCATAATGTGAAAGAAGAAACCAAACAAAAGGAAAAAAAATACAAGAAAGGGAAAAAAAAAGAAAACAGTATGCCTCAATCTACAATCAGATTCTTTAGTTCTTTCTCTAGAGGTGGATAGCATTTTCCATCATGAATCTTTTGGAAATGTCTTTGATCCTTGTATTAATAAGAATAGCTAAGTCGACCGAAGTTGATCACTGCATGATGTTCCTATTACTATATACATTTTTCTCTTGCTTCGGCTCACTTCACTCAGCATCGGTTCATGTCAATCTTTCTAATAACACAATAGCATTCTGCTAAATTCATAAACTACAACATGTTCAGACATGCCATATTTGATGTGTATCCTCACTGTAAAAGTGCATCTCATCTTCAATTCCTTGGATCTTAATGGAACTATGTGGCCTCAAGTATAGTTTGCTGTGATTGCCTCTGTTCTCTTCTTTTCTGGACAAGTTATATGGAGGAAACCAGCATATGTTTGAGAATTTCTAGAGGAGCAAGCTTACTCCAAACTTTCCAGAGGCTAATGGAAGAAAGAAACCTCAACCAATGTGGAAAGATATGTGACTTCTAATGTTTTCTTTAAATGAGATGTTTTATTTAAAGTACTTTATATTCAATAATTGACTGAAAAAATGTTGTTGTTACTGTTTTTTGTTGTATTTGTTCAGTTACAGTTATCTGTAAAACCTAGTAATTTTAGTAATCTATAGTACTGCTGTATATACTTATCATTAAGTAAGCTTATGAATATTTTCTCCACTTTAGTTTGTCAAAAATCAAACTGACCTTTGAAAGAGCAAAGTAATTTCATATTTCACAAAGAAAATGTAGAACTAGCAAGAAAAGTCCCATAAGATATTTTCCCTTTTATAGTCAGTATATTCTTTGTCCCTTTACTGCACAAGCTTGAGCACAGTCTGAATGTATTGGTTTGTGATAAATTGTTAGGGGTTTTGAGAAAAGTCATGCTGAAAAATATATTGGCTAAAAGAGACTCTACTATTATATACCTACTCTCTGGATATCCATAACCTTGGCAATGGGGTAATTTGAAATCAAAGCAGATTTTGGAATCTGCAACATTTTTCCCCTTTATATTTTAGTGGATAAAAAGTGATGACAGCACTAACATTAAAATGACTTTTAAGTGCATGGGGAGATGGAGATTTCAATTGTACCATTAAATTGTGGCTTGATGGAATAAAAAAAAAAGTTGCCTCCTTGGCTTCTATTATCTTCTAATTGCTTCATATACACAAAATGCACCTCCGCAGAGATTTCTTGATCCTCAAAAGCCATATCTAATTCATTGTTTATGTAGCAGGCAAAAATCCATTTTAAAGTCAGGACCCTGTGAATATATCCATCAATCAATTAGTGAGACTGTTGAATAACTTTTATGTTCTGGATTTATAGCAGGAGTGTGACTCATGTATTCCTTGTTTGGGACTTCTTCTTTCTCTCTAAATATCTTTCTTTGTCATCATTTATACATCATCAGTATTATAATATAAATATTTATAGCTTAGTTAGATTAACAAATCCATCATTGAAAATAGAAGCACTGTATATGTATATAATATTCAGTTTATTTCTCATTTTGAATTCCATTCATTCCTTTGGTCCTGTCACCCACAAGATATGTGTGTATATACATAAACATGCAAGCACACACATATATTTTCATATGTAATATGTGTATGTTTACTCAAGCAAAATAAATCAATATCATTCACAGTTTCATTCTGTACTTCTATTCCACTGCTAAACTGCAAAGGGTGGGAGGTATGTTTCACAGTGGGTCTTCTCAACGTAAAAACAAGTGTCACATAAGATCCAATAATGCATGTCTAGCAAGGGGAAATTGTTCCCTACCATAAAATAATGTCCAATAAATTAATAATAATGAGTATAAGGTAATAATAATCTAAACTTGAATATATATTAATATGCTAATCAATAGTAATATAAAAATCAAGTAATTTTCTATAGTATTTTCTCTCTTTGCATTAAAAAATTAAAAAAAAAACAGAAATCCAGAATTTTGGATTTATTTTGAATTATCTTCCCATTAGGAAGTTATAATCCAACAGGTTGAATATGAAACATACACACACAAAAAAGTATGATAATGGATATAAAGTGTGATAATGGAAAAGGAATGATTTAGAGTCCTCCAGGAAAATGTAAACCTGAAAAAGTGTTTTGGATTGGTTGGCCCCCAAAGAACATTCTAATATGTTGGGTCTATCATGTCACTTTCTTTCTTTTTTTTTTTTTTTAAATTTTTTATTATTAAATTTATTTATTTAACTTTTAACATTCATTTTCACAAAATTTTGGGTTACAAATTTTCTCCCCTTTTATCCCCTCCCCCCCAAACACCAAGCATTCTAATTGCCCCTATGACCAATTTGCTCTCTCTTCTATCATCCCTCACTGCCCTTTTCTCCATCTTCTCTTTTGTCCTGTAGGGGCAGATAGCTTTCTATACCCCTTTACCTGTTTTTCTTATTTCCTAGTGGCAAGAACATTACTCGACAGTTGATCCTAACACTTTGAGTTCCAACTTCTCTTCCTCCCTCCTTCCCCACCCCTTCCCTTTGGAAGGCAAGCAATTCAATATAGGCCATATCTGTGTAGTTTTGCAAATGACTTCCATAATAGTTGTGTTGTATAGGACTAACTATATTTCCCTCCATCCTATCCTGTCCCCCATTACTTCTATTCTCTTTTGATCCTATCCCTCCCCATGAGTGTCGACCTCGAATTGCACTCTCCTCCTCATGCCCTCCCTTCTATCATCCCCCCCACCCTGCTTGTCCCCTTATCCCCCACTTTCCTGTATTGTGAGATAGGTTTTCCTACCAAAATGAGTGTGCACTTTATTCTTTTCTTTAGTGGAATGTGATGAGAGTAGACTTCATGTTTTTCTCTCACCTCCCCTCTTTATCCCTCCACTAATGAGTCTTTTGATTGCCTCTTTTATGAGAGATAACCTGCCCCATTCAATTTCTCCCTTTCTCCTCCCAATATATTTCTCTCTCACTGCTTGATTTCATTTTGTTTTAAAGATATGATCCCATCCTATTCAATTCACTCTGTGCACTCTGTCTCTATGTATGCGAGCGTGTGTGCATGTGTAATCCCACCCAGTACCCAGATACTGAAATGTTTCAAGAGTTACAAATATTGTCTTTCCATGTAGGAATGTAAACAGTTCAGCTTTAGTAAGTCCCTTATGACTTCACTTTGCTGTTCACCTTTTCATGGTTCTCTTCATTCTTGTGTTTGAAAGTCAAATTTTCTTTTCAGCTCTGGTCTTTTCATCAAGAATACTTGAAAATCCTCTATTTCATTGAAAGACCATTTTTTCCCCTGAAGTATTATAGTCAGTTTTGCTGGGTAGGTGATTCTTGGTTTTAGTCCTAGTTCCCTTGACTTCTGGAATATACTGTTCCATGCCCTTCGATCCCTTAATGTAGAGGCTGCTAGATCTTGTGTTATCCTGATTGTATTTCCACAGTACTTGAATTGTTTCTTTCTAGCTGGCTGCAGTATTTTCTCCTTGACCTGGGAACTCTGGAATTTGGCCACAATGTTCCTAGGAGTTTCTCTTTTTGGATCTCTTTCAGGCGGTGTTCTGTGGATTCCTTGAATATTTATTTTGCCCTCTGGTTCTAGAATCTCAGGGCAGTTTTCCTTGATAATTTCATGAAAGATGATGTCTAGGCTCTTCTTTTGATCATGGCTTTCAGGTAGTCCCATAATTTTTAAATTGTCTCTCCTGGATCTATTTTCCAGGTCTGTTGTTTTTCCAATGAGATATTTCACATTATCTTCCATTTTTCCATTCTTCTCTCTTTGTTCTGTGATTTCTTGGTTTTGCATAAAGTCATTAGCCTCCATCTGTGCCATTCTAATTTTGAAAGAACTATTTTCTTCAGTGAGCTTTTGAATCTCCTTTTCCATTTGGCTAATTCTGCTTTTGAAAGCATTCTTCTCCTCATTGGCTTTTTGAACCTCTTTTGCCAATTGAGTTAGGCTAGTTTTCAAGGTGTTAATTTCTTCAACATTTTTTTGGTTGTCCTTTAGCAGGGAGCTGATTTGCTGTTCATGCTTTGACTTCATGTCTCTCATTTCTCTTCGCAGCTTTTCCTCCACCTCTCTAACTTGATTTTCAAAATTCTTTTTGAGCTCTTCCATGGCCTGAGCCCATTGGGTGGGCTGGGACACAGAAGCCTTGATTTCTGTGTCTTTGCCTGATGGTAAGCATTGTTCTTCCTCATCAGAAAGGAAGGGAGGAAATGCCTGTTCGCCAAGAAAGTAACCTTCTATAGTCTTATTTCTTTTCCCTTTTCTGGGCATTTTCCCAGCCAGTGACTTGACCTCTGAATATTTTCCTCACACCCACCTCACCTCCTGATCCTCCCAGCCCGTGTTTGTGGTCTGAGATTCAAATGCTGCTTCCAGCCTCAGGGCTTTTGGCGGGGGCAGGGCTGCTATTCAGTATGAGATTATGTTCTGGTGCTGAGATCGGGGCAGGGCCACCTCTCAGGCTCAGTTCCCTCAGGGGGTTTATGCACAGACCTTCCGCAATGGATTCAGGCTCCCGCCCGCTTGGGGAGCCCCTGTCTGCAGCCGCCTCTCAGCTTCTACCTCCCGGGGGGGGCCTGTATTATGGGGGCACCCCACTCCCCTCTCGACCCGCCAAAGAGACTCTCTCACCCACCCCTGTCACCTGTGGGTGGAGGGACTTGTGCGGCCGCTGGAGATCCCGTCCCTGAAGCCTGCTTGGATCTGTTTCTCTCGGTGCCGCAGCTGTGGCCGCAGCAGGTCTGGGCTGGGCTTTGTGTCTGCAGCGCGACGGACCTTTTGCGAGAGGTTTGCAGATCCCTCTGTGGGTGGAGGGACCCGCGTGGCCGCTGGAGATCCTGTCTGTGAAGCCTGCTCGGATCTTTTCCTCTCGGTGCCGCGGCCGCGGCAGGGCTGCACTCAGCTCCCAGTCCCGGCGCCCAGTCCGAAGCGCGAAGGACCCCCCCGCGAGAGGTTTGCAGGTCTCTCTGGAACAGAAATGTCCCTCGCTCCAATGTTCCGTGGCCTCTGGGTGCGGAATTCGCCGTGAGTTACTTCCCTGTAGCCATTCTATGGGTTGTGGGTTCAGAGCTATGTGTATGTGCGTCTTTCTACTCCGCCATCTTGGCTCCGCCCCTATCATGTCACTTTCAACTGGAAGAGATTTTATTGTCTCTTAAAAAATGTTTGGGAAATCAATTATACTATTCCAATCCCATGTTCCCTCTACTCATATCCAAAGTATTTTGAAGGTTACTGATACTGACACAGAAACACTATGTACATTTTTGTGCTCCCACGATATTTTCTAATCATCAGAAGTTATACTTCAGTTCAATTCAATGCAAAAAAAGCAAAAAACAATTATATATTAGTCCTTAATATGCATAAAACACTGTTCCACCTTGGACATTCAAAGACTAAATAAAAAGTGTGTGAATTAAAGGAGCTTACATTTTTTCAGGTGGATAATTTCCTTGAGGTGTGTTAGATCTGGTCAAGGAAAGAAACATATAAATACACTGGCTTTTTCTAGGCTCACATGCTTGACTCAACAAAGGAGTTGAAACACAAAATATAAAATGAGATAGCTCTTTTTATGTCAGACAATTGATATGTGTGATATTATGATGTGGTATGGATTTCAGCCCCATAAAATATCTTACTTTCATTATGCCTGTATTATTGTTGACCATAACACCCCTATCCAGGCATTAGTTTTCTATTTATGCCGTCATCTCTAAGAATCCACACTCCTGAACACAGGGACTGTTGCTCTTTTTATAATTAAAACTCCACTGCTTAGTACAATTCTTGGCAAATATTGTTAATACATTTCTTTCCTTATATTCCATCCTTTCTTCCTTCTTTCTTTCCTTCCTTTCTTTCATTACAATTATTCTTGCGCTATTCACCCATTCATTCTCATGAAAAATACATTAAAATAAATTGATTCTTTATTTAAATAGTGAATCATGTCCAGAAAATTGCTTTATGCATATTTCTTTTTTTAATATTTTGTTTTTCCCCAGTTAACATGTAAAAGAATTTTAACATTCATTTTTAGAACTTTAAGTTTCAAATTCTCTCCTTTCCTCCCTCCCCAGGCACTGAAAAAAGTGCTTTAGTTACATCCTGGAAGTTTTGGTAAATTGTCTAATTATTGTCATTCTCTTCAATGAAGTTATTGATTCTTTCTACAATTTATTATTTGACCCACTCATGACAATGTTATTGCCACTTGCAGAAAAAAGATGTGCCACCATCATCAGTGCCTATGGTACCACCATCATGGACTCTGATGATGTCAAAGAAAAATTTTATGAAGACCTAGATACCCTTATCATCAATGTGACAAAAGGGGACAAGCTTACAACTCTGGGTGACTTTAATGCTAGAGTAGGCTCAGACTACCAGACTTGGCAGAGAGTCCTAGGGAGGAATGGAGTTAGAAACAGCAACACCAATGGTCATTTATTGCTGAAGACTTGTGCATCCTATGACCTTCTCATCACCAACACTGCTTTCCCCTTACCTAAATGCAATAAATCTTCATGGATGCACCCTTGCAGCAAACATTGGCATCTAATAGAATATGCTATTGTAAGGAGAAGAGACAGATAAGATGTGAGAGTGACAAAACCAATGTGTGGTGCAGAATGCTGGGCTGACCACAGACTTATCCTTTCCAAGCTAAATATTTGCCCTCATCAAAAGTGCCTCCCCCATGGCAAAATGTCTGCCAGAAGAATTAATGTCAACAAATTAGAGTTCTTCTCTGAGCATGAACAGTTTGTTGCTAACTTGGAGGTAAAGTTGAGCCAACACACAGTTGACAACAGTGCAGCAGAAAATGAGTGGGAAGCTTTCAGAGACTTGATGTGCAGCACTGCATTTGCTCATGTGGGTCAGAACACTCACAAACACCAAGACTGGTTTGATGAAATTGTTGGGGAAATTCAGAAGCTGCTAAATGAAAAATGAGAACTCCACAGAATTTACCAGCTGGATGGTTCATTCATCTCTAAGAAGGCAGCATTGAGTTTCATCAAAAGGAAAGTTCAAGCAAAACTTAGAGAGATGCAGGATTCCTGGCTCCACAAGAAGGTAGAGGAAATTCAGTTTTATGCTGATAGCAATAATCCAAAGCACTTTTATGATTCCCCAAAAGTTTTTATGAACCAAAAACCTATGGTGCATCACAACTACTCAGTGCTCATGAACTCACATTGATTAGTTATAAGGATATAATCCTAGAGAGATGGGCTGAATACTTCCATAGTGTTCTCAACAGACCATCATCAGTCAAAGCTGAGGCCACTGACTAACTACCTCAGATTGAAGTCAATCCCTCCTTAGCTAAACTTCCAAATGAAGAAAAAGTTTTGAGTGCCATTAGGCTCCCTTTATGTGGCAAAGCACCTGATGCTGATTCTATTCCAGCTGAGATTTACAAGGTAGGGGGACCGTTGCTCATACAAAAGTTGCCTGAAATATTCCAGGTAATATAGCAAGAGGAGGTTATCCCCCAGGAGTTCAAGGATGCTGCCATTGTCCATCTCTGTAAAGGTAAAGGGATTAGATTGTCCTGCAACAATCACAGGGGACAGTCTCTCTCTTAGTTCACTGCTGGCAATAGTCTTGCTAGAGTCTTCCTTAATAGACTGATCCGTCACCTGGAACATGGTCATATACCTGAGAGCCAGTGCGGTTTCAGAAAGAGCCGAGGAACAGTCATTATGGTATTTGCTGTGCAACAATTCCAGGAGAAATGTCAGGAGCAGAACAGAGGACTGTACACAATGTTGGTAGATCTGACCATCATTTCTCTGATGGCATGGTGTTCTTTGGCAGTGAAGGATGAACACATACTGTGAGTATATGCAGCTGGCTGAAAGGGGACCTAGTTAGTTGGGTAACTTAGTTCCTCCTCTCCTATCTGCATCCCCCTCCCCTTCCTGCTCCTATCCAAAGGAAGGTAAATTTGGATTGCCCAAAGATGCCCAGTTGACATGGGCTTCACTGGCTCCTCTCCTTCCCTTCCCTTCCCTTCCTTTCCCTTCCTTTCCCTTCCCTTCCCTTCCCTTCCCTGCCTTTTCCTTTCCCCATACCTTAAATCTACTTCACTCTGAAGCTGGGATACCAATGGGCCCCTGCCCAAAGGCTCTTCTGAATCCTCCTGGCTTTAGAGTTATTATTAATAGTCACTGTGGCTGTTTCCCTTCCAGCCTGATGTCTTTCTTTTCCTTGGTCTCATTAAAGGGGCCATGCTCTGGCTACTTCTTAAACAGATCTATTCAATGCATGGGCATTACCTCACCCTAACTGAGTACCTGCCAAGACCTTAGCCTAAAGGGCCCTTGGGTCCTTGGATCTCCCCGTGCATACTGGGTCATGTCCAGTAATTCTGAGGAATATCTGGTCACTGGATTCAGATGGTTCTGGAGGAGAAGTGAGGTTGGTGACCTTGCACAGCCCTACCTTACTCAAAACAAAGTCCCATGCAAGTCATGTCATCACTTCTCTGATGGCATGGTCTTCTTTGGCAACAAAGGAATAATACAGGTCTGACCAAGGCTTTTGACACTGTTAGTAGTGAGGGCTAATGGAAATTTGTGTCAAAATTTGGTTGTCCAGAGAAGTTTATCATTATTGTATGCCAATATCATGATGGCATGTTTGCCCAGTTCTGGATAGTGGACAGTACTCTCATGACTTCCCAGTCACCAGTGAAGTGAAACAGGACTATGTGTTTGCTCACATGCTTTTTAGCATGATGTTTTCAGTCATGTAGTCAAATGCTTTTAATGAGGGTGAATATGGCATCAAGGTCAATTACCATATTGATGGTAAGTTCTTCAATTTGCAAAGGCTACCAAAGACCAAAGTAGAGGGAATGTTGGTGCATGATTTTCTGTTTGCAGATGACTGTACACTTTGTGAAGCCTCTGAAGCTGAGACACAGGTGCTCCATCAGCCACCACCACACCATTCATACGTGGAACCATCAGTTACAACAAATGGAGAAGTTTGGAATTCTGTGAATAAGTTCTCTTACCTTGGTAGTGTACTTTCCAGGGATGTCCACGTTGACAATGAGGCTGACACACACATTACTAGAGCTAGTTTAGTGTTTGGGAAGCTCTGAGGAAAAGTTGGGGAGAGAAGAGGTATCAGGCTAACCACCAAACAGAAGATCTACAGAGCTGTTGTGCTGACCTCATTGGTGTATACCTGCGAAATATGGACAGTCTACCATTGCATGCCAGGAAACTGAATCTCTTTCATTTGAACTGTCCTAAGAAGATTCTGAGGATCACCTGTCATAATAAGATACCAGACACTGAAGTCCTTGCTTGAGCTGAACTGCCAGTATTCAAACTATGCTTCAGACAATGCAACTCCGATGGGCTGGCCACATTGTTTCAATGCAAAATGTACACTTGCCAAAAATACAATTTTATGGAGAACTTGCATAGGGTAGGTGATCACAGGGTGACCAGAAGAAATGATAGAAGGACACTTTCAAGGTCTCTCTCAAGAACTTTGGATTTGACTGTGCAACATGGGAGACACTGGAACAGGACTGCTCAGCATGGCATGCCCACATAAGAAAAGATGCTGTGCTCTAGGAGCAAAGCAGAGTTGAAACAATACAAATTAATGTAAGATGTGCAAATTTGGAATAACCACCCCAAAAATTCATCTGGACTATCTGTGCCCAATATGTGGTAGAGCCTTCCAAGCTCATATTGGTCTGATCAGCCACAGTCCTACACATTGAAACTTCACTTTATCATGGTCTTGTCATTTTGGTACTCTTTAAGAACAAAGGACAACATCCAATCAACCAATCTGACCCACTCATTCTATAGGATTAATTATTTAAATTTCACTTATTACAATGGACTTTAGTCTATAGTTCCATGATCCTGTATTGCATGTAATTTTTATTGCATCATCATCTGAAACGGACATATTTAATATTTCTACTGTTTTGCCTCAGATTGTGAGGCTTTTATGCCCTAGTATATGGTCAGTTTTTGTGTAAGTGCTATGTACCATTAGATAAAAAGGTGTTTTCTTTTTATCCCTGTTTAATTTTCTCCATATGTCAATCCTTTCTAACTTTTCCAATATTCAATTCACCTCCTTAACTTCTTTCTTGTTTATTTTTTGGTTAGATTTATCTAGTTCTGAAAGGGAGAGGTTGAGGTCCTCCACTGGTTCTGTTTTGCTGCCTCTTCCTTATTGTAACTCATTTAACTTCTCTCAGAATTTGGATGCTATCCCACTTGGTGCATATGTGTTTAGTATTTATATTACTTCATTATCTATGTTACCTTTTAACAGGATGTAATTTCCTTCCTTATCTCTTTTAGTTATAGTCATTTTAGCTTTTGCTTTGTGTGAAATCAGATTGCTACCCGTTTTTTTTTTTAATTTTAGCTGAATCATACTATATTCTGCTCCTGACATTCTCTTTTACTCCGTATGTATCTCTGCACTTCAAATATGTTTCTTGTAAATAGTTTATTGTAGGATTATGGTTAATAAATTCTGCTATCTGCTTCCAATGTGTGCTTCTTGTTCATCTTGTTTGCCTATTTCCTGGCTTTTAAAGTTCAGTTCAACTGTTGGAGCACAGAAGGCACTGTTCCAAGCTTCCTGTGCTGGGGGCAAGGAGCATTGCATATTGGGTCCTCAGATTCTAGCAGCAGGAAGCTGTCTGGGTCTAGCAGCTTACCTGGTGCTGAACTGGGGCCCTAGTGGTATTGTCTAGCATGTGCTGAGGTCAGGTTGTTCTGTGTTTCCCTGTACCTGTGCTGAAGTACATGGAGGTCTGGCCTCTACAAGAGCCTTTTCTATCTCAGATTTGTTTTGATTTGCATCTCTCTGATCAATAGTGATTTAGAATATTTTTCCATATGACTATAGGTAGCTCTTATTTCATCTTCTGAAAAATTCCTGTTCACAACCTTTGACCATTTATCATTTCGGGAATGGCTTGCGTTCTTCTAAATTTGACAGTTCTCTATATATTTTCAAAATGAAGCCTTTATCACAGACACTAGTTGAAAAAAAATTATTTCCCCATTTCCAGCTTCCCTCATAACCTTGGTTGCATTGGCTTTGCTTGGCAAAACCTTTCAATGAAAGGTGGAACCAAGATGGCATGGTAGAAAGATGTACATAATCTAGCTCTTGCCCAGCAGCCCATAAAATACCTGTAAAGAATGACTCTCAACAAATTCTAGAGCAGCAGAAACCACAGAACAATGAAGTTGAAGAGATTTCCAGCGCAGGGTGACCTGGAAGGCCAACAGGAAAGGTCTCTTGCATCATATGTGGAGCAGAGCACAGTCCAGCCCTGGCTGCGTGGCACTGGAAGGAGCAGGGCCAGAGCAGGACTTGGAGGTGGAATCCCCAGCAGAAGCAGAGGTTCTCAGATATCTCAACCCACAAGTGACAAAGACACATCAAAGGACAATGAGAGGGTTTTTTCAGCTGGAGTTAGAAGGAAGCAGGGTCCTCCCCTAGCCCCAACTTCAGGCAGAGGGGAGGAAGTAGCAGCAGCAGCAGCAGGTGGTGGTGAATGCCATAGCCTTGGCCAGGGCAGGAAGCAGCCAGCATCCAACACTGGAGCCCTCAGCTTAAAACCCCCAGGGGAATTGAGCAGCTGATCTTAATCTCACACTGAGTGTTGAGCTGGCCCTGGGAACCCTCTGCCCAAAGCCCTTGGGGGAATTGAGCAGCTGATCTAAATCTCAGTCCCGAGCACCATCCTGGGATAAGGAGAAGTGCTGACCTGGCAGAGTTGGAGGCCGTTGAGGAGAAAACTCCTCTCCCTTGATTATACCACCTTGGAGGAACTGAGATCTTACAGGTCCACATAGTGTACCCGACTCTTGACAAAGGAACCAAAAGTCAAGTAACTGGTTGGGAAAACACCCAAGAAAGGGGAAAAATTAAAACTATAGAAAGTAACTTTCTTGGTTCTCCAATTCTTTTGGATGAGGAAGAATGATGTTTACCATCAGAGGAAGATGAAAATGTCTAGGTTTCTGCATCCCAAACATCCAAAATAAATATGCAATGGTGTCAGGCCATGGAATAACTCAAATAGAATTTTGAAAATCAACTAAGAGAGATGGAGGAAAAAATTGGAAAGAGAAATGAGAGCAATGCAAGAAAATCGTGAAAAGCGAGTCAACAGCATGCTAAAGGAGACACGAAAAATGCTGAAGAAAATAATACCTTTAGAAATAGACTAACTCAAATGACAAAAGAGGTCTAAAAAGCCGATGAGAAGGATATTTTAAAAAGCAGAATTAGCCAAATGGAAAAGGAGTTTCAAAAGTCTCCTGAAGAAAATAGTTCTTTAAAAATTATAATGGAGAAAATGAATGTTAAAAGTTAAATAAATTAAAAAAAAAAGAAAAAAAATAGAATGGAACAGATGGAAGCCAATGGCTTTATGAGAAAAAAGAAATTACAAAATGAAACCAAAAGAATGAAAAAATGCAAAATAATGTGAAACATCTCATTGGAAACTGACCTGAAAAATAGATCCAGGAGAGGCAATTTAAAAAGTATAGGACTACCTGAAAGTCAAGATCAAAAAAAGAGTCTAAATATCATCTTTCATGAAATTATCAAGGAAAATTGTCCGATATTCTAGAACCAGAGGGCAAAATAAATATTAAAAGGATCCACCAATCACCTCCTGAAAGAGATACAAAAAGAGAAACTCCTTGGAAATATTGTAGACAAATTCCAGAGTTCCCAGGGCAAGGAGAAAATGTTGCAAGCAACTAGAAAAAAACAATTTAAGTATTGTGGAAATACAATCAGGATAACACAAGATCTAGCAGCTTCTGCATTAAAGAATCAAAGAGTATGGAATATGATATTCCAGAAGTCAAAGAAACTAGGAATAAAACCAAGAATCACCTACCCAGCAAAACTGAGTATAATACTTCAGGGAAAAAAAGGTCATTCACTGAAATAGAGGACTTTCAAGTATTCTTGATAAAAAGACCAGAGCTGAAAAGAAAATTTGACTTTCAAACACAAGAATCAAGAGAAGCATGAAAAGGTAAACAGGAAAGAGAAATCCCAAGGGACTTACTAAATTTGAACTGTTTACATTCCTACATGGAAAGATAATATTTGTAACTCGACACTTTTCTCAGTATCTGGATAGTTGGAGAGATTTTACACACACACACACACACACACACACACACACACACACACACATATACATATACACATATAGAGAGATCTATCTATTTATCTATATCTATATCTATCTATCTATCTATCTATCTGTCTATCTATCTATCTATATCTATATCTATATCTATCTCTATATCTATCTACCTATCTATCTATCTATCTATCTCTTTCTCTCTCTCTCTCTCTCTACTGAATAAAATAGTTCTTTAAAAATTATAATGGAGAAAACGAATGTTAAAAGTTAAATAAATTAATAAAAAAAAAAGAAAAAGAAAAAGAAAAAGAAAAAAAATAGAATGGAACAGATGGAAGCCAATGGCTTTATGAGAAAAAAGAAATTGGCATTTTGGGGTAGGGAGAGGGGAAAGATGGAGAGAAAATTAGGAACTCAAAATTCTGTGGAAATGAATTCTGAAAACTTAAAATAAATAAATAAATAAAGAATGAGACCAAAAAAATTCAATGAAAATTATTCATTTTTCATTTCACAATTTTCTCTATCTCTTGTTTGGCCATAAATTTCTCTGTTCTCCATAAATCTGACAAATTGCTCCTTGTTCCCCTAATTTGTTTATACCATAAACTGTTATTCCTAGGTCATGTATCCTTTTGGACTTTATTTTTGTATATAGTGTCAGGCATTGTTCTATGCCCTGTTTCTGCCATACTAATTTTCAGTTGTCCTAGCAGTTTTTGTCAAACAATTAGCTGTTATCTCAGAAGCTGTGGTTCATGGATTTTTCAAACAGTACACAGCTACAGTCATTGACTACTGTGTCTCATGTACCCTACATGTTCCACTGATCTACCCTTCTTTTTCTTAGACAGGACCAAGTGGTTTTGATGACTGCTGCTGTATAATACAATTTGAGATCTGGTATGGCTAGGCCATCTTCCTAGTATTTCTTTTCATTAATTCCCTTGATATTCTATACTTGTTTATCTTCCAGAGAAATTTTGATGTTATTTTTTATCTCTCTAGAAAGTAATTGTTTTGGTAATTGGATTAATATGGCACAGAATAAGTGAATTGATTTAGCTAGCATTGTCATTTTTATTATATTAGCTCAGCCTGCCCACCAGCAGCTGAGGTTTTATTCTTCAAATTATTTAGATCTGACTTTATTTCTGTCAAGTGTTTTGTAGGGAGTGGAGCCAATATGGTGGAAGAAAAGCACAGACCTGCTCAACCTCTCTCCCCAAATCCCTTGAAATACCTGTAAAAATTACTTGAAACAAGTTCAAGAATAGCAAAAGCCACAAAATGACAGAATAAAATAGATTTGCAACCCAAGACAGCTGACAGGAAGAATCTGTCGCACCTGGCTCAGAGAAGAATAGAGCAGAGTGTGGGCCACTCTGGCACAGACAGGACTGCAGAAGGCTTCAGGGTGCTGAATCTGCTGCTGCAACCAGATTTCTCAACCCACAAAAACCAAAGATGGCTTCAAAGTTCAGTGAGAAAGTTCTTTCATCTGGGTGAGAGAGGAGCATGATCAGGCCCCAGCCTCAACCCCAGCTCCAGGGCAATTGGAACCACTGGCTCAGAAGTAGCTACTTCTGAAGCACTCGGCATACAGACCCTAGGGGATTTGAGACCCTGGGTCTCAGTCATGAGTGGTTGACCTGGGGTGAGGAAGGGTACTGGTGTGGCAGAATTAGTGGCAGCTGTGGAGAGGGCATTCTACTGACTGTTCCTGGGTAGAAAAGAGTGCTTTTGATTGCTCATGGACCAGAACAGAGACTATGAAAGGAGTAAACACCTCTCCCTTGACTATGCCATTTTGGATGAACTGAAAACTTCCAGGTCTCTAGAGATATCTTGGAGAACAGCTACACAAAACCTCTGAAGTAGAGGGTAGTATACCCTCCACTTGACAAAGGACTCAAAAGTCAAGTAATTGTCTAGGAAAGTGCCCCCAAAGGAGAAAAACACTATAGAAGATTACTTTCTTGATGAAAAGGTATTTTCTTTCATCCTTTGAGATGAGGAAGAGCAAAGCATAGAATCAGAGGAATTCCAAAGCAAACAACAGGAGGAAGACAGCAAGGTCAAGGCTCCTACATCTAAAGACTCCAAAAAATGCAATAGTTTCAAGCCATAGAAGAGTTCAAAATGGATTTTGAGCAACAAGTAAGAGAGGTGGAGGAAAAATTGGAAATATAAATGAGAGCAATGCAAGAAAATCATGAAAAAACAGTCAACAGCTTACTAAAGGAGACTCAAAAAATGCTGGAGAAAACAGTATCTTTATAAGCAAACTAACCAAAATGGCAAAAGACATCTAAAAAGTCAATGAGGAGAAGAATTCCTTAAAAAAATGAAAAAGAGGTCCAAAAGCTCACTAAAGAAGGTAGTTCTTTAGAAATTAAAATGGAGCTGATGGAAACTAATGACTTCATTAAAAAATCAAGAAATTATAAAGCAGAGTCAAAAGAATTAAAAAAAATAGAAGAAAATGTGAAATGTCTCATTAGAAAAACAACTGAGATGGAAAATAGACCCAGGAGAGATATTTTAAAAATTATTGCTCTAGAACCAGGGAGTAAAGTAGAAATGGAAAAAATTCACCAATTACCTCCTGAAAGAGATTTCAAAAGGAAAACATCTAGGGATATTCCAGCCAAATTCTGGAGTTTCCAGGTAAGGGAGAAAATATTACAGGCTGCCAGAAAGAAAAAATTCAAGTATTGTGGAAACACAATCAGGATAACACAAGAATTAACAACTTCTAGACTAAGGGATCTAAGGGCTTGGAATATGATAGTTCAGAGGTGAAAGGAAATAGGATTAAAACTAAGAATCAACTACCCAGCAACACTGAGTATAGTACTTTGGAGAAAAAATTCAATGAAATTTCAATAAAATAGAGAACTTTCAAGCATCCTTGTTGAAAAGTCCAGACCTGATAGACATTTGGTTTTTGGATACAAGAATTGAGAGAAATATGGAAAAGGTAAACAGGAAAGACAATCCATAAGGGGGCATTTTTTACCTGAAATACTTTGCTATTTCACAACTACAGGTATGGGCCCTATATTCAATACCACAATTTGCAATTCCTCTATACCTTTTTTGAAGGTCTGTGCAGAAGACATCAAAGGAAAAAGACAACCTATCTGCATACCAAAAATAGCAGTTCTTTTTGTGGTGGCAAAAAACCTTCTGATCTGTCTTGGGCTGGAAATCTGTCACACTCTGGCTCCTAGTGGATTCTGCTAGTCAAACATTGTTCAGATTCACTTTTTAGAGGTATCTGAAGGGGTTTGTGCATGAGCTCACATACATCCCTACTTTCACACTACCATATTGTCTTCTCGCTCCCAATATCTAAATTTTTTTACCACCAGAAAAAGAATAATAATTGGAAAGAACATTTCCTTTGAAAATTTTCTATCTAGAAGTTAATTAAAATAGGTAACCTAAAGTATAGTAAAAGCAAATATTTGTTTATATGTATATTTAAACCTATATACACCTGTCCGTACTCATTCTATCTATGTATCTGTGTCTATGTATCTACCTATCTGCCTATCACTCTATCTATCTATCTCTGTCAACTAGCTATATATCTAACCTACGCTAGAACTATATGATGGAATCTCATTGCACATGACTCTGTCCCAAGTTTGCCTGTTAACAAAAATATGCCATTTTATTTGCATTTTAAGATGTCTAACATGATTTACATATATTTTCTCACTTGATGCTTACAACAACCTACTAATTTATGTTTATATCATTATCCTAATTTTACAAATGAGGAAATTAAAGATGAGAGAAGTTAGATGACTTGTTAATGTCACATAGCTATTAAGTATCTGAGATAGAATTTGAACTCAGGTCTTCATGATATGAAATCCAACACTTCATTGACCAAGACAAACTGACACCTATCACCCATACCCTGTGATAAAATGTGTCTTGGAAGTGCAAGTAAGAAGAGCTAATATGATATTGATAAAGGATTTACATTGTTCACAATGAACAATCAGGAGGATGATGAAAAATTAGAATATATTTGCCTATTTGTATACCCACATAGCTATTTAAGTCATCTGTCTGATCAATTATTGTGAATCAGCGATGATATTATACATAGAAATGTAGAGATAAATAAAGCTTGATATCTGTATCTACATTTTGTGGTAATTTTTGGTTTATACCTCCCAGTACTATATTTCTTTTCAGGGTTCAAATGTTATGTTTTCCTGAAACCTCTGCATCCAAAGAAGAAATAAAGTAACTGCTTGTTGAGGTCATGAATCACTTTCTTCATTATAAAGCATGCTGTCTCCATGTACCTGTCTCGTTGTTTCTGTCTCTGTCTCTCTCTGTGTGTCTTTCTCTGTCACTGTCTCACTCTCTCTCCCCTTTCCTTTTCATACCTAGAACCTCATTTCCTGCATTAAATTTTACAAAAAAATTTTTTGTCTACAATTTGACACAAACTCCATGATTATTTCATCCATCCATCCATTCAACAAATATCATTTGCCAGGGACTATGTTCCTAAATAGCATAACTTGATTATTCTAAGGCAAGAACTGGCTAATCAACTGCATGCCTTTTAATAAATAACATTACTCTGGAAAACAAATATTGGATACTGTTCACAAGGGACAAATTTAAGATGATTTTTAACTTTGCCTTAGATGTGATGCTGGGTCATCTTGCTACCAGAGACACTGAGGAAAAATGTCTCTCTTTGGACCCTTGCCCTAATCTTCAGATATATTGTAGTATTGAAGTAGATATTTAATTGTGAGTAATAATAGATTCATAGCAAAATAATTTACAGGAGTCAGAGTCTGTGCCATATAACTTGAGCAACTAATGAGGACTTATCACTATTAGGATAATGTCTTTTATGAAATGTTAGTAGACATGCTGATGTTAGTGGAGTTTGCCACCTGGATCTTATTGACCCTAGTGCAATTACTTTTCTGCTCATTGTACCTTCATCCTTTGAAACAGAACATCTTTGATTCTCTGTTCAAGGTGTCAGGCAACGGAGAGGAGGAATGACCATTTGTAGGTGGTGACTGACTAAAGTCTGCCAGAGAAGAACAACCTCCTTAGGACAGCAAGTACTTTCAGGTCACAGGAGTAACAACAGGTAATGAAATTAACCATTAAGCGTCAGTAGGTGATTTTTGTTCACAGCCCTAAGGAAACTAGGGAAATGATTACAATAGTTTCTGTAAAAGTTCTCAAATAGAACTTGGATGAGGAATATCTGTATAATATTCTCATCAAAGTTATCTCAAGTTTATTCAAGTAGAAGTTGTAAAAAAATGGAATAACTCCTGAAAGTAATCCATTTTGGTTTCTAAGTTGTATCTGTTCATCATTCAGATATACATTTTTCAGAGAAAAGAATACACACAACAAGTGAAAATATAAGGATTCAATGAGAAGAGAATAAAGAATTGATACAATTATACAATTTTCTAAAAATATTCTTGCAAGATAATTTTATTAAAAAAATGAGAATCCAAGAAAAGGAGACAAAGGTCTTCACCTATGGGTAATGAAGAGTTAGTACTTTGTTACTCCTTTAAGAAGAGTAAAGATATTCTTCAATCAAAATTGATGGAATTATAAGGCTACTATTTGGTTACCTTTAAAAAGTTGGATACATTTTAGGGAAAAAAGTAGATAGAAATATCTCCTAACCATCTTCCAGCATTCAGCAGGTTGATGGATTGATCTTTTTTTCTCTTCCCACAATCCCCTCATAGGACAGCATCAAGTGGAACAAAATGCAACTCTGAATCAAGAGATGATATAAGAGAAACTTTGTTGAGTTATGGAATCGTTTTGAAAGGGAAGCAGGCTGAAGGTCTCAGATAATCTAATTGTCCAGAAAAGACAGTAAAAAAAAGTGTAATGTCAGCACTAGAAGAAAAAGAACAATGGTATGTCTTCATTCAAGATAATTTGCTTGAATTCCATCACCTGGTTAGAAAGCTAAAGTGTGGCACTACATGAAAAGTAAAATTACATTCTTCAAATTCATCAATACCTCATAGTCTTTGTTATTTGACCTTTATATTCTTTAATTTCAGGAGAGGTTGAATTACCATGCCCACATTTGTCCCCAAAATATCTGCCTTTTTTTAGTCAACTCTCTCTGGGTGCCCATTTGTTTGGTGTGCATTAAGTTTGTTGCTATTTTGTTTGTTACTATTCGTTACATTATTCAGAAAATACCTCTGTTCCGACCTATTCGCCTCAACTTGTTTAACATTTAGGAGAATGGCATCGATGGAGGCTCATAACCTTTAGTTTTAACAGTATGGACCCTTTTAGTCGCTTAACCTTGAAGACCTAAACCATCAATATGAATTGTGAGGAGTTCTCCCAGAGACAATATACAACAATATTATATAAGAAAACAATTTTTCATTTTGATTTGAAAAAAATACTCTTTTGTTGAGAAATCTGATTTAAACCTTTCAGTATTGTTGTTTTTAAGTTTTAAAGGTTCTCTTTTCATGAAAACTCTCTTTTAAAAAGAATGAAGGCAAAGGCCAGTTGAAGCTCTGAATTACAGGCATGTACAAACAAACCATGCTAACTAAAAAAAACTTTATGCACAAGTAAAATGACGAAACCTCCCTCATCCTTCCCAGAGCTCAAACATCAACCCTGCCAAACAAACAATTGCTGTGAGTTGGAAAACATTCTGGATATTGATATTCAATATTTTTAACCTTTTGTCAGTAGGTGATGAATTAACTCTGCTCCAAGGCTGTTCCAGTTGACAGTGAGAACTGAGCTAACTCATTTCTCCCTATGGGTAGAGGACTCAGTTCCAGGGAGAGCAGCCAATTCAATAAAACGCTGAGGGAAAGAAAAATCCTTGATACACTACTACTCTAGCCTTGTTAGTCATTTGAAAATCTCAGGGATAATTAGCACTCTATAAAATATAGATGATATGTAATATTAATGGAGGATCACAGTAAGAACTGACAGCATTTAATGTTTCATAGAAACCTCCTAACTTAGCAGAAAATTAGTTCCAGCATAATAGAAATTTTATTTCGTATTCAGAAGTGTTAAAACTTTTGGATTGACAGACCCTGATGTATCATGTCAGTGCTGGCTTAATCTGTTAACTGAAAAGCTTAATTCAGACTAATTATAGTGTATTAATAGGTTAAAGGCTACTTCCAGATAAGTTCTATCACATAAATTAGTTAAAAGTAAAGAGCTATATCACTGTCACTTGCATCTTTTGTGAGAACATTTGAGAAATAACAGAACTCTAGGCTGTGGACTTGACAAGACACCTGAGACTAGATGGAATGGACAGCAATCTGAAGATAAGGAAGGTGTGCCTGCTACAAAATATCTTCTTCACTCAACTGGGATAGGGGCTAAGATGCTGACATAATATTTTAGATTTTTCTTGAAGGCCTTTTTAGGCCTTCTTTTCAAAAATGGAAATACTCTTGAGAGATCTCAATCGTCCTGTCACTAATAAACTATTGTGGATGAACTTGCCAGTGTTCTATTTGTCCTGAAATGCTATGTCTGCATTGAGTGACTGGAATATATGATGCACTGAAAGCCTAGTGTAAATATTATTAAAAAATAAAGGAATCTGGAAAAATTTTTTAAAAAGGAGCAAGGATTAGAGGCATAGAAAACATATTTTTTCTGCTTAACAATTTTTCCCCTTAGGAATCACCTTGCTTAGTTTCACCTATCAAAGTGGCAAGAATGGCAGTTTCAAATGCTTGAGAAGACTCCATACTTACCTTGCTAAAATGTGATCTCTTTTTATTTTTATTTAGCCATTAATGTTCAGGTGCAATGTCCAACAAAAAAAAAAGAAAGAAAAACAAATAAATCAAAGATAAACTAAATGTGACTTGGTGCTCAAAAAACACAAATTCTCTTACCAGACTGTGAAATTCTCAAGGTGAAGAACTTTTAACTTAGCATAAAGGCTTTCTGGAATTTTAAATTAAGAACAGTAACCACGAGCTTCGCTATGAAAAGAAATTGGGGGGGGGGCAGGGGAGCTGTGGTGGTGGAAAATATAGAGAGCTGACTGTCCCTAGGATTATGAATTATATATTGAAGGCCCTCTATTTTTTCTCCTGATGTTTTGTGGCCTACTTTCTTTCTTTTACATCTTATTAGCTTAGTTCCTACTTCACTTGTTGATCTCTTTTTCCCCCTACATTTTCCTAGAAAACTCTTCTCCATATTCATGATTTCCTACTCTTCTAGACTCCAATTACCCCCAAAGGCTTCAACAGCAACTCTTCAGGACAAATAGTGTTTTCGCATCCAGATGCCTTAGACTTCATTCATTGTAAAGTTCTTATCATCTTTCACTCATAGGAACATTTTTCCATGGAACCCCCTCCTAACTTCAAAATAAGGCCTCCTTCCTTTCCTTGTCTTTTCAATCTTTCTCCCCTTCTCTTTACCCACTCCCTTGTGGAGTGCTACTGAGGACCCTTTCCCCACCTTGTTAACCATAAATTTGACCCCAGAGCATTTCTTACTCTGTATCTCCTTGTTTCTCTCCCCTCTTTCACCTTTCATGCAGTTTTTCATGTTGTGATATAGTCCCAGAAAAGAAGCGTTCATCTGTAGACAGATTGTTACCAAGATCTACTACAATGCCCTCTGTCTACCTGTTCACTTTGAGTAAAATTTCTTCAGCTTCCTGTCTCCTTCGGTACTTTTTGAAAGAAGTCTCTCATTAGTCTTTCTACTGTCACTCTATTGATGACACTGTCTACATTTATTTGCTTCTCCTGTATTTCTCTTGTTTGAGGTTTCTGAGAAGCAAATAATCTCTTCAATTCTCATTTCTAAAAAAAATCAAAATCTTCTCCAATATTTAACATCCATCTTTTATCCTGTATTGTAAAGTGCAGATTTGCAGGCTGTTGTACTGACCTGCATCATGAGATCCAGTTCTCTTTGGAACACTATTTCATTTCTTCATTATTTTACTAGTGGGTACAGATTAATCTTGTATTATTTCAATGTTATTTCTATTGTATTTAAA
Organism: Notamacropus eugenii; assembly: GCF_028372415.1. Taxonomy (NCBI): domain Eukaryota; kingdom Metazoa; phylum Chordata; class Mammalia; order Diprotodontia; family Macropodidae; genus Notamacropus; species Notamacropus eugenii. The sequence continues at coordinate 254,844,566 of NC_092877.1, read as the reverse complement.
GTTCTTTCTCTTGATGGCTTATGGAACCTATTTTTAATTGAATTGTTTAATTTAAGCACTGTGCCTTAGAGTTTGCAGATTTTGTTTTTTTCTGAAGGCAATCTATGGATTCGTTCAATTGGAATGTTGTTTAGTATGTTCAGAACTTCTAGGAAGTTTTCCTTTATTATTTCCTTCATTGTCGTGTTAAGGTTTTTGTTTGATTCTTTTTTGTTGGGAGAAGAGGAAGCCTATTGGTGCTTCTGGGTTTCAGTTCTCCATATTCTTTGATTCCTGAAGGACTGTGGCCTTTCTGATTGTTTATGATTCCCTTCTCCCCAGCCCATCAAGGAAACTCCTATAACCTGCAGCCAAGACAGGGTATCCAAAAGAGGGAGGAGGGTCAAAGGGTGTTGCAGTGATTTTTGATGTTAGTCTCTTCCATAGGTCTGTTAGTGCAGTTGAGGTCTCTGGAACTTGGTGTTAGAAGAAGGTCTGGCTAACCATAAGTATCCTGGAGATGCTGAAGTCAAGAGCTCTGGCTATACCCTTTCCATGATATTTTCTTTGTTTACATGCAAGTCACTCAGTAATCAGCTGGAAGCATCTCCTTACTCTGGTAAAACACAGTTAACACAGAACTCTGCTTAGAAAGATCTTCAGACTACTCTGTCACTGCTCATTGAGAAAACACAGGGTACACATGGAAAGAGTCTCCTGTTCCCCTGGGCAACGCTGTTATGCATGGAGTAGTTGTAAGCCAAATTGTGGAAACCAGATGCAGAAAGAGTCACAACAGTTTCTCATTTCGATTCCATGTTTAACCCGTGTTTCCTGCTTCTGCTCAAATTCTCATGATGGTTGTCTTTCTTTCTGACAAAATATCTGTTAGTCTGACATGATAAATTGATATACATATATATGGATATAAACATATTTGTGTATCTGTGGGTATATGTATCTCTGTGTGTACATGCATGGTTTTTTATAGAGATAGGGATTAGAACTGTGATTCCACTGATACAGGGAACCTTCTGATGAGGAAATTACCTCTACTGATATAGTTAAGCACTTTGTGTATATATGTATGCTCATGTGCATATGGAATCCATAATGTATGGATGGATGTATATGTGTAAATATTAATTAATTAATTAATTAATTAATTTATATATTTGTTTGTTAGGTGTATATACACATTGAGTGGATAGTGACAAGTACTAGAACTGTGATCTTATTTTCCTATATGAAAAAACTTATTACATCATTTCAATTTTGGTATCTTCTGTGTAATTTAAAGTTTCAGAAAGATTCCTGGAGTACTGAGAGATTAAGAGGCTTGTCCGGTTTCATGAAACCAGTACATATTCAAGGTGGGACTTGATGCTAAGTTTTCTTGGCTCCAAGTCGTGGTCAACATGCAAACATGCATATACTCTTACATATATTATTATTATTATTATTATTATTATTATTGTTATTATTATACTATAGAATGTATTTTATGTATGCATATATATATATAGTGTGTGTGTATACATGAGTATATGGAGATATATGTATGAATATATGTATATGTGCAAACATATAAACACATGCAGATACATACAGATTTAAAAACCAATAATTTTTTGCCATCATTCAGCTAGTCATAAATTTCATCCATTTCTAGCTGCTACTATTAAAATTAACCTATTGATAAATTTCAATGCATTTCATGGTCAAGTTATTAGGCAGCCATAATTATTTATGATGCTAATGCTTAGATATTATATTGCTAGAAAAAGGAATTCTACTAAAATTTTTATACTTAGGTGTCATTTAAGGCACTGAAACAAACTATATTTATGTGAATAGAGTAGAAAAGTACATAAAGAAAGCCAGAACAAAAGCCTATTCCATAAAATCAAATTGGCCAGGATACTCCTGACTTCAACACTTTGTTAGTAACACAGGCACACTTTGTTTTATTGCACTTTGCTTTTGTGCTTTGCAGGTAGTACTTTTTTTTTAATTGGAGGTTTATGGCAACCCTGAATCAAGCATGTCTATTGATGTCATTTTTTTCCAACAGCAAGTACTCATATCATGTCTCTATGTTACATTTTGATAATTCTCACAATATTTCAATTTTTTCATTATCATTATTATATCTGTTACAGTAATTTGTGATCAGTGATTTTTGATATTGCTATTCTAATTGTTTCTGAGCACCATAACTACCTAAGATGGTGAACTTAATCTATAACTATTGTGTGTTTTCAACTGCTCCACTGACCAATCATTTCTCCTTCCTCTAACTCTGTCTCTCTCCTTGGACCTTCCTATTCCTTGAGATACAACAGTATTGAAGGATGTTACATAAACTTCGTTGATAAAGAAGCAGCAGGTTTGAGAGGAATGGCATCAGTTTTGAAAATTCTACTGTGGGTGAAATGCTATCAAACAGCATCATCTTCTACAGAGAAAATTTTCAATAAAGGAAAAGTAAATTGATGTGACAAACTTCATTATTGTCTTAAATTAAGAAATAGCCACAAATACCTCAACATTCAGCAAACAGCACCTTGATCAGTCAGCATTCATCAATGCGGAGGCAAGACTCTGTACCAGCTAAAGACTCAGATAATGGTTAGTATTTTTAGCAATAAAGTATTTTTAATTATGTTATGTACATTTTTTAATAAATACTATGGACTACAATATAATGTAAACATAACTTTTACATGCACTAGGAAAGAAAAAAATGTTCTTGTGACTTTATTGCATTATTCACTTTATCTAGGTGGTTTGGAACTGAATCTGAAATATCTTCATGTTATGCTTCTACATATTTCAGTTAAAACATAGCAATAATTCCTTTAAACTATGCTCACCTCTGAACTTTTATTTTACTTTTCAAGACCTTAAAATCTCTGTAGTCTCCCAGATTTGAGAGATCAGTATACTTCTGAACTCCTTACATTTCACTCACCATATGTTCAATCCATTATCCAATATTGTCATTTCTGTATTCACAACATATTTGCTATACATCTTTCTTTTCCCTCATATGCCCTAAGGTAATGTTAATTTAGGTATTTATTATCTTTTCCACAGACTTTTGCAACAGCTTTTTAAATTGGTCTTTGTGCCTCATATTTTTTTCCACTCTTACCATCTTCCACATGAACAGCAAAGTGTTTTCCTAAAGAATAGATATGTCCATATCACATCACTGCTCAAAGAAAATCAGTGACCTCCTATTACCTCCAGATTCAAACATTAAGTCTTCTGCAAGGTATTTATGGCCCTTACTAACTTGACCCCTTCTTTTCTGTACAATTTTGTCACACTTTGATCCCCTTCAAAGTCTATACTATTCTTTCCACACAGCACTCCATCTACCGTCTTGTTGCCTCTGAACAGTCTGTTCTCCAATAAGTCCCCTCTGACTCTCCATATCCTTATATTCTTGCAAAACTCAATCTTGCAAGATCAATCATTATCTTCTGTAGTGGGCCCTCCCTTAACCACCATCCCTCCCCCAACCCCCAACCCTACGCTCTGAAGTAACTTGATCTTGTTCCTAAAGTTTGTCTGATACCTATTCTGTATCAGTCTATTTATTTACAGCAGAGTTCTTGGCACATAGTGGACACTAAATAAATGTTTATTGTTTGATTTCCATTTTATCTCCCCTAAAATATGTATAAAAACACAGACCTAAAATGTATTTTAGTTCACTATAGGAAAACACATTACTGTTAATAGAAAAGTGCATAATATATGTCCTGAAAGGGCATAATGTAATTGCAAATACATCTATGTTCATGTATATGTGCTCTTGGAAACTAATCTTACAGAGAGAAAACTGTTGTCCTTTCAATCATGTCAAGTCTACTACTTTTATACTCATCTAACTAAATTTTGTTAGATGAAAAAAATTTGCTCAATAAAAAGGAAGCTTATGAAGCCCATTTCTTAAATTAATCAGCAGCAGGAGTAGATAGGAAAGAATAAATCTGAAATAAATGAAGGCTCAAGAAATCTGAAACAGAACATGCACAGTCCAAATTCTGTGTCTAATGCACACATGCAAGAACAATCTACTGTAAATGGTTTATTTGAGAGGTGAAAAAATGGAAGCAATGTCAAATTTAATATTTTGGGCTCAAAGATCACTGCAGCTCAGCTACTACAGCCAGGAAATTCAGACAGTTATTCCTTGGAAGGAAAGCTATGGCAAATGTGAACAGTATACTAATTGCAAACACATCATCATGTAGACTAAGGTATATATAGAAAAAGTTATAGGTTTCTTTTTTTCCAGGAGCGATATATGACTGTAAGAGTTGAAGTATGAGGAAACCTGATCCCTGCAGAATCAATGATTTCAAACTGTAGTGCTGGAGAGGACTTTTGAGAGTCCCTCAGACAGCAGGAATGTCAAGTCAGTCAGTACTTAAAGAAAACAAGTCAAGGTATTCATTGGAAAGTCAAACAGTGAAGCTGAAGCTTAAATCCTTAGACTTCATCATAAGAAAACAGGACTTATTAGAAAAGATCCTGAGGTTTTGAGTGATTGAAAGCAAAAAGGGAAATCGGATGGCAAAGGATTACATAGATAGATAGATAGATAGATAGATAGATAGATAGATAGATAGATAGATAGATAGATAGATGCATGCATACATACATACAAGATGTAATGGAAGCAATTAAAATGAACTTGGACAAAATTCAAAAGATAGTGGAAGATAGAAAGACCTGATATGCCCATGAATTTATGAAGAATCAGTTATGACTGAACAACTGAAGAACACCAATAATGGTCTTGTCTAAATACTGTGCATTTTCCAAAAGGACAGTTGCTAACACCTAAAGCATAATGGCAGAGTTATAAATAGTGATGGGATTCAGAATATAGAAAAATATGTTTGGGTCTTCTTTTCTTTTCATTTGTAATATCACCCATACTCATATCCATGCTTGTAACTAGAAATTATGACTGGGACAGAATAGGGATGAGGACAAAAGAGAAAGAATTTACCTGGTATTAACAGTGACCTACAATGAATTGTGCAGTGGATTGTTGAAAAGTTCCTGTGTTTCTTACTGAAAATTTAGCCACTTTTGAAGAAAAAGTTACTTAGGTTAAGGAGGAAAGACTGTATATAAGGATGAGTCTGAAATTGCCAACAGTGGCATTTTAACACGTTCTGAGAGAATTCTTTTGGTAATCCTAAATGTCATTGTCCTGGTACAAAGTTCTGCTTGACCCAACTTAATTCCCATATGTCAATGGTACAAATATATGATTGTCTATATACTTATTCATATATATATTTTAGTACTATGTACAATCATTTTATTTGGTTACAGCCACCATCTTGATGCTTTTAAAGTAGTTGTGATGACATTTTCAACAAAGGTAAAGACACACTATTGTATATAGTTACCTCTGCTACTTAGAATACAGTGGTAGAAAGACTGCACAATACAGTATTTCTCTGAAAAAGACCTAATTTCTCAAATATATTGGGAACTGAATTTAATTTATAAAAATACAAGCCTTTCCCCAATTGATAAATGGCCAAAGGATATGAATAATCAACTTTCAAAAGACAAAATTAAAACCATCAGTCGTCCCTTGAAAATACTCTAAATCACTATTGATTAGGAGAGATGCAAATTAAAACAACTTTGAGATAATACCTTAGATATGTATGTGTCTCTGTATGTACATATTTTATAAAGAGCAATTGACAGCCATGATGTGTGACGATATGAAGAATGAATGCTTAATTTTATAATTAAATATTCTTGCCTTATCTATAAATTTCAGAGATAAATATTCCAAGCTGCACTAACTGGCTTATGATTGAACCCTTTATGTATAAATTATTTATTCATTTTGAACTCATCTTACTATACAGTATGAGGTGTTGGTCTATGCTTAGTTTCTGTCTAACTGTTTTCCAGCTTGCCCAGGATTTCTTGCACCCCTCCTCTGAAAAAAAGCTTGAATCTTTGGGTTTGTCAAATTATATGTTACTATGATCAATTACTATGGTATATTGTATACCTCATCTATTGCTCTGGTCCACCACTCTATGTCTTGTCCAGTACTACATTGTTTTGATGATTGCACTTTGTAACATACACATATGCTGTATGTTTGCTTGTGTGTGTGTCTCTGTGTGTGTGTGTTTGATATATCTATATTTTCTGCATTCATTTCCTTTAAGGAAATTGATTTATAGATCTCTTTCTCTGTACTCTCTTTTCTTTAGGTAGCAAAACCATATTGCTGTGAGAGAAGGAATTTGGTAGGATTCCATGTTTTATCTATATTGTTCAAATTGTTTATATAATAATGAGATTAACTGTTCTTTAAATGTTTGGTCAATTTCACATGTAAATCAGTCTATTTGGGGGAAGTTTTTCTTAGTGAGCATATTTATGGCTTGTTCTATTTCTCCTTCTAAAACAAAGTTACTTACATATATTATTGTCCCCTTTTAATCTGAGTAGTTATAAACATACTGGCACATATCTATCTATCTATCTATCTATCTATCTATCTATCTATCTATCTATCTGTCACTTAGATTGTTATTTTGCGGCAATAAAATGGACAAAATGATCCTTAATATTTGCTTCAATTTCATCTTCTTTGGTGGTACATTTTCGCAAATTTGTTTTTGTTTTCTTTTTTAAAACAAAATTTACCAATGATTTATCTATTTTACTTCCCCCATAAAGCCAGCTCCTAGATTCATTTGTTGATTTCAGTTGTTCTTTTCTTTGAGTTATTAATCTACTCTTTGATTTTCAGGATCTCTATTTGGATATTAAATTGGAGATTTTTAAGTTGTTATTTTTCTCATTTTTTTAGTTTTATATCCAATTTATTGATTCGCTGTTTCTCACTTTTATTGATATGTGAATTTAAAAATATAAAATTTTCCCTACTCTGTTGACCATCCTATAAATTGTAGCATCCTGTTTTCATTGTATTTGTTGTCATTATGTTATTTTAGCATTAATTTTAATGACATTGTTGATGGTCTTTTTGATTTTTTTTTGATTCAGTCATTCTTTAGAACTGGATTATTTAGTTTCCAATAAATTATTAATCTATATTCCCATAGAATTTTAGTGAATGTAACTTTTAGGGGGTCTTAAAATGATGTCTTCAATATTCTTGCTTTTCTGTATTAGTTTGCAAGATTTTTATGCCCTACTACTTGTTCAGTTGTTGTGAAGGTGCAATCTATAGTTGAGAAAAAGACATATTGCTTTATATTCCCATTCATATTTTTTCTAAATATCAACCTTATGTAATTATTATAAGATTATATTCATTTTCTTAACTTCTTTCTTATTTATTCTATGATTAATTTTATATGACAGCTGAGGTCTTGTACTAGTGTAGTTATACTATTTACTCCTGTATTTCATCTATCTTTCCTTTAAGAATCTGGATGGTATTTCATTTGATGCATATATGTTTAGTGTTGCTACTACTTTATTATCTATGGCAACTTTAAGCAAGTTGTACTTTTCCTGAATTATCTCTTTAAATTCATTCTATTTATACTTTTGATGGCTACCCCTTCCTTTTTTTTTTTGTACTTCAACTAAAATATAGTATTATCTTTAATCCTTATTATAACGCTGTGTGTATCTTTTTTGAAAAAAATATATTTCTTGCAAAGAACATATATTTGAATTCTAGTCTCTAATTCACTCCCTTATCTGCTTCCATTTTCTGGGTAAATTCATAACACTGACATTCACAGTTATGATTAATAACTGTATTCTCCCATTCATATTATTTTCTCATTTTTTTTCCTTTTCTCCTTTGTATCTTTTCCTTCCTCTAAATGCTATGTTCCTTTTAACCACTTCCTTCCTTTATCTGTCCTCCTATTTATAACCCTCACCCTTTTTCTTCTACCATTCCCCTTCTATTTGCCTCTTGGTCAAGATAAATTTCTACTAACAAGTGAGTCTGTCTATCTGTCTGTCTGTCTCTGTCTCTCTACATATATAAGCATGTACACATATGTACATATATGTGTGCACACATATAAATATATGCATACAACATGCATACATTTGTGTTTTTTCTTTAAATTAGTTTAGATGAGAGTGAGGTAAAACAATTGTCCCCCCATTATTCCCTCTACTGTAAAATCTCTTTGTGAGTACCTCTTTTACTTGAGATTATTTTTCACATTCTTTCTTTCTCTTTCCCCTTTTCTCACAGTATCCCCTTTCTCCTAATTTTTACATTGTCCCAGATTATTTGATTTACTCTCACACCTGCTGTCTTTATCCAATCATTTTAACTGACCTAATAATCATTAACACCCTGAGAAGTTACAGATTTCTTCTTCTTTATAGGAATTTAAATAGTTCAAACTTATTGAGTGCATTGAGATTTCTCTTTCATGTTTGCCTTTTTATATTTAAGTCTTGTATTTGAGAATCAACATTTTTATTCAGCTCTGGATTTTTTATCAGAAATGCTTGTCAGTTCTCTATTTCAATTAACATGACTTTTTTATTGAAGGGTTATATTCAGTTTTGCTAGATATATTTTTCTTAGATGTAATGCTAGCTCTTTTGCCTTCTGAAATATCATATTCCAGCCCTCTGCACCTTTAACATGGTAGCTGCTAAATTTGACATGATCTTGACTGTGTCTTTAAGATATTTGAATGTTTTTATTTGTTTGTTTCTCATTTTTTAAGCATTTTCTCTTTGCCTAAGAACACTCAGGTTTGTTTACACTATTCCTTGGACTTTTCATTTTGGGATTTCTATTAGGTAGTAATTTGAGGATTTTTTCAACTTTTGCTTTACCCTCCAGTTTTAAGGCAGAGGAATAGTTTTATTTTACAATTTTTTGAAATATAATTCTAACCTTCTTCTTTGAACATAGCTTTTCAGTAGTCTGATAAGTGTTGTTATCTCTCTTCAATCTATTTTTCAGTTGTATTTCTAATGACATATTTCATATTTTCTTCTATTTCTTCTTTCTTTGGAGATTGTTTTATTGTTTCTTTATGTTACCTTGAATCATTATATTTCCCTTGTCCAATTCTAATTTCTGAGAAATTATTTTTTCACTGAGCATTCATACCTCTTTATCCATTTGATCAGTTCTGTTTTTAAAGACTGATTTTCATTAATTGTTTAAAAAAAAAGTCTGGAGAATTGGGAGATGTTACCAGAGAGGACTGAAGGAGGGAATTTCACTGGTCTTGGGACCTTTTCTCAAAATAAAAGAAAATCTAGGAGGAAACAAAAAATTGGAGGAAGGGGCCATAAACCCTTTTGGATCTTGTAACATGAAAATGCCTTTGAAACATGTGGGGCAAATACAGCTTCTGTAATGGGAAGACTAATGAACCATTGTTGAGAAATAGGTCTGGACAATGAGCAGTAGGACCTAAAGGGGGATGAAGAACTATGTAATGAATTAAGTTTAAATTATTCTTCTTTTGTTTTGCTTTGTCAACATGAATATTTTACAAGCTTGATCCCCTATTCAACTCAACAAATGTTTACTCAACACATGATTAAGGAAGGTACAAAATCAATTTTTGTGGTAGATAAACTAGAACAACAACAACAACAACAACAACAACAACAACAACAACAACAATAAACCTAAAGATATAGTCTCTGTCCTCATGGAGCTTGTCTTCCAGTCAAAACATGATAACATCACCATAAAATTGAATTACAGGATAAAAATGTAAATACAATGCATTATATTTGTCTACAAAGAATGTGTGAGATTGTCTCCTAACATTTCAGTTTGGAATTTAGTTATGTTTGAAAGGTGAAGTAAGAGGAAACTATTTACTAAATTAATGATTCAGTACCCCAATGAAACACAAAATGAAAAAGCACATAATGAATAAAAGTAGATTCCTGAAACTTCTTTTGTCTCACCTCTTTTCAGCCCTTAGTCATTGAATGAACATGTCCTCAGACAAACTACTACCTGGAAGAGACCTTAATTTAGAAATGCTAAGGTTACTCATTGCTTCCTGGGCCATTGTTCATTATCTTGACATTTGTCTTGCCACTGGACTTTAATGACTCTGGAGGAGAGAGTGAGGCTGATGTATTTGTATAGCTCTTCTCCACTCATATCCAATTCACTTATAAATCAAGACATCACCCTTGTGATATGAGAGGTCCTCTTCAAGAATAAAGAATAAACAACAACAGCATGAGTATGCCAACTTGATTCAACTATATAATTTTAAAGTAATAATTATATGAAAAGCATTATGGTAAACTTTAGTCATATATATCAAAAATGAAACAATTTCTTTTTAAAGGTACATATAAAGCAAGGATAATAATTTCTGATTAGATTCTTAGTGAGTGGAAAAGAGGGGCAAGGAAAGAATGTATTTTTTGCATATAGCATAAGAAGAAAGCATATTTCTAAGCTATGAATCTCATCCTCTTTGTAAAAAAAGAAGCAAAGAAAGACCATAAAAAGCAATAGAGAATGAAACAGAGAGATACAAAAAGTTTAATGATCTTAGCAGTGAATATAAATAAGATGAAGTCACCAAAAAATTGAAGAGGAACGCAGATTTGATAAGAAAGCAAAATGAACAATATATTGTTTGCAGGAAATATTATGCAGATTTAAAATTAGAGCAAAATCTATTACGCTTTAGCTCAATTAAAAAAATACAGGAATAGCTATCATGATATCAGAGAATGAAGCAGCAAAAATAGCCTTGACTATGAGGCATAAACAGAGAAGGTATAATTTGCTAAAAGGTACCTAGGACAATAAATTAATTTCAATGCTTAACTTATAAGAATTGAATAAAATATCAAAAATATTTAAAGAAAAAGCTATTTTAGTTAAACAGAGAAAAATAATACAACTACATAAGTGGGAAATCTCAATACATCTCTTTCAGACCAAAATATAAAAAAAAGTAAGGTAGCTGAATCGTAGAGTGGGTAGTGCAGTGAAGCTGGAGTTAGGAAGAGTTCAGTTTAAATAGAGCACTATTTAAAAATCCAAGAAAATCAAGAAAATTATAAAATTAAAGTAAAGTAATTTGACATAGAAAGTAAAAAACTAAAAAGAAAATAATTCCTTGAAAACTAGGATTGGGCAAAGGGAATCTAATGATATCCTAAGACACCAAGAAACAATAAAATTCAACTAAAAGAATGAAACAAATAGAAGAATATGTCATGAGAAAAATAACTGATCTGGAGAACAGATTGAGGAAAATTAATATAAGAATAACTGGATTTCATAAAAATACGATAAAACAGGAATCTTGATACAATATTAAAATAAATTATAAAGAAATTTATCCTGAAGTCCTACAACAAGAAAGCAAAGCAGAAATAGAAAAAAAAATCAATTGATAACCACCTGAAAGAGATCTCAAGAGGAAAATTTACAGGTATGTCATAGTCCCCAAGCTCTCAGGTTAAAGAGAACATATTGGAAGCAACAAGAAACAATTTTTTAAATATCATGGAGCTACACTGAGGATTACACAAGATCTAGTAGCTATTATATTTGAACAAGACTTATTGGCTTGGAATATTGCATTTCACTGAGTAAAAGAGCAGGGAATATGGCTTAGGGTAACTTACCTAGCAAAGGTAAATGTAATCCTGAATAAAAAATAATGGACATTTAACACGCTGAATGACTTTAATGTATTTGTGACAAAAATAGCAGAAATAAGGAAAAATTCAACATATCACATGCAGAATTAATATAAGGGAAATATTAAAGACTATACAGAAATCGGTAGGGTTAAGTTGTTTACTTATATGTTAACATCAGTACCTTTAAGGCTGTCATCATGATATAGAAAATGTGAAAGAAAGACTTGGGCTGAAATGAGTATGATGGGGTGATTATAAAAAAAAAAACACCTTAGAAAGAGATAAATGGGAATAATTATTTTACATAAATGAGGCATAAGAGGGGAAAAAAATAATTATACAGAAGAAGCTAGTAGGGGTCGTAGAGGGGGAGTAGTTCCAGAACCTTACCCCCTACTCCCTTACTTTCATTGGAAATGGGATAAAGAAGGAAATGTGTGTACACTGCCCCCCCCACATGCATGTTCATATACACAAGCACACACACGTGTGTGGGTGTGGGTGTATTCGTCGAAATTCAGAAAGACTGAGAGAGCAAGGGCGTAAGATGGTGAGAGAAGATAAGGGAGGTGTGGGTAGAATAAGTAATAGAAGGACAAGACAACAGGTAGAAGTAAAGCAGAGGAGTGAGAAAGGATAGAAATCGTGTGAGGATAGTGAAAAAATAAGAAGGAGGATAATACATAAGTAATTATAGTTTAGAATGTGAATGGGATGCATTTGCTCATAAAAATTGGAATTGATAGCAGATTCAACAATATGTTGCTTTCAGGAAATGCCACAAAATGAGAGATGCACAAAAATGTAAAATAAAGGTCAGGATTAGAATTTATTAAGTAAAAAAAGCTGTGGTAATAATCATGATCTTAGAAAAAGTTAAAGCTAAAATTTATTTAATCAAAAGATGAAAACAGGGAAACTACACTGTGTGACACCAATATGCCTTACTGTTTTAGACCATTTAAACTAGCTAGACAGTATAAAATACCTAAGAGTATACCTGCCAACACAGATACAGTAATTATATGAATGTAAACATAAACCATTTTTATTTTTATTTTTTTTTTAATTTTTTTATTTTTTTTAATGTTTAACAATCACTGCCATACAATTGCGATTTTATCCCTCCCCACCCACCCCCCACTACCTCCCTCCCTCCCCACAACTGCATACAATTCTGTATAGATTCTACATATACTTTCCTATTGAGTATATTTTCACTATCGTCATGCTATGTAGTCAGACTAAGATAAATGAAAGAATCCGTATAACAAATCAGAACATGATACACAAACAGATACACATACACAAACATGATCTGCTACATTATGTGAGTGACTTCCATATTTCTCTCTCTGAGTGTGGAAGGCTTTTTGCCTTGAGGTCCACCATTGGGATTTTTTTTTTTCAGAAGTTCTTGTGTTATTACAAAAATCTAAGTCTACCAGAAAAAACTCTCACACACTGTGGTTGTTGCTGTGCATAAAGTTCTCCTGGTTCTGCTCCTTTCACTCAGCATCAGGTCATATAAGTCCTTCCAGGCCTCTCTGAAGTCTTCTTGTTCATCATTTCTTATGGCACAATAGTACTCCATTACATTCATATACCATAATTTATTCAGCCATTCCCCAATTGATGGACATCCCCTTGACTTCCAGTTTTTGGCAACTACATAGAGTGCTGCTATAAATATTTTTGTACATGTGGGACCCTTTCCCATTTTTATGATCTCTTGGGGATATAGTCCTAGTAGCGATATTGCTGGGTCAAAGGGTATGCACATTTTTGTAGCCCTTTGGGCATAGTTCCAAATTGCTCTCCAGAATGGTTGGATGCGCTCACAGCTCCACCAACAATGAATTAGTGTTCCAACTCTCCCACATCCTCTCCAGCATTTATCATTTTCTTGTTCTGTCATGTTTGCCAATCTTATAGGTGTGATGTGGTACCTCAGAGTTGTTTTGATTTGCATCTCTCTAACCAATAGTGATTTAGAGCATTTTTTCATATGATTATAGATAGCTTTAATTTCTTCCTCTGAAAATTGCCTGTTCATATCCTTTGACCATTTATCAATTGGGGAATGACTTGTATGATTATACATTTGGGTCAGTTCTCTATATATTCTAGAAATGAGGCCTTTATCCCCGAGCTTAGCTGTAAAAATTTTTTCCCAATTTACTACATCCCTCCGGATTTTGGTTGCATTGGGTTTGGTTGTGCAAAAACTTCTCAGTTTAATGTACTCAAAGTTATCCATTTTGCATTTCATAATGCATTCTATCTCTCCTTTAGTAAAGAATTCTTCCCTTCTCCATAGATCTGATAAATACACTATTCCTTGCTTCTCCAGTTTATTCATGGTATCAATCTTTATACCTAAATCATGTACCCATTTGGACTTTATTCTTGTGTACGGTGTCAGGTATGGGTCTATGCATAAACCATTTTTATTAAAATAAGATCGAATCTAAATAATTGAAGTAACGTTTATTGTTCATGGGTCAATAAAGCCAATATAATAAAAAAATAACAGTTTTGCCTAACTAATCTATGTATTCAATGCCATCACAATTAAATTATTAAAATAGCATCTTACCAAGTAAGAAAAACAATAATAAAGTTCATAAGGAAGAAAAAATGTTCAGGAACTTCAAAGAAAATAGGGAGAAAAGATAGGTTATTATAAGATGAGAGTATTGTTGGAGTAACAAAGCAGCTAATTTCAATTATTTTAAATTAAAATTTCCTTGTATAAAAAAAATCTATGCAGTCAAAAATTGAAGGAATGCAGAAAATTTGGGACTTTTATAGACAATCTCTCAGATAGGATGTGATTGGGTTGGAATATTTTTGGAGTGTAGAAAATGCTGAGCTGGTTGATTTAAGGAAGAAAAAAACACGTGGAGACTTGAATTTACGAAGGAAGATGATATCAGCCTTCAGAGAAACAGATGATAAGTGGAAAGGAGAATACTACATGTATGTCTTACATACATGTTTATGAATATGTATACATATATGTATGTTTATAAATATCTATATATTTATTAGAGCTTAATTGTAGCCTTCTTTAGGGTAACAGTGGTGACTAGGGGGAGGGAAAAGAAAAATAAAATAAAAAGTGCACAGAGAAACGCAAAAGAAAACCTACAAGCAAGCAAAGAAAAGATGGTAGCTGAGCAAACAATGTGTGATATTTTGTATAAAAGTTTTCTTGAAATGAAAATGTATTGTTTTATATTGAATTATTTCCTGTGTTCTTCTGGGTACACAGCAATGTTTTTGTTTTCGTTTTTGTTTTCATTTTGTATTTGTTTAAAATAAATAAAAATTTCCCACAAAAAAACATGTTGATACTAAAACAAGGGGTAATCAAAACAAAGAAACCTATAGAATAGTATATAATAAACAATGAAGAAAAAAATTTACATGCAATTTTATTAAAACAGTAATCTAGTTAAAAGATAATACATGCTTATGCATATGAAGAATGCTGGAATGGTTTCATGTTAGGAAATCGATCATTATAATTGGCCATATCACTGACAAGGACAAAAAAAAACTTTATAATTACATTAAAAGAAAAAGACAGTGTTTGACAAAACAAAAAAAAAATAACTGTATTAAAATAATAAAATATATAAGAATAAATGGGCTATTTCATAAGATACTACCATATTACCATAAAGGTAATGAATATACATGCAAAATGTTTAAATAAAATGCTATCAAAAAGATTATAGCAAATTATCATAACAATGATACACTATGACCAAGTAAGATTTATACCAGGAATGCAGGACTATTTCAATATTAGGAGAACTAGGAGCATAATTGGTCATATCAAAAACAAAACTAATAAAAACCATAGATTACATGAAGAAAAAAAGTTTTTGACAAAATACAATACCCATTCCTCTTAAAAACACTAGACAACAAATGAATAAACTGAATCTTCCTTAAAATGATAAGTGTCATCTACCTTAAACCATCGGTAAGCATTATATGTAATGTGGATGAGTTACGAGCATTTCTAATAATATCAGGGGTGAAACAAGGATGCCCACTATAAGTACTACTATTCATTATTGTACTAGAAATGTTACCTTTTTATAAGAGAAGAAAAAAAGAAATTGAAGAAATAAGGATAGGCAATTAAGAAACTAAACCATCACTTTTTGCAGAAGATATGATGGCAAATTTGGAGAATTGTAGAGAAACAAATAAAAAAATACTCAAAATAGCAACTTTAGCAAAGTTGCAGGACATAAAATAAACACAAATCATTGAAATTTCTATAAAATACTAACAAACCTCAGCAGCAAAAGGCAGAGAAATTCCATTTGAAAATGGTTTTAGACAATAAAATATATTTGGAAGCCTGACTGTCAAGACAAACCTTCAGCAAATAAGGAGAGTAAGGAATAGTTAACCTGCCAAATCTATGAAGAATAGCCGAATCTATGATCAAATGAGATAGAGAACATAATAAAATGAAAAATGAGTAATTCTGATGACATTAAGTGAAAAAAGTTTTTGCAGAAACAAAGCCAATGCTACCAAGATTCTAAGGGAAACAGAAAACTGGGAAACATTATTTTTTACAGTTAATGTGTCTGATAAAGGTATCATTTCTAAAATATAGAAAAATCCCCAATTAACAAATGGTTCAAGGATATGAACAGGTAGTTTTCAAATGAATAAATTAATGCTCTCTATATTCATTTAAAAATGCTTTAAATCACTGATTAGAGAAATGTAAACTAAATAGACTTAGAGGTGCCGCATCACACTTATCAGATTGGCTAAAATAGTAAAATAAGAAAATGATAAATGTAGGAGACCTGGGAAAAATTGGAAGGCTAATGCATTGTTCGTGGAGTTGTGAACTAATCCATCTATTCTTAGAGCAACTGTGAACTATGCCCAAAGAGCTATTAGCCAGCAATATCACTTGTAGTCTGTATCCAAAACAGATCACAAAAAGGGTGAAACGACCCACAAGTACAAAAATATTTATAGCGGATCTTTTTTGTGGTGGTCAAGATTTGGAAATTGAGGAGATGTGCATCAAACTGGGAATGGTTGAATAAATTGCGTTATATAAATGTAATGGATTACTATTATGGTATAAGAAATGATGAACAGATCGATTTCAGAAAAACCTAAAAAGACTTGCATAAACTGATGCTGAGTTAAGTGAACAGAACCAGGAAAACATTATACATAGTAATAGCATCCCTTGTGATGACCAACTATGGTAGCCTTAGCTAATTGCAGTAATACAATAATTTAAGACAGTTGCAAAAGACTGATAATGGAAAATGCTATCCACATCCAGAGAACGAACTTGGATTCTGAATGCAGATCAAACATATTATTTTGATTTTTTGTGTTTTTTTCTTGTGTTTTTTTTTCATTTCTTTCTGATTCTTCTTTCACAATATGACTAATGTGGAAATATATCTAATAGGATTGTATGTGTGTAATATGTAACAGATTGCTTGCTCTCGTGGGTAAGAGTTAGGGGAGAGAGTAAATAAAAATTTGGAACTCAAAATCTTTTATAAGTGAATGTTGAAAACCATCTTTACAAGTAATTGGAAAAAATACTATTAATTGGGAAAATAAATGTTTATAGAAAGTATAAAACGTTTCAGTGTGCTTACTGTGGCACACACATGAAACACAGAAATCAACTGTAAAATATTATTTACATAATTGAGGGAATAAATAATGGGAAAATCATAGTTATTCATGGTTAAGTTCAGATAATAAAATTAAAAAAATATTTTATATATTCAGTATCATACCAATGAAACTACCAAAGGTTGCTGAATATATCAATCAGGTATGGGGGGAACAATAACATTTATATGGAGTAAAAAAATCTATACAGAAAAATAATTAAAATTATCAGAAGGGATGCGGGCAGAAGTACTATTTAACAAAACATGCTGCTAGGCAATAATAAACAAATTTATTTGATAATGACTAAGAAACATAATGAATAGCATAATATATTAAGTATATAAATTACAGAAAGGAATAAAGTCTAATTTTTGTTAAAAACCAAATATCTCACTTAGGGGATAAGAATTCAATATTTGACAGAGAACCACAGAAACTGGAACGCAGTTTGTCAGAACCTGAGTACAGACCAACTCCTCATACCACATACCAAGGTAATGTTCACTTAGGAATGTGACTAGCCATAAAAGATGAATAGATAGATAGATAGATGGACAGACAGACAGACAGACAGACAGATGGAGGAACAAGGAAAAAAAATGCCTCAGGAGAATAAATTACCCAAGGCAATTACATTATTCAACCTTCCTTGCCAGGCTTATTACTATTTTCCACACACTTTATCCTCCAGCCAAAATAGTCTGCTTTTTTATCCTCCAAATACTTCCAGCTTGACTTTAATTGTGCTTTTTCATGTTTCAAATGTTCTTCCTATCCCTTTTTAATTTATTTTTTACGCTGACCTTAAGAAACAGAAATTAAAATGAACATTTCCACATACAATGTAGAACTTCAAGGACTTTTATGCAAAACTAAAAATCTCTTAGTTTTTCTTTGAGGAATAAAATAAATTCAGTATGTTATGTTCAATGCTGTTTTCTTCTAAATTTATTGTATTCTTTTCTGTGCCTTTAAAAAAGATACTTCAACTAGACCTATTTTTATTGTTGTTTTTGAAAGAAAGCAATGATGATGACAGCAGTAGTAGCAACAACAGCAACAATTCATAATAAAAATACATAATAAGGTAAAAGAAATTCCCCTACTGGTTGCTTCCTAATATACATACATACATACATACATACATACATACATACATGCATATGTATATATAGATGTGTGTGTGTGCAAGTGTATATTTATGTCATTTGTAACCTTCACTTCATTACCTCTTTCTTCATTATTAGTCCTCTGAAATAAAGGATGGTTGTTGCATTAATTAGAAATTTTATTCATTCAGAATTGTTTTCTTTGCATTTTTAAGTATTTTTATAAATATCCCTCCTGATTCTGGTCTGAATCATCTTATTCAAGTCTTCCTTATGAAGCCTTTATCATTGGTGAAATCCCTTTTTCAATTGATACTGTTTTCTCTGTTTTTATGAAACTGCTCTAAGTCTCCTTCAATCTATATGACTCCTTCTCAGGAATTTTTTTGTAGATTTTCTTCTAGGTCACATCTTCAAATAATGCCTGCCACCCAGTTTCCTGTCCTAGGTCCTCCATAAGTTTTCATTTGGTTACCTCATTAACTAACATACATTCTACAATCGTTGTTGATTCTCAAATTTGTCTAATCCTAACATCTCTAATTTTGCACTTTCAACTCCCTAGTGAATATCTCAAATTGTATATCTTGTAGACATCTTAATTCAGTTTAACATGTCTAAACTTGAGCTCATTATTTTTCCTCTACCATGTTCTTCCTTCTTCCCAATTCTGTTGTTATTATCTATTATACTATTATCTGCCTGGTCAATCAGGCTCACACTATAGGTGTCATATATCAGTACTCCTTCAATTCTCAGAAATCCAGCTATTTGCCAAGTCCTGTTTTTCATAGTATTTCTTCATTATAATCCCTTTTATATTTTGACACTATCATCATCTTGTAACAGGCCCTCATCATCTCATGTTTGCCCTAATGCAACTGACTCTTGACTGCCCTCCCTGCCTCAAGTCTCCTCACAAATAAATATTCTTTTTTTAAATTAAATTATTTTATTTGCTTTCAGTGTTTACAATCACTTCCATACATATCTTAGATTTTTCCCCTCGCTCCCCTTTATTCCCTTCTCTCTCCCCACTCCCTCCCTGAGATGACAATTCCTATTAAATACATAAAATCATAAAATCATAAAACAAAACAAAACATAATATGAAAGAAAATGATCTGTTTCTATCTGTGATCCAATTCCATAGTTCTTTCTGAACGTGGCAGGCATTTTGCCTCAAGAGTCCACTGGAAATTTTTTAAGTCTGTGCATTTCAATAAAGTACTGAGTCCTTTCACACTGTGTCTGTTGCTGTATACAAAGTTGTCCTGATTCTGCTCCTTTCATTCAGCATCAGTTCATATGAGTCTTTACAGGCTTCTCTGAAGTCTTCCTGTTCATCATTTCTCATAGCACAATAGTAATCCATTACTTTCATATACCAGAACTTGTTCAACCATTCCCCAATTGATGAGTATCCCCTTGATTTCCAGTTTTTCGAAACCAAAAAGAGAGCTAGTATAAATATTTTTGTACACATGGGATCCTTTTCTCTTTCTGTGTTCTCTTTGGGATAGAGTTCCAGAAGCGATATTGCTGGGGCAAAGGGTATGCACATTTCTGTTACCCTTTGGGCATAATTCGAAATTGCTCTCCAGAATGATTGCATCAACTCACAGATCCACCAACAATGAATTAGTGTTCTAACTCTCTCACATTTTCTTAAATATATCACCTTCCCCTTTTGTCACGATAGCCAATCTGATAGGCGTGGCATGGTACCTCAGAGTATTGTGATTTGCATCTCTGTAATCAAAAAATGATTTAGAGCATTTTTTCATCTGACTACAGATAACTTTAATTTCTTCTTCTGAAAATTCCCTGTTCATATCCTTTGACCACATATCAATTGGGGAATGACTTGTATTCTTGCACATTTGACTCAGTTCTCTATATATTTTAGAAATGAGGCATTTATCACAGACACTAGTTGCAAAATTTTTTCCTAGTTTTCTGATTCCCTCCTAATCTTGGATGCATTGAGTTTCTTTGTACAAAAACTTTTCAATTTAATATAATCAAAATTATCCATCTTGCACTGCACAATGTTCTCTGTCTCTTGCTGAGTCATAAATATCTCCATTCTCCATAAATCTGACAAATACACTATTCCTTGCTGCCCTATTTTTTTTTATAGTATCAATATTTATACCTAGAACATGTATCCGTTTGGACTTTATTCTTCTGTATGGTGTCAGGCAAGATCTATGTCTAGTTTCTGCCACACTGTTATCCAGTTTTCCCAGCAATTTTTGTCAACTAGTGAGTTATTTTCCCAGAAGTTAGGCTTATCAAACAGATTGCTGTATTCATTAACTGCTGTGTCTTGAGTACCTAACCTATTCAACTGTTCTACAACTCTAATTCTTAGCCAGTACCAAGTGGTTTGGATGAAAGCTATTTTATAACAAAATCTGAGATCTCTTAGAGCTAGGCCACCTTCCCTAGCATTTATTTTTATTAATTCCCTTGCAGATGAATTTTGATATTATTTTTTCTAGTTCTAGAAAACAACTATTTGGTGATTGATTGGTATGGCACTGAATAAGTAAATTAATTTAGTTTTTATAACATTAGCTCAGCCTACCCACAAGCAGCTAATGTTTTTCCACTTACTTAGTTCTGACTTTACTTGTGTGAAAAGTGTTTTGTAATTGTGTTCATATAGTCCCTGGGTTTGTTTTGGCAGGTACACTCCCAGATATTTTATAGTATCTGCTGTAGCTTTAAGTGGGATTTCTCTTTCTATCTTTTGCTGTTGGACTTCAGTAATAATATATAAAAATGCAGATGATTTATCTGCGTTTATTTAAATACTCAAATTCATCTTCTGTTAATCTAGGTAATTTATATTTTTAAAATAATCATACATCTCATTTAGATTGCTGAATTTATGGACATACAATTGGGTAAAGTAATTTCTAATTATTGTTTTTATTTCTTTCTCAGTGGAGGTTAGTTCATCTTTTTCATTTTTGATATTAGTAATTTGGTTTTCTTCTTTCTTGTTTTTAATCAAATTGACCAAAGGT
The DNA here is from genome assembly GCF_028372415.1 of Notamacropus eugenii. Classification (NCBI taxonomy): domain Eukaryota; kingdom Metazoa; phylum Chordata; class Mammalia; order Diprotodontia; family Macropodidae; genus Notamacropus; species Notamacropus eugenii. Next base: position 254,823,079 of record NC_092877.1, on the reverse strand, counting down.
TTGTCAATCTTATTGTTTTTTTTTCATAAAACCAACTCATTTTACTTAACAGTTCAATAGTTTTCTTAATTTCAAATTAATTAATCTCTCTTTTGGTTTTCATTAGTTCTAATTTGGCATGTACTTGGGGATTATCAAATTTGTTTTTTCTAGCTTTTTCAGCTGCATGTCCAATTCAGCGATCTCCTGTTTCTCCATTTTATTCATGTATGCATTAAAAGATATAAAACTTCCCCTAAGAAATGCTTTTGCAGTATTCTACAAGATTTCAGAGGTTGCCTTATTATTGCCATTCTCTGGAATGATGTTGTTGATTGTTTCTACAATTTGTTGTTTAGCCACCTCATTCTTTATGATTAGATTGTTTAGTTTAAAATTAACATTTGATTTATGTTTCCATGACCTATAATTACATATAATTTTTATTGCATTATGATCTGAGAAGGATGCATTGACTAGCTCTGCTTTTCTGCACTGTATTGTGAGGATTTTATGTCCTAGTACATGGTCAATTTTTGCATATGTTCCATGTACCACTGAGAAAAAGATAAATTCCTTTCTAACACCATTCAATTTTCTCAAGAGATCTATCATATCTACCTTATTCAGAGTTTTGTTCACCTCCTTAACTTCTTCCTTGTTTATTTTGAGGTTAGATTTATCAAGTTCAGAGAGGGGGAGGTTGAGATCCCCCAATAGTATAGTTTTGCTGTATATTTCTTCCTGTAACTCCCTTAACTTGTCCTCTGAGAATTTGGATGCTATACCACTGGGAGCTATATGTTTAGTAATGAAATTGCTTGGTTGTTTATGGTGACTTTTAGCAGAATATGGTTTCCTTTCTTATGTCTTTTGATTAGATCTATTTCTGTTTTGATTTGTTTGAGATTAGGATTGCTATCCCTGCTTTTTTTACATTCAGCTGAAGCACAATATATTCTGCTCCAACCTTTTACCTTTACCCTGTATGTATGCCACCGTTTCAAATGTGCTTCTTGTAAACAACATATTGTTGGATTATGGTTTTTAATCCATTCTACTATTCATCTCTGTTTTATGGGAGACTTCATCCCGTTCACATCACAATTATGATTACTGTTGGTGTCTTTCCCTCCATCACCTTTTCCCCTATTAACGATTTTAGTTCTCCTTTCTCCATTCTTCTCCACAATAATTTTAATCTTTGACCACTGCTTCTTTGTCTTCCCTCCCTTCTCTCAATCCCCTGTCTTTTAATCCCCTTTTCCCTTGCTACCTCTTCCTTCCATTTTAGCTGCCCCTTACTTTTCTTTCCCCCTTCCCCTCCTACTGCCTATAGACCTAGTTGTATTTCTATACTTAACTGAGATTTTGTTCCCCCCTTGAACCTAATCAGATAAGAGTAAATCTGAAACAATGCTCATCTCCCTCCCCTCTTTCCCTCTATTGTAATATATTTTTGTGTCTCTTCCTGTGATGTGATTTAACTTTTTCTGACTCCTCCTTTTCACATCTATGATTACAATGTCTTCCCACTCTTAAATCACGTTTGTGTGATGACATCATTTACTTTATACCACTCCCTCTATCTTTGTATATTCCTTTTGTATATTATAATCAATATACAATTCTCAAGATTAACAAGTATCACCTTCCCTTATCAGGATGTAAAGAGTTTCTCCGTATTGAGTAACAAGTTGTTTTTTCCTCTGTTTACCATTTTATGCCTCTTTTGAGACCTTTGTTTGAAGATCGAATTTTCTATTGAGTTCTAAACTTTTCATTAGGAAGGTTTGGAAAGCCCTTATTTCATTGAATGTCCATCTCCTTGCCTGAAATATTATACTCATATTTGCTGGGTAATTAATCCTTGGTTGTAGTTCCAGCTCCTTTGCCATATGGAATATTGTATTCCAATTCATTCGATCTTTTAATGTAGAATCTGCAAGGTTCTGTTTGATCCTGACTACAGCTTCTCGATTTTTAAATTGTTTCTTTCTGGCTGTCTGTCATATTTTTTTCCTTCATTTGATAGTTCTGAAATTTGGCAACAATATTCCTTGGTGCTTTTAGTTTGTAATCCCTTTCAGGAGGTGTACTATGAATTCTTTTGATGATTATTTTGCCTCTGCATCAAATACTTCTGGGCAATTTTCCTTGATGAGTTTTAGATGGTATTGTCCAAGCTCTTTTTTCATCATGGCTTTCTGGTAGAGCAATAATACTTAGATTTTTCTCCCCTGGATCTATTTTCCAGGTCAGTTGCTTTTCTAATTGGATATTTTACATTTTTTTCTGTCTTTTTATTCTTTTGATTCTGTTTGACTGATTCTTGATGTCTCATATAGTCATTAGCTTCTACTTGCCCAACTCTAATTTTTGTCAAATTATTTTCTTCAGTTAACTTTTGCAACTCCTTTTCCATCTGTCCAATTTTTCCTTTTAAGGAGTTATTTTCTCCAGGTAGATTTCTTATTTTTTTTTCCATTTCTCCAATTTTCCTTTTAAATTCTTCTGTGATTTCTTTTTTTTCATGTTTTTAAACTCTTGTGTCAGTTTGTTGTTGTTGTTGTTGTTGTTTTGTTTTGTTTTTTACTATTTCACTACTTTGACTTCTAAAATCCTTCCTGGGCTCTTCCAAGAATGTTCTTTGTGCTTCTGACCAGTTCCAGATGGGGACACAGTCTAAATGCTCACCTCTTTGGTACTTGTGTTTTGTTTCTTGGCCCCATAGAAAGATTCTATGGTCTTGTCTTTTCTGCTTTGCTTCTTCCTCCTAATAATCACCTTTTTCCTGGCTTTTAAAGTAGATCTATGCATGTGGGACCCAGGGGGCTCTGTCCCACAGTTTTTGTGCCTAAAACTTGAGGCTTTGTGCATTGTGGTCTCTGGTTCTTTCAGCTGGAAGCCAGAATGTTGCAGCTTTCCTGATATTGATCTGGCTAGTGTTGGAAAGCAGAGGCCAGATGAGGTCTTTTCAGGTTTCCATGGAGTTACCCTGGAGCTAGTTAGTTAAATGTGGTGAAAGGTTGGTCTGGCCAGAGGAGGTCTCCTCTGTTGAACTAGAGCATAGGCAAGCTCAGTGGGTAGTGTATCTGCACTAGTGTCCTCCTGAGTCCCCTAGGGTTCTGAGGGACACCTGGTGTCCTGGTGTTGACAGTTGCAGGCTTCACCCCCCTGTGGCTCAGAATCTTCTCCGGGTTTGCTGAGTTGTGGCTATCTGGGACAGCTCTGGTCCTGCATTGGTCCCCTTCAGCCACAACAAGAGAGTCCCTCCTTAGCAATTTTCCTAGTCTCATAGGCTAAGAGACTGTTTACCCCTTCTGCTGCTCGCACTGTTCCAGTGTTTTACCTGGGGAGATATTCTCTGGGCTCTTCAAGGTCAACAAAGGGAGGGAGATGGCAATTACTAATCACTCTGACATCTTAGCTCCAAGAATTGGAAATTCCAAACCAATATTCTTAAACCACAGTTTTAAATATTTCACACACACACACACACACACACACACACACACACACACACACACACACACTCAAACTTCTCCCCATTCAATTAAGTTCAATGGCTCTCTTTTATCTCCAAAATTAAGTAAAAAAAATTCTTAACTTTGACTTTTAAAACATTTTATAACCTTTTCCCTCCTCACCACTCTAGTATTCTTACACATTATTTCCACCCATCATCACATACCTCATATGCTCTTATCCAGTGACAGATATTTGCCTCCTTCCTGAGCCTCACATATGTCACACTGTTTTCTAATTTTGTTTATTTTCTGTATTCCCAGAACTCTTGCTTCTCCATTCCTTCCTCGTAGCTTCTCTGTCTTCTTCCAAATCAAAGCTAGCATCCCACCAATTGCAAGAAGCGGTTCTGAGTCCTTGTTAATATGAATGCCTTCTTCCTGAGAACGTATGCAACTTATATTGCAAATGTATTGGTTGTCCATAATTGTTTTCATGTTGTCTTCCTTATTAGACTGTGAGTTCTCTGAGAAAAAAAATACTTTTAAAATTCTGTCTTATCTTTCTTTTTATTTCCAGAATGACTGACTGTAGATGATTAATAAATTCTTGTTGATTGGACTTCATTTCCCATATTTGCTGGAAACATTCAGTCTTGTTATATTTATAGCTCAATGATTTATTCCATTATACATACATACCTACATATATATATATATACATATATATAAATATATATATACATGCACAATAATTTGTTCAAACATTAATTCCTATTTCTTTTTCGTTGAATTCTTCCTTCATCCATTAAATCTCAACTCACATGAATCCTCTTCCATATACATTTTAAAGATCCTCTTCCTCAATAAAAATTCCTGCCTTTGTAAGTAAAAAAAAATCAGTTATTTCTATAAATTCTATAAATTTGTAACTCTCCAATGCAATTTTTCTATAAAATTTTATTATAATTATTTATATTGGTGTCTTAATTCTCAACTGTAAGAGCAAAACACATCATATTTTAATATTGTGTATCTCCCAGACTCTGACACAAGACTTTAAGCAAAATAATAAGTACTTAAGAAATATTTTGAGTAAATTTGCTTACAAAATTAACAACTAGCACAGATCTCATAATAGAATAGTGGTAAAAAAGAACTATTCAAATTTAAATTGTTTTTTGTGTCATTTGCATCCCCAGTGAGCAAAAGTAATGAGAAGTCTAGCTCCCAATATGGGAAATATTTTTCAATTTTTATTCATTCTTGAAACTGCCTTCAGGAGTTTTTTCAAGCTACAAGGGAAAAAAAATCATATAAATCTGAGCTTGTGGTTTCTTATGGCAGATTAATTTGCAATAAAATTTGCATTCCCATGGATCATTGGGTAGCTTTTAGTCATCATAGATCAAACTAATTATGAATAGTTTTCTTATTTCTGGTCTTTCCTTGTCATCTCAGGAAAGTAAAAGTGCAAAAATAAGAGGTTTAAAAAATGAGGCAACAAGGTAGCTATTAAAACAATCACAACACTAAGATATTACGAGATATAACAGACAAAGTGTATAAATTGAGGTCCCTTAAGGTCTGATTATCTTTTATGAAATAGATTTTCATGAATCCTTGTTATTGTTATTTTAAAAAAAGCCTATTCAAATCTGAGTACATTTTATAGTTTTACAAAAATAGCAAGGTTAATTTCTGAGATGAAATGTGGTTTCTAATTTTTCTTGTATTTCATGTCATAATATCTGACTTGAAATTATTACTCAAGAACTAATATTTTTCCTTTACCTTAAAATGAGAGAGATAATTTGTAATAGATTGCCTCTAAGAACTCTTTCCATTCTAAATCAGTGAAAAGATACAATTATCATGGTTTTCCGCAACTCAGAATCCTCAAGCTTAGGTTGCCAGCCTGAGCATCCCCAAGTATCCCATATTAAGTTTGTGTGCCACTATCGCTGGTTAATTTATTTTCAAGTAAGAGTAGTAAGGAGCATGTGTCCATATTCTTTTGTGATTATCCTGTAAAGCAAGTATATTTATTTATAGTATGTGGTCATTTTGTTCAATTCTCTTATTTTAAAGAATTAGCTTGGTGAGCAGTTATCATTTGCATAAGGTGAAGTAGCCTTTTACTCAAAATTGAGTTTAGAATTGAGTTCTCCTCGTTACCAGTTCATTTTTCTTCATAATATATTAGTTATAGATATATGCTAGTGCCTCAGGCTCTTTCAGGTTCTTGTCATTAGTTTCTCAATATCAGGAAGAACATCTAGAGTAATTTTAAAATAAATTTTAACAAAAATTAAGGAAGGTGAAGATTATTGGGAAGAACCATGGTAGTGATGCCAAAAGAAAAAACAAGATGGAAAAGAAATAGAGAATCAATTATTTTCAAGTAAACTGGAAAAGAAAGAGAAATTCAGAAGATTAGACAGATAAGGATGTTGAAAGTAAAATATCAAGGTTGAAACGTGCTTCTAACAAGCTGTAAATTGTCAATATTCACATTTTCCAATGTGGTCTTCTTTTTCTACTACTTGTATATGGAAAATTTATGTTTGTAGACTTTTTCAAACTTATAATTTTGATAAAATAATTTTAACATAATGTTTTATGAAACCCTCTCCTCCAATTCTGATCACGTATATTGTAATCAGGGTTACCTTAAATGCACAGTTCTGATCAACGCCCTTCCTCAAAAAGTCTAGAAAAAAACAAGAATTTGGTAGTGAATAAAATACTTCATTCTTACTGTGGTGCTAATTTAAATAAACAGCTTACAAACTTCCTTTCCAGCCTTATTACATATCCTGTGTTCCAACAAAACTAGACTTTTCATTATTGGCTAGGCAGCATGAAACAGTGGATGAGACATGAGATTTAAAATTATAGTACTTAGCTTCTAACCCTTCTCTTTCTATTTAATATGAAAAGTGGCCTCATGTAAATCATTTCCACCTCTGTGTACTTTAGTTACTTCACCTGTAAAATAGAAGCTGGGGCAGGGGGAGTAGTGTGTTATTCTTTGATTGTTTTAGTCATAATTACTCTTCATAACCCAATTTAGGGTTTTCTTTGCAAAGATACTTAAGTAGTTTGCCATTTCATAGATTAGAAATTGAGGCAAACATTGTGAAGTGACTTGCACAGAGGCATGCATACACTAGCAAGTGTCTTAGGCCAGATTTGAACATAGGAAGATGAGTCTTCTTGATATCACGTCTGGTACTCTTATCTATCACACTATCTATCTGCGGGAGTAGGTTAAACAATAGATAAATTCCTTTCTGGCTATACATCTAAGAATCTCATCATCTTAAAATACTTTTTTTTTTCTAAAAGACTGCCTACAATGGCTATCTCCACTTTTCTTTTGTCTCATTCTCTTATCATCTTTTTATATTTCAGTTTTTGACTGTATCATTCCTTTGACACTGCTATCTCTAAAATTATTAATTATTTCTTAGCTGGCATATTCAATGGTATTTTTCCGTTCTCATTCCCTGTGATATTTCTACAACATTTCACAGTGTTTCTTACTTTTTGTCTTCCTTGATACTTTCTTCTCTATAGATTTTAGGGATGCCACTATATGCTGATTCTCACCTAGCTGTCTGACTGCTCCTTCTCGTCTATACATATTATTCTCAAATCTCCCACAAACTCTCTTCTGACTTTCAGTTTCTCAACTTCAATTGGATTTCACATATCTCAAACAGGATGTCTAGCAAATATCTTAAACTCAATACACCCAAAATAAAATTGTCTTTACCCCTAAATTCTCCCCCTCCCTCTTGTCTTCTCCATTTCTGTACAGGGCAACACCATTTTCTGAGTGCCTCAGATTAGAAACCTACAAGTCAGACTGGAATTATCTTCCACTCTGCATATTCATTCTGTTACCAAGAACTGTCCATTTCATTTTTGCAATGTCTCTTGACTCTCCTCTGTGATTGACACCACTTTGGGGTAAGCTTCTATTGCCTAATGTCCAGATAAATGCAATATCCTGTTGGCAAATCTGCTTATATCAACTCTCCCTACTCCAATCTACCCTTCATTCAACCATCAAAGTTAATTTCTTAAAGTCCAGGTTTGACAATGTCACACCACTAGAAATAACAGTGATTTTCTATCACTTCTGTGCATGACTAGGAAATTTTTTTTTTGGCATTTAAAGTTCTTCATAAACTACTCCTTCATCTTTCTAGTTTTCTCATATTTCACTCATCCATGCCTCAGATATAGTAATTTTCTTTGGCTGGCCATAATGTCTGGGGTTTTCTCCCCCTTTTAAGTAGAAAATAAAACCCAATCTTTTATTCTCTCTTAATTTTAGTGTCTTTCCTCTTAATTATTGCATATTCAACTGGAATTCACCTTCATTTATATATATTGTTTTGTAGGTTATCTCCTTCATTAGATTGTAAGCTGATATCTTTGCCCATTTTTCCATCCCTGGTGTTTAGCACAGTGCTTTCAACATAATAGGTGCATAATAAACATTTGTTAATTGATTGCTTCTTCATCATATATTCATTAACCTTTGAAATTCATTGTGCATGAAACAGTATCCTCTTCACAGTTTTCTGCTAAAACTGTTCTTTTTCTGTTAGACCAATTGAAGTTGCCATTTCTTCTATGAAGCCTCCTTTCTTTATTCTGCACTACTAATCTCTCAGTGATCCCTTGTTCCTTAAATAAATCATTATACTCATTTTTGATCACTCCTGAGCTCTTCATCACTGTCTAAATTGTTTAATAGTTATTTGTGTATGTTTCCTTCTCCCTCTTACTAGTTTATACATACCTTCAAGGAAGGGACTATATAGTATTTTATCCGTTGTTATGGCTGTGCCTGAAGTAGGTCATACTAACTCTTGAAAACTACTTGTTAATTTTTAGGGCAGGTATTTATATCTCAGGAAAAAGCAAATACTAGAAATCAGGGTTTAGTTTATTGCTTTATTATCTAAACTAAATAAAATAATGGTGAAATGTCAATGATACAAATTATTGTAAATGTATAAAAGGGCTGTTTTTTTGAGAATTAATTAATCATTTTCAAACACCATCAGCTGAAGAGATCTTGAGCATTCCTACTCATTATATTTGCTATAATATTTTCTACCCTTGGAATGACCTTTAATCCCCCCAATGCTTATTAAATTGTTACTCTTCCTTTAATGCCCTACTCCTATACTACCTCCTCTAGGAAAACTTAATTCATTTCCCTGTCATTTGGTAATCTTATCACTTCAGCCTCACACAGAGCCTTTTTTTCCACTTCTTAATGCACTTAAAAGAAAATGGAATGTTTAATACACATTCAGTGTATAGTTTAGACATCTGTACATCTTATTGTCCTATTAGATTTCATGTTTCATAAAGGCAAGAATCATTATTTGTCAAATTTCTTATCTTAAATTTGTATTTCCAAGTGCACATGCCATTCTGGTTTGTACATACTAGGTTGCACACACACATACACACATACACACACACACACGACTGCTGATATTTTTATTTTATTTTTCCTCGGAAGACTACCTAGTCATATCTTTTAACTATGTCTGAATTGGAGAATCATTTTTGTTCTTGTAGATTTCAATCAGTTCCCCACATATTTGAAAAATGAGACTTTAATAAAAGAACTTTGCGTATATATTTTGTTTCTCAGGCGTGTGTTTTCCTTCTAATTTTAGCTGTATAGTTTGGTGTAAAAAAACCTTTTTTTTCAATTTCATGCAATCAAAATTATCCATTTTTCCTCCTATGAAATTATTTTCTCTCGTTTTGTCGTGAACTTTTAACCTTTCCATAGAACTGAGAGGTAATTTCTTCTCTGCTCCACTAATATGCTTATGATATTATCATTTGTTATTTAACTTCCACCCAAATTGAGCTTACTTTATTATAATATACGAGATGGAGGTGGAGTCAAGATGGTGGAAGAAAAACAGGGAAATACTAGAGCTCTTCCCAGAAACCCAGCAAAATACCCAAAAAAATGACTCTAAACAAATTCTAGAGCTGCAGAACCCACAGAATAACACAGTAAAGAAAATCTCCGACTCAAAACATCCTGAAATATCAAAGGGAACATCTATCATGCCAGGATTGGAGCAGAGCACAGTTCAGCATGGAGCCAAAACACTGAAGACAATTGGAAGGTCCGTGGGAAGAACATGTCAGACTTGTATGAGAGAGTAGGGGTCCAGTACTAGTACCAAGGCAGTGGAGGGGGCAAAGAAACCTGTGCTTGCAGCAGCAGGGGCAGTGGCTGTTGTGGGGTTATAGGCCCACATATTCTAGGGGAAAGCAACTGACAGTACACCCCTATATCCACTGGAAGCAGAGAAATACCTTGACAAAGAGCTCAAAAGCCAAGTAATTGACCGGGGAAATGAGCAAAAACAGGAAAAAAAATCAGACTATAGAATCTTACTTTGATGACTAGGAAAATCAAAACATACAACATGAAGGAAACAACAAAGTCAAAACTTCTCCATCCAAATTCTCCAAGAAAAACATAAAGTGGTCTCAGGCCATGGAAGAGTTCAAAAAGGATTTTGAAAATCAAGTAATAGAAATGGGAAAACACTGGTAAGAGAAATGAGAGTAATGCAAGAAAATCATGAAAAATTAATCAACTGCTTGTTAAAGGGGACTCAAAATTGCTGAAGAAAATAACACCTTAACAATAGAGTAACCCAAACAGAAAAGAAAATCCAAAAATCCAATGAAGAGAAGAATGCCTTAAAAAGCAGAAGTGGTCAAATGGAAAAAAACAGTCCAAAAGTTCCCTGAAGAAAATAATTCCTTAAAGATTAGAATGTAGCACATGGAAAGTAAGGACTTTAGAAAAATCAAGAAATTCTAAAACAAAACCAAAAGAATGAAAAAAAATAGCGGAGAATGTGAAATATCTCATTGAAAAAACAAATTACCTGAAATATAGATTCAGGAGAGAAAACGAAAAATTATTGGGTTCCCTGAAACCCTTGATCAAAGAAAGAGTCCAGACATCATCTTTCAAGAAATTATCAAGGAAAATTGTCCTGTATTCTAGAATCAGAGGGTAAATTTATATTGAAAGAATTCACTGATCCCCTCCCAAAAGAGATCCCAAAAGGAAAACTCCTAAGAATGTTGTAGCAAGCAGTCAGAAAGGAACAATTTGACTATTGTGAAAACATAATCAGGATAGCACAAAATCAAGCAGCTTCTACATTAAGGGATCATAGGGCTTGCACTATGATATTCCAGAGGTCAAAAGATAGAGGATCAAAACCAAGAGTCACCTACCCAGAAAAACTGAATATACTACTTCAGGGGAAAAATAGTTACTCAATGAAATAGAGGACTTTCAGGCATTCTTGATGAAAAGATCAGAGTTGAATCAAAATTTGATTTTCAAACACCAGAATCAAAAGAAGCATGAAAAGAAAAACAGAAAAGAAAAATCATGAAGAACTTACTATAGCTGAACTGTTTACATTCCTACATGGAAAGATAATATTTGTAACTCTTGAGACTTTTGTCAGTATTAGCATAGTTGGCAGGATTATATATGTATATATATATATGTATATATATATATATATATATATACATATATATATAAGTATATATATATATACATATATACATATATATGTGTGTGTGTGTATGTATATACATATACATACATATATACATATATATGTAGAGAGAGACACACACACAGAGAGAAAGAGACAGAGAGCACATGATGAGTTGAATATGAAGGGATGATATCTAAAAAAGTTGAATTAAAGCGTAAGAGATGAATATATTGGGAGAAGAAAGGGAGAAATAAAATGCAGCAAATTATCTCTCCCACAAAAGAGGCAAGAAAAAGCTTTATCAATGGAGGGGAGGAGGTGGGAGGTGATGGGGAAAGAGGGAACTTTATCCTCATCAGATTTGACTTAAGGGTAACATGCACACTCAATTTGGTATGAATATCTATCTTACACTACAGGTCTGTGAGGGATGATGGAAGGGAGGGCAAATGGGAGGAGGGGTAATTTGTAAGAAGGTACATGGTCAATAGAGAGAATAGAATAAATGGGGGGCAGGATAAGAAGGAGGGAAAATACAGACTTTCACAACATGACTGTTATGGAAGTGTTTTGCATGACTACACCTGTGTAATCTGTATCGAATTGCTTGCCTTTTCAGTGGTGATATGGAGGGAGGGAGGAAGGGAGAAAAGTTTGAACTCAAAGTTTTAAAAATGAATGTTAAAATTTTTTTGAAGTATGCAATTGGGAAATAAGATATACAGGTAATGGGGTATAGAAATCTGTCTTGCTCTACAAGAAAATAGAGGGAAAGGGGATAAGAGAAAGAGTGGTATAATAGAAGGGAAGACAGATTAGGGGAAGGGGTAATCAGAATACACACTGTCTTGGGGTGGGCAGAGGAGAAAGATAGGGAGAAAATTTGGAACTCAAAACCTTGTGAAAATGAATGTTGAAAACAAAAATAAATAAATTTTATAAACAAGATAAAATATGAGATGATGGACCTAGTTTTTACCATGCTGCTTTCCATTTTTCTTGTCAGTTTTTGTTAGATAATGATATCTTGCCCCAATAATTAGGAACTTTGGGTTTAAAAAAAAATCATTTTCTGTGATCATTTCTTTCTTTATGTTGTGTCCACCCAGAAATATGATAGAGTGTTTTTTTCCCCATTTCTTGATATACTTGTTACTACATTTTGTTGAAAGGAATGTCTTGTTCTTCTTTAGATATTTAGCTAAACACAGGTGATATTTAACTATTTATTTAACGACTTTTTTTTTTTTTACAGACAAATTGGAATACTTTAAAACAGGAATACAGAGCCATTGTTAGATTTGACTAACATGTCCATTGACTAATCTTGTAAAAAGGGAACTTTGACACTGTGGAGAGAAGGCAGAGCCTAAAGTCTAGAAGATTCATCTTCCAGAGTTCAAATTGGGCCTCAGACCCTTGCTAGCTGTGTGACTCTGGGCAAGTCACTTAACCCTGTATACCTCAGTTCCTCATTTGTAAAATGAATTGGAGAAGGAAATAATAAAGCAGTCTAGTTTCTCTGCAAAGAAAACCCCAAATGGAGTTATGAAGAATCACACATGGTTGAAATGACTGAACATTGATAAAAAATTGATAAACCTCTCCATTTCTTATTCAGAACCCAGGTTACACAGGAGCAAAACTTCTTGGTGATATAGTTGTTATTGTTGTGGTGGTTTTAGCTTCTTGAGGTCTGACATAAAGGACACAGGAGGTAGATGGATATACTTGTGAATGTAGATAATGTAACAAACAAAACATATCAACATACTTACAAGGATGATTGTTTCTTTAGATAAAATCAATACCATATTTTGATAATATATTGTTGGTGTAACTATGAACTTGTCCAAATATTCTGGAAAGGAATTTGGAACTGTGCCTCAAAAGCTAATAAACTGTATGTATTTTTTGACCCACAAATATAATTGAGAGGTCAGTACCACGAAGATATCAATGGAAAAGGGAAAGGCCCGATATGTACAAAAATAATTTATAACAGTTATTTTGCTGGTGCCAAAGAGTTGAAAACAGAAGTGATGAACATCAATTTGGGACTCCCAAAAAAGTTATGGTATATGAATGCTATATAATACTAGTGTGCTGCAAGAAACTATGAAGGAGATAGTTTCAGGGGGGGAAAAAAACGCAACCATCAGAGAATACCTATATAAACTGAAGCAAAGTGAAGTGAGAAGAACTAGAACAGTTTGCATACTAGCAATCATTTTTAAAGATAATGAAATAAAAAAAAAATTAATAACAGATCAACAAAATGACCCACAAAATTCCAAAGGTATAATTATTAAACACATTTTTCATTTTCAGGTAAATAACTGATAACTCGGAGTGCAGATTGAATTACTTTTTTAATGTCATGAGTCATGCAGAAATTTTTTTCTATTTATGTTTTGAATGATTGCAAATGTTTGTAATATGTTTTTCTTGCCTTTTCAATGTGTGAAAGAAGGAGGAAGGACAGAAGTAAAATTGAGGAAAAATAAGAAAAATGTCTGGCTTTAAAAAACAAAAGCCGCATCATCTGTATGTGAGCAAAACATGTTTAACCTGAAGACAGGAATTGTGGGCATCATTGAAGATCATGAAAATACAAGAGGAACATTGTCAGACCCCTCCCCCCAAAAAGATAAAAAAACAAAACATCTAATAGCTATAATTTAAAAACAATACTAGCAAACTTCCAAGAACTTCTCAACAGAAAAATAAAACACCAATTACAAACATCTCAAGCAGAAAATTAAACAGAACCTTATACTTTAAAGTTCAAAAAATTGAATTTTACAGTTTCAGATTCTAATGATAAATAGCATGTTCAGTAAGTGACAAATAAAAAGGAAAGGGAATTTGAATAGCACAAGACTAATTTGGAGGTACAGTACTGAACACTGTTTGGCAACTCCATTGCCGATAACTCAATTATAGGTCCTAGATTCAGGGTGGAGAGGAGTACTAGGGTTTATATCTTCAAGGGAGGAGGGGACCTTTATGAGTAAGGACCAGATGTAGACCAGGAGATTAGTGACAGCATTACAGATTACAGCATTTTAGAACTGGTAAAAACAGACCTCCAGAACTAGCTATGAAAACAGCATCTCAAAAGAAACCTCAAACTTGGCAGAGTACCACCCACCTCCACCCCAGGCTAGCAGAGCCCAATTTTCAAAGTGAAGAAATGACTGAGGCAAGAACTTCAAAGTCAAGAAATGATTGAGGAAAGGAGAAAACAACGACAAGAACAACAAAAAGAGCCAGAACATTCAAAATGAAAGCTACTATAGTGACAGGGAAGATCAAGAAACAAAATCAGAAGAAAAGGAAATGCATAAATGGGTAGAATCAAAACCTCAAAAAATGAAGTTTGAAAGATCAAAAATGATTTTAAAAATCAATATGAGTTATAGAGGAAACGTTGCGATTAAAGGCAAGAAAAATATGAAAAGAGAATTAACAGCTTGCTTTTAAAAAAGACACAAATTACATTTTTAAGAAAAATGAAGTGGAATTGGTCAAATCATTGAAGAAGTACAAAGGGCTCACTGGAATAAAGAATCTTTAATTTGCAGTTGGAATCTAATTCCGTGAAACTTCAAGAACAAAAACATAAAGACAATAGAATTAAAATAAAGAAGTAAATGTGAAAGATCTTATCATTATCATCAACAACAACAATAACTGAGTAGGAAAATAAGTTAATGAGAGATTATTTAGGAATTATGAGACAACCTTAAAGTTATGATCAGAAAAAAAGCGTTCCAGAAATCATATTTCAAGCAATAATTAAGGAAAACAATCCTAATACCTTGTAACTGAATGCACAAATAGAAAGTGAAATAATCCACTGATTATCTCCCATAAAATACTGCCCCATGAAAACACCTAAAAATATAATAGCGAGATTCAAGAGATCCAAGATCAGGAGAAAATAGTGTAAGAACACAGAAGGAAAGCATTCAAATATTTTGAGTCACAAGCACACAAAATTTAGAATCTACAATGAAAAATTTGCAAAGGACTGGAATATGAAGGCATATCCAGAAAGCATAAGAACCTAGAAGTACAATCATGAATAGTGTACTTAAAAAAACAAATAAACTGAGTATAATCTTTCAGAGAAATACATGGATACTTAATGAAATATAATACTTTCAATTATTCCTGATAAAAAGACCAGAACTGAATAGACAATTTGATCTTCAAACACAAGACTCAAGAGAAGTATAAACACATAAGTAAAAAAGCGAAATTATGAAGTACTTAATAAGATTAACCTGTTTACACAACTGTATGGGAAGGTGATATAAGCACCTCCTAAAAACCTTGACATTATAAGGGAAGTTGGAGTCTCTACAGAGGGTAAGGTTGAGAATTAATTGTGGCGGGAAAATCTCAAAACAATGGAAGGGTAAGAAAAAAGAGGATGTCTTGAGAGAAGAGAAAAGAAAATTGTTGAAAATTATCTCACAAAGAAGAGGAATGCAGGGACTAAATTTTACACCGAAAAGAAAATGAGAGTCCAAGGGTCCATAGGTAATGCTTGAGCCTCATAATCACCTAAAGTGTTCAAAGAGTAATAGATATAGGAAGGGAAGGGGATAAGTGAAAAGGGAAGTAATAAACTTAAGGCATATTAAGGAAGACAGAGGTCAGAAGCAAAACAGACTTTTGAGGAGGGACAGGGTAAAAAAAAAGAAGAGAAAGATAGAGAGAGAAAAAGAGAGAGAGAGGGAGAGGAAGGGACAGAGGGAGACACAGAGGGAGAGACAGAGGGAGAAAGAGAGAGAGAAAGTATAAACAGAAGAAAATAGATTGGATGGAATACACAGTAATCATAATTGTAGAAGATGACAGATGCACCTGAGCTCGCCCAAAGTCCCCTCCAAACAGAGTTAAAGCAACACTTCAAACTGAATTCTAAAATCACAGAAAAAAAAAAAAATAAAGCCCAAAAGCTAGGATAAAACAATTTCCTAGCCCAATACAATTTAAAATATGGGCAATAAAGGGTGTTGTTACTGGATTGAAAGTGGAGTTCAGATGAGTACAAGTCCTACCACTACTGACTCCTCCCCACCAAGCCTGCAGCAGGCCTCAAGGGTGGCTAAATGATTGGCTGTGACCTCCTGAGCTCTCAACCTATAGATGGAAAGGAGGTAGAAAAAGAAATTAAACAACCTGTAAATGAGCTTTTCAAGAAAAAGTCTCTAGGACAAAGTGTATATAGAAGTGAATTCTATCAAATGTTTAAAGAGTAATTCATTCCAATACGCTATAAACTGATTATAAAAAGAGATAATGGAGTCTTAACAAGTTACTTTTATGACATATTTTAATATCAAAGCCATGGAGGCAAAATCAGAGAAAGAAAACTATAGGCATATTTCTCTGATGAATATTGATGTAAAAATTTTAAGTAAAATATTTGCAAGGAGACTACAGGTGTGTGTGTGTGTGTGTGTGTGTGTGTGTGCAACAAAGATGATACACTATGACCCAGTGAGATTTATATCAGGAATATAGGCCTGGTTCAATATTAGTAAACTATTAGCACAATAGTTTGAACTAATTTTTAGTTGTTTCACTAGAATTTTCAAAGTAAACCTATCACTTGCCAAGAGAGATAGTTGTTTTTTTTTTTTTTCCCCTGGTTGTCTATTTTTATATATCCAATTGTTTTTTTGTCTCATTGTAATACCTAACATTTTAAATAGAAAACTGCTCCACCAACAATGCATTAGTGTGTTAGTGTTCCGATGCTCCCACATCTTCTCCAACATTTATCATCTTCCTGTTTTTTCATGTTAGCTAATCTGATAGGTGTGAGATGGTACCTCAGAGATGTTTCGATTTTCATTTCTCCAATCAATAGTGATTTATAGCATTTTTTCATACTACTATAGACAGCTTTAATTTTTTTTTCCCTGAAAATTGTGTGGTCATATCCTTTGATCATTTATGAATTGGGGAATGACATGTATTATTGTAAATTTGAATCAGTTCTCCACATATTTTAGAAATGAGGCCTTTAGCATAGACACTAGTACCAAAAATTCTTTTCCAGTTTTCTGCTTCCCTCCTAGTGTTGGTTGCATTGGGTTTGTTTGTGCAAAACTTCACAATTTAATGTAATCAAAATTATGCAGTTTGTACTTCATAATGTCCTCTATTTCTTGTTTGGTTATAAATTTCTGCATTCTCCAGAAATCTGACAAATACACTATTCCTTGCACCCCTAATTTTCTCATGTCCCCTCTTTTTCGATTAGCTGTCTTCTGTTGATCCTTCCCCCTTTCAGTTCTCTCTTCATATTCAACCTAACTATTAATTGTAATCATAAATTAAAAAAAAAAAACAAAACTAAAAAGTTTATAAACTATTTAGGAAATATTAGCCACCAGCAACCCCCAGAACTATATTAGAGCTTTTGTAATGTAGTTTTCCACAAAGGTCCTACTCTAGTCATACACTGTGACATAGATATGAACCAGGCTCTAAGTTATGTCAATCGATTATCAGCCTTTTCAGTTCCTACTAAACTGGAAATTCTTAAAATAAAGAGAGACCTAGTAACAGATTCTGTATCTTATGTGCAATGAATAACAAAACTAAGTGTAAAGTTTTTCAAAATCAGAAGGCTGAGCACCAGTTGTTGAAAACAGTCTATTTAGATATAGGGAGTTGGTGATTTACATCTGTAGAAAAAAATGCCACCACTGATGAATTTTTGCATTGCTGATGTACTTTTAAAAATATAAATTGGTTACTATGTGTTAGACACTGTTATAGGGGCAAGGCTAAACAAAAGACAAAAACAAGGCAAAGAAAAAAGAATGTTACTTAAGGATCTTACATTCTCCCATAAATATTTGGAGCAAGAATCATGAAGATAAAAAAAAAAATTTAAAATGCATGTCAAATACAATGTAGTTTGGATACAGAAAAGGGAAGAGGAAAAATAAAGTGATTGCAATATATCCAGTTTCTAATAAGCTCTTATTAAGCTTAATTGTTACAATAGCTTTCCATCCTACCTAGATAAATGAAATTTATGTATAAGGTTATTTTTCGAGCTGTCTTACCTTCTTCTGTTTGACTATGTATGCTGACTACACAATCTCCTATGTGAGGGACAAAAATGCAATCAATTTATTGGGTGCTTAGCACAAATAGTTCATGACTCCTTTGATCTTTAAAGATAAGTGACCTGTACTTGGCTTCACTATCTCTTTTAGCCAGGGGCGGGTGTGGAAACCATTCAAATATCTTTGGAGTTTAGTGGTGGCTTTGCAAGTGTTTGAGAGGATTTTATGTGGAAATATTTCTTTCTATAGGAAATAGATAGCTTTCCTGTACAATTGCTTTATTGTACTTTGAACACTGCTTGCCTTTTCAGAGGCTTGACATGAATGAAATGTAAATTGTGAGTGATATTTTCCTGAAGTACTAGAGTGAGGGTGCATCTAGCCAAACAATATGACCCTTCAGGGGTTGTGATACTTGTCCAGGATTGAATCTTGTTAACAAATGAGTTGGTCAAGAGGAGAGGTCCCTCAAAACCAAGAGAAAAGGTAAAGCATTCCAGTCCCTTGGGCCCAGAAGCAGTTTATATATGTAGACATGCATTATAATTAGTTACATACTTTTTTCCCCAAAAAATATAATTTCAAGTTTTGTTTCAATTTGGAAAGCAAGGAGTTTGTTAAATAAGGATGACAATAGTTTAAAGCATATACCTATAATCGTGTCTAATGAAATGGTCCATGAAAAATGTTGCTTAATTGGATAATGGTAATTAGCACATGTACAGAGCCCTTCTGATAATATTTTTTCCATGTTGAAGAACATGAGGGGACAATCATTCCTCTTATAATGAGAGTGCCTTAGAGAGACTAGAGTCTGTGTGCTATAACTAGTTTCAGTTACTAACCATATGATCAGGTAAAGAATTTTAGATTGCCCGAGTAGCTTGAAATAGGGTTGCTTTAAAAAAGACAATAATGACTAAAGTCTTAGACGGATACTTTCTAGTGGTTCTCTTTTGGTTTTATTCTTTTGTTGTTGTCATCTTCTCAGTCATTCAAAGAGCTATGTATTTAACACTATATCTCAAGAAATGTAAGAGAAAATGCTGTAAATAGAAAGACCCTACTCCTTTTCACCTCGAAACTGACACATGGCCTCATAGAAACAAGATTTTGTTCTTTTGTCGTGCCATTTGTACTTCTTTGTTGTATATTGTTATAGATTGCAGACTTGAAATGTCTGATTTTTAAATGGTCAGGAGACTGAGCCTCTAGATATTACAGCATTGAGATTTTGCAACCAATGTCCAAGGAGTAAGAAATGACATTCAAGACCAAATCCTACAATAGGAGATGTGCGAGCTTATTCAGCAGTCATGCCATTTATGAATGTGAATCTGGTGGGAAATGATGCAATATTGAAGTTTTGTTAAGTGGATCCACTATCTGAAAATCAAAGGAAAGGGATGGGGTAGGGCACAGGTGGGTAAGAGGAATTGTACTATGAAAGTGCAAATACCCCCTTTATGTCTAGTGAGGAGACAAGAGGCATGTTTTTTGTTCACTTTTCACTTTTCCAAATGTAGGAAGGCTTGGATGTAAACTAGATAGACTGTGGTGTAGTTCTAGAAATTAATCCTTTATGATAGGCATTTACCAGTTACCAAAGTATTTCATACATGTCTCCAAAGAGTTACTCAAACAGAAAGTTCATTTGGTATATCTACTTCCCTGTTATATCATTTCTTTTGGTTTGGTAATAATACATTGGTGGTCCATCATCTGAAGCCCACATTTTTAGTGGATGCTGTCTTGCAAAGTCCTATAAGGCTGGGGTAGGTTTCTGGAAACAACTCTATGGTATATTTTCTTTTCAGAATGGCCATGTTTTTGTTTGTTTGTTTGCTTGTTTTTTTAGCTCTCAACAAATATTCTGGAATAGTATCTTCAATGCCAAATGGAGATGGTTTACCACATGGGGAAAATTATAAAAGATGTTCTGTGTTATAATAATTAAAGCTCTAATGAATATTTCAAGGTACATGGTAAAACAGAGAGGGTGATTATATGTAAAAGTGATTTTAATAGCATCATTCTTTTAAAGAAGTATATGGAAATTTTAATAAAATAGTCACAGCTATCCTTTCTATCTCTTATCCTCTAAACTGAATGTGGTATTGGTGTTATTTTTTCTTCTGCTCCTCACCTGTACTTTTTATTTTTTCCTTTCACTCGCTCCTACTTCTACTCCTTCTTTATCTCCTCCTACTCCTTCCCCTTCTCTTCTTCTTCTTCTTCTTCTTTTTCTTCTGATTCTTCTTCTTCTTCTTTTTCTTCTGATTCTTCTTCTTCTTCTTTTTCTTCTTCTTCTACTTCTTCTTCTTTTTCTTCCTTTTCTTCTTACTCTTCCTCTTCTCCTCCTCCTCCTCTTCCTCTTCCTCATTTTTTCCTCTTCCTCCAATTCTTATTATTTTTTTTCTATATCTCTGCCACTATACAACATTTGTTTCCTCCTTCAAATAGAGGTCCTCCCTTATAATGAGTAAGTATATGCCAGGCCTAGAGGCCTGAGGGCTACCCGAGTCTTCTTACCTTACCTCTCGCAGGTCTTCGGCTGGCCAAACCAGATAGTCGTGTGAGAGAAGAGACCTCCCAGAGTCGAACAAGGGTTAAGCTTTTATTCAGGGTTCTGGTTACAAGTGCAGGGGAATTCTTCCTTAGGAGGGAGCGAGGAATCTCCCAAGGAGGCAAAGATCTTACAATAAGAGATTGGAAGCAGAAGTGTAAGTGGAGAGAGAGGGGGAGGGAAGAGCGAAGAGAGGGAAAGGGAGGAGAGGCCTTCTGTTGGTCAGGGCCCCTCCCGAGCAAAGAGCGCTTTCAGGCTTTCCTGATCCTAATTAAGCTCTCCAGCCGCATAGTTTGCACCTGAATACCGTGCCTGTTAGATAACAATAGGTGTGCCCAGATCCAGGACAATCTCGAGGGCGGGGAGAGCTCTCTCCCATCACGTTTCTCACGGGAAGAGGAAGAAATACACGAGATAGCTCGGTTCACCTCGATTCCCAGCCGTTTCCTGGGGGGCCTCGTGAGAACTCTAAGATTTAGAAGTTCCCACCTTTACCCGCCCGAGACTGTCCACATGGAATTGAGCTTCCATCCCCAGCAAGTATAAGCATGCCAAAGAAAAAAAATGAAAAAAAATTAAAAAAAATCATTGATTATATCTAAACATGGAATGACAATTTTCAAGTCTTTTCTACACCAGAGGAAGATCCCAAATGGTGGAGAAAAAGCAGTAAATCACTTGAGCTTTCCTTAGTACCCCTTTAAGTAATGCCATAAAGCAATTCCTGGAGCAATAGAAGTCACAAAAGGATGGAGTGGAATGATTTTCCAGCCAAAAACAAGTTATTAGGTCAGTAGGAAATATCTGTCATACCTAGACAAGAACAGAGCACTGTGCAGAGACAGTGCAGTATTAGCACAGACCAGGCCTAAGCAAACCAGAAGCAGGCCTTAGGAGCTACTGAATCAACAGACACAATGACTGCTTCCAGAGCCCTCAGCCCACAGATGGTAAGGGGGTGGAACAATTGGTTGGAAGGAGATTACAAGGGTCTTTGTGCTAGTATTGAGGGAGGACTCTGTTGCTTTCCCTATATTCAGATCCAGGTTATCATCCTGTATGGCATTCTCAGGGCAAAGAGGGACACTAACACACCAGAGTTTGTGGCCACAGTAGATTGGAGACCCTTATCACAGTTCAATGACAAAAAAGAGATTTTGTGGTCAAACATACACCACAGAGCCCAGTAAACAGACCTCTCCTTAGATCAAGGGAGAAGAATCTGTGGCCTTGAAGCCACAAGTAACCCTCTAGGTCCTTAACCCTTTTTTGCATGTGTTCTATGAAATTTGCATTCAGTCAAAGGGTCATACTTGAGGACATAGAGGAGGACATGTGATTTAAAAGGTTAAGGTTGTCCATCTCTCCCTTAGATCATACTACCTTGGAAGAACTGTAAACTTGCACCTCCCTAGAACATCTGGAAACTGCTGTACAAAACCCCTGAAACTTCAGACAGTGTACCCTCCACCATGGGAGCAGAGTCTTACTTTAACAAAGTTAAAAGTAAAGAAATAGGATGGGAAAATGAGTAAACAACAGGAAAATAACCATTCTGACCATAGTAAGTTACTATGGTTAAAAGGAAGATCAAAACACACAGCCAGAAGAAGATTAAAAAAAAAAAAAAAGCTTTTAAATCCAAAGCCTCCAAAAAAATAAATATGAGTCTTAGGTCATGGAAGAGCTCAAAAAGAATTTCGAAAAATAAAGTGAGAGAGGTAATGGAAAAACTGGGAAGAGAAATGAGAGTGATGGTGGAAGAAAATAATGAAAATGAGTCAACAGTTTGATAATAGAGACAAAAAAGAAAAAAAAACAGAAGAAAACAAGATCTTATAAAACAGACTAGGTCAAATGGCAAAAACAGGTATAATAAACAATGGGAAGAAGAATTCCTTAAAAAAAGAACTGGAGAAATAGAAAAAGAAACGAGAAAATTAACTGAAGAAAAAGAAATTATTAAATAGCACAACTGACCAAATGAAAAAGGAGGTACAAAAGCTCACTGAAGAATGCCTTAAAAATTAGAATGGAGCAAATGGATGCTAATGAATTTATGAGAAATCAAGAAACAATAAAACAAAACTAAGAACGAAAAAAGAAGACAATGTGTAATATCTCATTGGAAAAACAAATGACCTGAAAAATAGATCTAGGAGATATTATTAGAGAATAACTGGATGTGATAACAATGATTTTTTAAAAAAATGCTTAGACAGAGTAGAAAGACGCACATACACATAGCTCCGAACCCACAACCCATAGAACAACTACAAAGAAGTAACTCACGGTGAATTCTGCACCCAGAGGACACAGAACATTGGAGCGAGGGAGATTTCTGTTCCGGAGAGACCTGCAAACCTCTCGTAAAAGGTCCTTTGTGCTGCGGACTGGGCGCCGGGACTGGGACCTGAGTACAGCCCTGCCGTGGCCGCGGCACCGAGAGGAACAGATCCGAGCGGGCTTCAGGGACGGGATCTCCAGCGGCCGCACAAGTACCTCCACCCACAGGTGACGGGGGTCTATGAGAGAGTCCCTTTGGAGGGTCGAGGGGGGAGTGGGGTGCCCCCATGGCTCGGGCCCCCTCGGGAGACAGAAGCTGAGGGGCAGCGGCAGACCAGGGCTCTCCAAGCAGGCAGGAGCCTGGATCCATTGTTGAAGGTCTGTGCATAAACTCCCTGAGGGAACTGAGCCTGAGAGGCAGCCCTGCCCTCACCTGAGCATCTGAATTTAATCTCACACTGAATAGCAGCCCTGCCCTCACCCAAAGCCCTGAGGCTGGAAGCAGCATTTGAATCTCAGGCCCCAAACACTGGCTGGGAGGATCAGGAGGTGAGGTGGGTGTGAGGAAAATATTCAGAGGTCAAGTCACTGGCTGGGAAAATGCCCAGAAAAGGGAAAAGAAATAAGACAATAGAAGGTTACTTTCTTGGTGAACAGGCATTTCCTCCCTTCCTTTCTGATGAGGAAGAACAATGCTTACCATCAGGCAAAGACACAGAAATCAAGGCTTCTGTGTCCCAGCCCACTCAATGGGCACAGGCCATGGAAGAGCTCAAAAAGAATTTTGAAAATCAAGTTAGAGAGGTGGAGGAAAAGCTGGGAAGAGAAATGAGAGACATGAAGTCAAAGCATGAACAGCAAATCAGCTCCCTGCTAAAGGAGACCCAAAAAAATGTTGAAGAAAATAACACCTTGAAAACTAGCCTAACTCAATTGGCAAAAGAGGTTCAAAAAGCCAATGAGGAGAAGAATGCTTTCAAAAGCAGAATTAGCCAAATGGAAAAGGAGATTCAAAAGCTCACTGAAGAAAATAGTTCTTTCAAAATTAGAATGGAACAGATGGAGGCTAATGACTTTATGAGAAACCAAGAAATCACAGAACAAAACCAAAAGAATGAAAAAATGGAAGATAATGTGAAATATCTCATTGGAAAAACAACTGACCTGGAAAATAGAGCCAGGAGAGACAATTTAAAAATTATGGGCCTACCTGAAAGCCATGATCAGAAAAAGAGCCTAGACATCATCTTTCATGAAATTATCAAGGAAAACTGCCCTGAGATTCTAGAACCAGAGGGCAAAATAAATATTCAAGGAATCCACAGAACACCGCCTGAAAGAGATCCAAAAAGAGAAATTCCTAGGAACATTGTGGCCAAATTCCAGAACTCCCAGGTGAAAGAGAAAATATTGCAAGCAGCTAGTAAGAAACAATTCAAGTATTGTGGAAATACAATCAGGATAACACAAGATCTAGCAGCTTCTACATTAAGGGATCGAAGGGCATGGCATAGGATATTCCAGAAGTCAAAGGAACTAGGACTAAAACCAAGAATCACCTACCCAGCAAAACTGAGTATAATACTTCAGGGGAAAAATTGGTCTTTCAATGAAATAGAGGATTTTCAAGCATTCTTGATGAAAAGACCAGAGCTGAAAAGAAAATTTGACTTCCAAACACAAGAATGAAGAGAACCATGAAAAGGTGAACAGCAAAGAGAAGTCATAAGGGACTTACTAAAGGTGAACTGTTTACATTCCTACATGGAAAGACAATATTTGTAACTCTTGAAACATTTCAGTATCTGGGTACTGGGTGGGATTACACACACACACACATGCACACACGCCCACACACATAGAGACAGAGTGCACAGAGTGAATTGAAGAGGATGGGATCATATCTTAAAAAAAAATGAAATCAAGCAGTGAGAGAGAAAGATATTGGGAGGAGAAAGGGAGAATTGAATGGGGCAAATTATCTCTCATAAAAGAGGCAAGCAAAAGACTCATTAGTGGAGGGATAAAGAGGGGAGATGAGAGAAAAACATGAAGTCTACTCTCATCACATTCCACTAAAGGAAAGAATAAAATGCCTACTCATTTTGGTATGAAAACCTATCTTACAATACAGGAAAGTGGAGGATAAGGGGATAAGCAGAGTGGGGGGGGATGATAGAAGGGAGGGCATGGGGAGGAGAGTGCAATTTGAGGTCAACACTAATGGGGAGGGATAGGATCAAAAGAGAACAGAAGTAATGGGGGACAGGATAGGATGGAGGGAAATATAGTTAGTCCTATACAACACAACTATTATGGAAGTCATTTGCAAAACTACACAGATTTGGCCTATATTGAATTGCTTGCCTTCCAAAGGGAAGGGGTGGAGAGGGAGGGAGCTAAAGAAGTTGGAACTCAAAGTGTTAGGATCAACTGTAATGTTCTTACCACTAGGAAATAAGAAATACAGGTAAAGGGGTATAGAAAGCTATCTGGCCCTACAGGACAAAAAAGAAGACAGAGACAAGGGCAGAGAGGGATGATAGAAGAGAGAGCAGATTGGTCATAGGGGCAATTAGAATGCTTGGCGTTTGGGGGGGGAGGGGAGAAAAGGGGAAAAATTTGTAACCCAAAATTTTGTGAAAATGAATGTTAAAAGCTAAATAAAAAAAAAATGAAAAAAAAATGAAAAATGCTTAGACATCATCTTGTAAGAAATGATGAAAGAAAATTGCCCTGATATTCTAGAACTGGAAGGCAAAATAATAATTGAAAGAATCCACCAATCACCTCCTGAAAGAGATCCCAAAATGAAAATTCCTAGGAATATTATAACCAAATTCTAGAGTTCCCAGGTCAAGGAGAAAATATTGCAAATTGCCAGAAAGAAATCATGGAAATCAAGAATCATGGAGCAACAGTCAGGATAGCACAAGATTTATCAGCCTTTACTTTAAAGAATGACAGGACTTGGAATAGGATATTCTGGAGGGCAAAGAAACTAAAATTAGGACCAAGAATTCCATACCCACCAAAACTGAATATAATCCTTGAATGGAAAATATAAACATTCTTTGAAACAGAGGAATTTCAATCATTCTTCATGAAAAGACCAGTGCTGAAGAGAAATTTTATTTTATTTTTTTAATTAATTAATTTTTAAGTTTTCAACATTCATATCCACAAGATTTTGAGTTTCTAATTTTCTACCCATTTCTCCTCATTGTCTGCCCCAAGACAGCTTGCATTCTGATTATCCTTTCCCCCAATCTGTCCTTCCATCTATCACACCCCTCCCTTCCCTTATCACCTTCTCCTATATTTTCTTGTAGGGAAAGATAGATTTCTATAACCCATTACCTTTATCATATTTCCCAGTTACACGTAAAAATATTTTTAACATTCATTTTTTTAAATTTTGAGTTCCAACTTCTCTCCCTTCTTCCCTACCCACCCATCCCCAGTGAGAAGGCAAGCAATTTGATATATGTTGTACATGTGTGGTTATGCAATAGACTTCCATAAAAGTAATGTGAAAGATTATATTTCCCTCCACCCTAGCCTTCTGCACACTTATTCTATTCTCTTTTGACCTTATCCCTCTTCAAAAGTATTTACTTCTAATTGCCGCCCTCCCATTTGTCCTCCCTTCTATAATCCCCCACACCACACTTATCCCCTTCTCCCCTACTTTCCTGTAGTGTAAGATAGATTTTCATAGCAAATTGAGTGTGCATGTTATTTCCTCCTTAAGCCAAGTCTGATGAAGATAAGGTTCACCCTTTCCCTCTCATCTCCCCACTCTTGCCCTCCATTAAAAATATTTTTCTTGCTTCTTTTACATGAGAGATAATTTGTACCATTATATTTCTCCCTTTCTCCTTCCAATATATTCCTCTCTCACCCCTTAATTTTATTTTTTTAGATGTCACCTCTTCCTATTCAACTTACCCTGTGCCCTATGTCTATACATTGAGGAAAGTCTCAAGAGTTACAAATATTATATTTCCATGTGGGAAAGTAAACAGCTCAACTTTAGCAAGTCCTTTATAATTTCTCTTTCCTGTTTACCTTTTTCATGATTCTCTGGATTCTGGTGTTTAAAGTCAGAGTTTCCATTCAGCTCTGGTCTTTTGATCAAGAATGCTTGAAAGTCCTCTGTTTCATTGAATAGCCATTTTTTCCCTCTGAAGTATTATGCTCAGTTTTGCTGGGTACGTAATTCTTGGTTTTAATCCTCTCTTCTTTGACTTCTGGAATATCATATTCCAAGCCCTATGACTTATTGTAGAAGATTATTGTAGAAGCTGCTAGATCTGGTGTAATCGTGATTGTATTTCCACAGTACTTCAATTGTTTTTTTTCTGGCTGCTTGCAATATTTTCTCCTTGATCTGGGAGCTCAGGAATTTAGCTGCAATATTTCAAGAAGGTTTCCTTTTGGGATCTTTTTCAGGAAGCAATTAGTGAATTCCTTCAATATTTGTTTAACCCTTTGGTTCTATAATGAAAGTGCAGTTTTTCTTGATAATTTTTTGAAAGATGTGATCATGGCTTTCAGGTAGTACCATAATTTTTAAATTGTCTCTCCTGGATCTATTTTTCATGTCAGTTGTTTTTCCAACAAGATATTTCACATTGTCTGCTATTTTTTCATTTCTTTGGCTTTTTTTTATAATTTCTTAATTTTTCATACAGTCATTACCTTCCATCTGGTCCATTCTAATTTTTAAGGAATTATTTTCTTCAGTGAGGTTTTAGACTTCCTTTTCCATCTGACCAATTGTGCTTTTCAGGGCATTCTTCCCCCATTGGCTTTTTGGATCTCTTTTTTCATTCAGTTTAGTCTATTTTTAAACTGTTACTTTCTTCTGAATTTTTTTGAGTCTCCTTTAGCAAGCTCTTGATTTGTTTTTCAAGATTATTTTTGCATCACTGTCATTTCTATTCCCAATATTTCCTATATTTCTTTTACTTGATTTTCAAAATTCTTTTTGATCTCTTCCATGACCTTAGACCAATTCATATTTTTCTTGCAGGCTTTGGATGGAGGATCTTTGATTTTGTTGTCTTCTGTTTGCATGTTTTGGTCTTCCTTGTCATCAAAGTAAGGTTCTATAGTCTGATTCTTTTTCCAGTTTTTCCTCATTTCCCCAGCCATTTATTTGACTTTTGAGCTCTTTGGGTAGTTCTCTTCTTCCAGGGGGTTGGGGAAATATACTCTAAGCTGCTTGATGTCCCCACAATCTGTGGACCTAGAGCTCCAGGAACAGTGGCTGAAGCTGTCCCTGCTGCTGCTGTGACTACCACTGGTTCATCCACGCCATCTCCTCTCTGCTACTGTGGTGATGGGGCCAGACCACTCCACTCTCTCACACAGGCCTCACAG
The DNA here is from genome assembly GCF_028372415.1 of Notamacropus eugenii. Taxonomy (NCBI): domain Eukaryota; kingdom Metazoa; phylum Chordata; class Mammalia; order Diprotodontia; family Macropodidae; genus Notamacropus; species Notamacropus eugenii. The sequence goes on along the minus strand of NC_092877.1, from coordinate 254,794,695 downwards.
ATTTTTTCCCTGAACTTCCAAATTATTCTCAGGTTTTTGAGGTTGTGAATTCTAGAAACCACCACAGGTGCAAGAGGTTCCGTTCCACTAACACCTGCTCAAGTCCTGCCTACACCAGCACGGACAAGGCTAAGCTTCCAGCATGTAGCAATAGATATTTTCCCTTGAGCTTCCAGGTTGTTTGGGGCTGGAGATTTGCTTCACTCCATCATTCTGTGGGTTCTGCAGATCCAGAATTTGTTTAGAGTTATTTTTACAGGTATTTGACTGGAATTAGGGGGAGAGCTCTAGAAAGCCCGAGCTGATACTCCTCTATCTTGGCTTCACCCCAAAAATTTGACTTTGAAATATAAGGCTCAAAAGAAGCATGAAAAGGTAACTAAGAAAAGAAATCATAAGGGACTTAGTAAGGTTAAACTGCTTTCATTCCTACATGGGGATGTTCAATTTCAAATAAGGAAAAAAGTTTTATTTGTCTGTCTTTCCCAACTAGGCTTACACCCAACTAGGCTTACACCATCTTTTCTGACATCTACTTTTCTTTATGTGAGCATGAGATAGCTAACCTTTCACTAAACTCAAAGGGATTGACTTCACTTACTCTTTCTTTTCTAAATGTCTTCTCCCCACCACGCTACACCCCTCTAGACTTTCCCTTTTATGTGACGTAATTTGTGGTCATTCCTTATCCTCTGCTTCCCCTTTTCCTTTTTATGCAATATGTAATTTTCCATTTATCATTTTGAAAACTTCTATAACGTGAAGATAACGAATACGTTCTCTTAGGGGAAATTTTCTTTTGTTTTGCTTTTGTAAAAGTTTGGTAGGAGGGAGGATGACACCAATGAAAAACTCTAAGCAAATCCAACAATTACATGTATAATAATGGTTTGCAATGACCAAACCTATGCATTTATGTCCCTGTGTCCAAGACAAAGTATGAAATCTGAATAACCTCTATATTTGGATATAAAAGAAATAGAGTAAATATAACACAGATGATGTTTCATTCTCATCCTGCACTTTTTATTATTGTCTTCATAGTATTTGGGATCATGAATTCAGTGCTTTATCCTTAAAATATCCTTAAAATATTTCCCTTTGTACTGTGGAAGCATTTAACAATGCTTTTTAACCTTTCAAGTTCAATGAATTTGTGACGGTTACAGCAATGCGGATTTCTAATTTTATCCTTTGAAAACCATAGAGAATTAAGGTAGTTAGGGGCTGCAGGGCAGCAGTCAACTATGACAGCATAAAAATAATAATAATAGTGTTTGCTCCACTGAAGAATGTGACTGGGGAATACAAAAGCTAGTTTGCAGCTGAGTAGAGAAATATTGACTCCTCCAAAGCAAATAGAAGACACGAAATACTGAAATTTCACAAAGAGCAGTACTTAGAAATCAGCTCAGCCTTCAAATCATTTACTACAAGCCAACTAAATTAATCATAGGAGACATGCTACTGGGAGTAACTTCAGGATTTTGTTCAAAAGATGGATGGTTTTGTACACTATTCTTTATTCTCTCAAGGATACCATTTCAGGACCATTTCGTGTTGTTGAAGTTTGTATGTCTTTATTTTGAAAGAAAAAACTATTAAAAATTCTTCATAGTCAAATTTCTTACAAATTAACAAAATAACCCATACTGAATGCCTAAATAAAATATACAAATTATGCAAAGTGAGTCTGAGTCCACAAGAAACTCAGGCTGTTAATTTTAAAACAGAGAGTGCAGAAGGTATATAGTTAACTGACTCAAAAGGATTCATAATTTACCCACAACATAAATATCCTTAACACACTTAAGTCATTTTGAACTACGTATGGTGCATTACATGGTATTTATGGTTGAATATGGTTCTCAATCCAAAATAATATCAAAGCACGATGGGACTGCATGAATCTTTTTTATAAGATTTCTTAATTTGCATGTTTTGACTTTTATGAGCCAGATTTTACTATCTAACTGTAGCATTCATCAGAATTTTAGCATTTAATTCCCCTCCTCTCCCAACAAAGAACATTAGAAGAAAAAAAAATAAAAAAACCCTACAACTTCAGAAGTGAGGTTTTCTATATTTGGGGAAGAAAAGAGATAGAGAGTCCTCAAAGAAACACTTTCATCCATGGTTATTGCTTCTGGGCAGATTCAAAGTGATAAATAAGTGCTTTATATTTACAATACCCTTTTCAATTTTTGATAACAGAAGGAAGAGGCCACATAGACCCTTTGATAACTAATTGAATTCTTTTCATTATCATGTACTTATATAAATTAATCCAAAAGAACAGGCATTTTATTGAGCAGGTGATGGCTAAAATTAAAGCGAAATATCTCTTCAAAATTCTGAAGTGCCAGAGTTGTTATTTATTTTTGTTTTATTGACTGTTTTATATTTACATTACAATCTTTTCAGGTTTCTCCCACTTTTTTTAGGATTATCTTATATTTCTATACTAAATATTATGTGTGCCTATGTGCTAATGTATGCATGTGTGTTTTGTCTTCTCTTGACTAGTTTAAATGAAAGTTCAAGAGATGCATGTTTACATGTTATTCTATTCACTACTTACTCAATCCCATTGTGTTTTAACAAGTTTCTCCATTTTTTTTTGTATTTTTTGGATTAATGTATCTTCCCTCCTACTTTCCGTTTTTCTCGTCTTCAAAATGTAACAAATCTGTTTGTAGCTCTTTTATTTCAGTTAGCAACTCTTATAATTTCTTGTGACAACTAGATTTTTAAATCACCTTTTTAATATCCTTCCCTTTGCATTTAGAGGTTAGCCATTCGTCTTTTTAAAATCCCTTTTAGTGTACATTTTTAGATATTTTTTTTTCTCTTCACACTTCTGTCTGTATTTCAAAGTACATTACCACATACAGTTTCCTATTCCCTTAGGACTATTTGAAAATCTTCTATTTTATTGAAAATCCAATTTCTCCCTTGTTCAATGATTCTGTTTTTCTTGGTACATAGATTTTCAAGGTGAAAGTTTGCCTTTAGTCTATTGAAATATCTTTTTCCATATTATTTTCTTCTTTAAAGTGATAGCTGATAAATCTTATATGATCCTCAATGTACTTACATTTGAATTCTTTGTTTTCAGTTGGTAGTAATATCGCTTATTTTGTCTGAAAGATCTGATTTCTGTTAATTAGATTCCTATGATTTTTTTTCAGTTTGGAGTTTCTTTCAGAAGGAACAATGGACTCTTACTATGTTTTTTTCTAATACTCCTGGGTAATATTCTTTAATGATTGCTTGAAATATAACATTCAGATTAATTTTTTAAAAAGTCTTTACTGAAGCTGACAGTTAATTTTTTTTAATTATGGAAAATATTACTTTAACTTATTTTGTGACCCCCATTCATGAAAAGGTCTCAGCTACATCATTGTTATCAATGAAGAGCATCCTTGAATTTAACTGAGGACTATACAAAAACCTCTTCTTCTTCTTCCAAAAACCCTTTCTCCTCTTCAAAATGAAATGGATTCAGGGAAAGTTGATCAAAGGAGAGGACACCTTTGTTACTCCTACAGAAGGAAAACTCAAGAAATTTCACCAGGGTAAAGGGAAACACCTTAACTTGATTTGATATAGAGAGTAGGGAAGATCCAATACCAAACTGCACAGGGATCATCAAAAAGAAAAGAATTTAAAATAAAAATGAAGAACTTTTAGATGCCAAAGAAGACCCAGGCACAGACCTAGAAGAGAACTCACAATAAACATAGTCAAAATATTAATGAAAGGTAGAGCAGTTAATTTAGATAGATATTATTCCAAGTACTTGCTGACCATAAAACTTTTGCTATGAGTTGTCAAAATTCAAGTAAAAATAATCTTTGTGTATTAATGAAGTGTTAATTAACAGTAGACTTTATTTTGCCTATGCTAATTCATTAAAGCTCTATAAACTCATGTCCTTTAATTTAACAAAACAAAATTGCTTGCTATCAAAGTTTTATTTTTGTTTGTTCTTTTAAAATATTTGTAAAATCATTAAGAATTTACTGTTAACTTATAAGCCACCCTCAAATCTTTCCTTTTACTGGTCAGACAGAAGCTATATTACTTCAAAACAAAAGAATTTTAAAAAAATGAAGAATAACTGACATGGAAGTCCTACATCCATCCTGACAAAGATATATTTTCCTACACATCACAAACCAGAGGCTACACACCCAAAGAATATATATATTACATGATGCAGTTCATGGAAATGTACATGTAAGTAATACAAATGTTCAGAGAATGTACACATCTGATGAAATTCAGGTCTCTAATAGTACAGAGCCAGCCATGTATTCTAGTGATATCATTCAGCTCCTTTCTAAAATTATCTCTTCTTGGATTCTTTCTGCTGCTTTTCCCTGAGCATTTCTGGGGCCACACCAATGCTCTCTGCTACCATCTCCTGGCCTTTGTTTATGATGCAGCTATATTGCTGGAAGGGAAAGAAATTTCTCAACTCTGCAGCTGACAGAAATAAGAGCAATTTTTTTGTTTTCTAATAGAGAACACACTCAGTTTTATCCAGTTTGCTGTAGGAGCTCATAAGCATTTTGAATATACCTTCAAACTCCTTAGGATGTTTTATTGGTGCCATAATAATTTTACATCGCCTTATCTCTTAGAATTTTCTCTGACTGCCCCCATGCCTGGAATGCTCTCAATCCTTTGCTCTACTGACATTCCTGACTTTCTACTAAAATCACATCCTTTTCAGGAAGGTTTTCTTAACCCTTCTTAATTCTAGTGCCCTTTTTTCTCTTATTTCCTGTGTATCCTGTATATAGCTTGATTGTATAAATTTGCTTGCCTGATGTTTCCTCCTAATTGTGAGCTCCTTGATAGCAGAGGTGATCTTTTCCATATTTTAATATTTCCAGAATTTAGTACAATGCCTAGCACATAGTAGGTGTTTTATAAACGCTTATTGACCAAAATTCATTTACATATAAGCAAGAGTCCAAAGGGACAGTTGGTTCTAGTAAATCGAGTGATTTTAATTCCAATTAAGAATAAAAATCTTGAGAGTACACACACACACACACACACACACACACACACACCCCATGCATGTATTGGCACCATGATATATAATGCTATACATATACACACACATGCACATTTATATATACACACACATATATATATATACATATATAAACACAAGTATATACATATTAATACCTACACAAGGGATTTACATGCCCAACAACATTCATATGTGATGGAAGAAGAAATTTAGAATCCATGGAATTGACTGAGTAGGGAAAAGAAATGTAGTTAGAAGAAATCATTCTCTTGTCTGTGTAAAGAATGGGCTAGAAAAAGAATTATATCTTGGTTCCCTTTTTAGTTCTTGGGCTCAAATTTATTCTTATGTAAGTTTTCTTTTTTTCTAATTTAGCACACTGTTTGCTTATTATTATAATGTACATGGAGGGAAAACAGAGCCAACATACATTTGGCAACAGTGGAGCAGGAAAGGAGTGGGAAGTTTTAGAGATTTGATGTACAGCACTGCCTTTGCTCATTTGGGTCAGAACACACACAAACACCAAGACTAGTCTGATGAAAACGATGGGGAAATTAAGAAGCTGCTAATTGAAAAACGAGACCTCCAAAGGATTGATCAGCAGGATAATTCATTCACTGTTGGGGGACAGCTCTGGACCGGGGTCCCCCGTGAGGACCGTGAGACGCCTGAGGGTCCGAACCTGCTTACGTGGCAGGCTAGCTGGTCTAGCAAGCCACGAGGTACTGGGATGGCCCTGGTAACAGGCTGGCTCCACCCACGGGGAGGCGCTGGCTCCCCCGCCCATGGGAGGTACGGGGGAGGAGACAGGGGATAATAAAAGGGGATGACCATGAGAGCTGGAAGGGAGAAACGGAATAAAGCTTGCTGGCTGCAACTCCTTTCGGGTGCTCTGCCTGTTTATTCCCCTTCCCCAACAGGGAGAGGGAATTCCCTCCCCTGAACCAGGAGGAGGGCCAGAGACGTCTGAGGACCGGGGATAGGTAAGTAGAAGGTGAAGGCCTGGGAGTCGCCCCGGGCAATTCACCCCTAAGAGGGCAGCATTTAATTCCATCAAAAGCAAAGTACAAGCAAAGCTAAGTGAGATGCATGATTCCTGGCATAGTAAGAAGGGAGATGAAATCCAGATATATGCTGATAGTAACAATCCAAACATTTTTATGATTCCCTGAAAGCTATTTATGGACCAAAAGCTTCTGGTGCATCAGAACTACTCAGTGCTGATGGAGTCATATTTATTAGTGACAAGGACATGATCCTAGAGAGATGGGCTGAGTAGTGTTCTCAACAGACCATCATCAATCAATGCTGAGGCCATTGACCATTTACCCCGGGTTGAAGTCAATACCTCTCTAGCTGAACTTCCAACTGAAAAAGGGGTTTGGAGGGCCATTAGACTCCTTTCATGTGCCAAAGCACCTAGTATTGATTCTATTCCAGCTGAGATTTACAAGGTAGGGGGACCATTGCCCATACAAAAGCTGCCTGAAATTTTCCAGGTTATATGGTAAGAGGAGGTTATCCCCTAGGAGTTCAAGGATGCCTCAATTGTCTATCTCTATAAGGGTAAAGGGAATGGGTTATCCTGCAACAATCACGGGGGAATCTGTCTCTTAGTCATTGCTGGCAAAATTCTTGCTAGAGTCCCCCTTAATAGGGTGATCCTTCACCTGGAAGATGTTCATACACCTGAGAGCCAGTGTCGCTTCAGAAAGAGCCAAGGAAGTCCATATGGTGTTTGCTGCCCGACAACTCCAGGAGAAATGCCAGGAGCAGAACAGAGGTCTGTACACAATGTTTATGGATCTGACTGAAGCCTTTGACACTGTTCGTTGTGAGGGCTTATGGAAAATTATGTCAAAATTTGGTTGTCCAGAGAAGTTCATCAATATTGTACTTCGATTTCAAGATGGCATATTTCTCTGGGTTCTGGATAATGGACAAAGTTCTTGTGCCTTCCCGGTAACCAGTGGAGTGAAACAGGGCTGTCTTCTTGCTCCCATCCTTTTTAGTACGATGTTTTCAGCCATGTTGACAAATGCTTCAATGAGGATGAAGATGGCATCAAGGTCAACTATCATATTGATGTTAAGTTCTTCAATTTGAAAAGATTACAAGCCAAGACCAAAGTGGAGGGAGTATTGGTGCATGATTTGGGGTTTGCAGATGATTGTGCACTCAGTGCAGCCTCTGAAGCTGAGATGCTGCTTGTGCTAATTTTGGCCTAATAATTAACACCAAAAAAACATAGATGCTTGATCAGCCACCACCATTCCATCCATACATGGAACCATCAGTTACAAGTGGAGAAGTTTTGAATGCTGTGGATAAGTTCACTTACCTTGGTAGTGTACTTTCCAGGGATGTACACATTGACAATAAGGTTGCCAGAGCTAGCTCAGTGTTTGAGAGGCTCTTGAAGAAAGGGTTTGGGAGAGAAGACGTATTAGACTGACTACCAAACTGAAGGTCTACAGAGCCATTGTGCTGACCTCATTGTTATACGCTTGTGAAACATGGACAGTCTACCAGTGCCATGCCAGGAAACTGAATCGCTTCCATTTGAACTGTCTTAGGAAAATTCTGAGAATCAGGTGGCATGATAAGGTACCAGACACTGAAGTCCTTGCTTGAGCTGAACTGCCAACTATTCAAACTATACTTCAGAGAGTGCAACTTTGATGCACTGGTCATGTTGTTTGAATGCAAAATGTACACTTGCCAAAAAGATGATTTTATGGAGAACTTGCATGGGGAAGGCAATTATATGGTGGCCAGAACATATGATACAAGGACATTCTCAAAGTCTCTCTCAAGAACTTTGGATTTGACTGTACAACATGGGAGACAATGGCACAGGACTGCTCAGCATGCCCACATAAGAAAAGGTGCTGTGCTCTTTGAGCAAAGCAGAATTGAGACTGCACAAAGTAAATGCAGGATGACCAAATTTGGGATATCCACTCCATATTCATATGAGCTACCTCTGCCCAACCTGGGGTAGAGCATTCTGAGCTGGTATTGACCTGATCAGCCACAGTCAAACACACTGAAATTTCAGTTTACAGTGGTGATGCCATTTTGGTCCTTGAAGACGAAGGACAACAACCAACCAACATTCTTTCTTAGAATTATGCATTCCCAATTTCCTCTTTCCCCTTATCTTCTCCTTCATCCACAGAAAAGGAAGCGATATGATACTTCCTATACATATGAAGTCACGAAAACCACTATAACAATGAAAACCATGTAACCAGTAATGCAAATTATATTTTAGTATTAACAATATTGCAAAAAGCAAGAAAAATAGAAAGTAAAAAATATACTTCAATTTGCCCTCAGAAATCAGAAATTTTTTCTCTAGAGGTGGATAGCATTTTTTATCATGGGTCCTTTGCAATAATCTTAGATCATTTTGTTGGTTAGAATAGTTAAGCCTTTCATTTTTGATTATCTTTATAATATTGCTGTCACTGTGTATAATATTTTTCTGATTCTACTCATTTTTAAACTTCACATTTCATTTTTTCTTAATTACATGTAAAATATTTCTTCGCATATTTTGGTTAAATTACGACTTCCAAATTCTCTTCTCTCCCTCGGTAAAAAGACAAGGAATTTGATATAAATTATATATGTGTAATCATGCAAAACATATTTCCATTGTAGTCATGCTGTAAAAGAAGACAAAAAGAAGAAAAAAACTAAAAACATGAAAAATAGTATGTTTTGATCTGCATGAAAACTCCATCAGTGGTCAGTGGACCAAAGATAAGACCCTAGAGTTTGTCAAATGCTTAAATATCTTTGGAAAAGTGTGTGTCCCTGACAGAGATTAACCCTGATTAGTGAATAACAAATAAGAGGGGTGGGCTAAGAGATAGTCCAAAAACCTTCAGCACCTCCTGCTAAGAATTTGGTTTTATCATGAGACTCAGCTGCCTCCAGCTATCTGGACAAAGAAATCCATCCCTTTCCAGACCTCTCCCTTTGAACAATGGGAGGAAGGTTTCTAGAGCAAGAGCCTAAGGCTTTAGATCTGGCATTCACTTTGAACAGATTCTAGTGGTTGCTATTTTTTGTCCTTCCTTCCTTCTTGAAGAGTAAGGTGACCCAGAGAGGTGATTCCATGACAAGCAAATGAATTGGATTTAAGTAAGGGAAAGCTGTGCAAAGTCACCAGTCTCACTTTCTCCTCTGGAGCCAACTGGGCCCAGGATGCAGTGGGAGAACCTCTACCTTAAACGTAAGGACTTTAATAGGTCTGAGACTGAGACAACCCATTTGGTGATTAAGGTTTAATAAGAAATGAGGCAGAGAATGGCCTCTTAACCTAGTCCAAAAAATTCATCTGGTAGGTGAAGACCCTCAGGGTTTCTGGTCAAAACAGAAACAATTGTTATTTTCATTCATTCTGAGACAATCCAGATCTAAACCAAAACCAAGTAAGGCTTGACCTGGACTTATTGTTGCCCAATCTGTGACAGCCAGAGTAGTGTGAGTTTAAGCCTGGCCTTTACAAATGAAAAAACAACGCCCCCACACATATACACACACAAGGTTAGAGATTAAAATTTACATTCCCTCTCTTAGTTAGATAGGGTCCCACCAAAAGTGAGGAGAATATTCCTAGAGGACTAGGCCAACTTTATCATCCATCAGCGCTTTCCTTCTGAGACTTCCTCACTACAAGTACTAGTGTTTGAACAAGGAAATCGAAAGGAAAAACAAAACAAAACAAAACCTCAATTCTCATTTGGATACTAATATAAGAGAATGATAAACCTTTGTCTCAGAGCTCTGGCATAGCGAAACCACTTTTTCACATTTTAAAAATTAATTTAAAAATTAATATCCATCATGTTTTTTTTTACCTTTAGTTCTTGCAGATGAATTTTGCTTTTTTTCCTAGCTCTATAAAATATTTGTTGGTGGTTTGATTGATATGGCACTGAATAAGTAGATTAGTTTAGATAATTTTTTTATTATATCCTTAGCCTTAGTCATTAACAATTGCTATTTTTCTTGTTGTTTAACTTATTGTTTGAAAAGACTTATCTAATTGTGTTCATATAGTTGCTGAGTTTACTTTGGCAGGTAAACTCCCAAGTATTTTATATTGCCTACAGTTGTTTTAAAAGAATTTCTCTTTTAATTTCTTACTGCTGGACTTTGTTGGTAATACATAGAAATGCTAATGACCTGTGTGGGGTTATTTTATATCCTGAAATTTTGCCAAAGTTATTCATTATTTCAACTAACTTTTTTAGTTGATTCCCTAAGATTCTCTAAATATACCATCATATCATCTGTAAAGAGTATTTTTTTGTTTTCTCACTGCCTATTCTAATCTTTTCCATTTCTTTTTCTTCCCTTATTTCTATAGCTATTATTTCTAGTAAAATACTGAATAATAGCAGTAATGATGGTCCTCCTTTCTTCACCCCTGATTTTATTGGAGCATTTTCTGATTTTATACCTACTATAGATAATGGTTGCTGCTGGCTTTAGACAGATTCTATTTATCATTTTAAGAAAAACTCAATTTATTCCTATACTCAATAGTGTTTTTAAGAAGAATTAATACTTTATCTTATAAAAAACTTTTTTCTAAATCTATTGAGATAACCATGCAATTTCTGTTGGCTTTATTATTGATTACTCAATTGTGCTGATATGTTTCCCAATATTGAAACAGTCCTTTATTCCTGTTACTAATCCTACTTTGTCTTAGTGTATATGATCCTTATGATATATTCCTGTACTTTCCTTGCTAGCAAGTTATTTAAAATTTTTGGACCAATATTCATTAGAGAAATTGGTTTATAATTTTTCCCTCTTTTTATGGATTAGTGCCATATTTATATCATAAAAGGAATTTGTTAGGATTCTGCATTTTTTCAAACCTTTTTTTGAATTAAAAAATTCAAATTATGTCCAAATAACAATGATGACTTTTTAAATTCATATTTTAAAAATTATTTATTGATTTTGCTTAGATTGCCAAATTTTGGAATGTAATTATTCTGAATAAATGCTTTAATTTTATCTTCATTGTGTTGTAAATTCTTCCCTTTAAATTTTGATAATGGGGAGTTTTTAAAAGTCAAATTAGCCAATAATTTTCCTGTGATTTCATAAAATCAGCTCCTAATTTTATTTGTTGCTACATTTTTTTTGTTTGTCTTCAATTTTGTTAATCTCTCATTTGATTTTCAGGATTTCTAACTTGATGTTTAGTTAGGGATTTTATATTTGTTCCTTTTCTCATTTTTATTTTTTTATTTATTTTTATTTTTTTTTTATTTTAAACAAGAAGTTTATTTAAACAACAAGATGTTTGACTTAAAGGGAAAACTATCTAGGATCAATTTCTTTATAGTAATTTATCCCTACTGAGAGACAGAGATTGCCCTACATGTAACAGCTAGGTACAAAAAAGTTATAAAATCGTCCTTGGTTTTACAATGATAAAAGAAAAACATTGAAATTATCCAATCAAACAAGGTATGCAAGGATTTTTTTTTGTAGGTTTTTTTTTTGTTGTTGTTAAACAGTGAGAGCAAAATAACTTACTGGAATATAAAGATAAAAGTTGAATGAGCATGCCACTAATGGAGAAAAGGGATATTTTCACAGAACCAGTTTGTTTTTTCCCTTCCCCATCTCCATTTGATGTTGATCAAAACATACCATCGGCCATTTAGTTAAAAAAAAAAAATACGCATTATGCCTGTGCACATACACCAGTTACTTTATGTACAATAAAGGAATGGGGGAAGGGAATCAAAGAAGAGAGAAAACTATACTGCAGTAGTCAGGATGTGGATGAACCAAATGTATCGTCTTCCTTGGGAGCACAGTTCTGGAGTACAGTTGTAGATTTTCTTTTTAGTAAGCGCCTCCTGTCTGCTGTTGGAATACATCAATTGTATCTTCATCCTCCATTTCCAACTGTGCAGGTGTGTCTGTTTCATTGATTGGTTGCCCATCAAATCGGAATCTGATCTGCCTCATTGACAAACCCTGTCGTTCACAATAGGCTTTCATTAGTTTACTAAGTGGTGTGTGCCTCTTAATCTTAAATTGCACCACCGAACCATCTTGCCCTGCCACCTTCAAGTTAATGTGGTCGTTGTTTTCAGTCTTGACTCCTTCCTTCGGCTTCTCGTCGGCCATGGCGAGTCCGGGGGTCTCCTCAGCCGCCGCTTCACAAAAGAGGCACCAGGACGGTCCGCTCCAAGGGAACGGGGGGGAGAAGCAGCAGCGGCAGGAGCAGGAGCAGGAGGAGGAGGAGGAGGAGGAAGAGGATGGTGGTGATGGTGAGGAAGAGGAGGAGGAGAAGGAGGAGGAGGAGAAGGAGGAGGAGGAGGTGGAAGAGGAGGAGAAGGAGGATGAGGAGGAGGAGGAGGAGGAGGAAGAGGAGGAGGAAGCTCCTTTTCTCATTTTTAGTTGTATACCAAATTCATTAAGATGTATGTTATTGATGTAAACATTTAAAGATAGAAATTGTCCCCTGACTACTGCTTTGGACATATCAGCATGTTGTCTCTTCATCTTTTTTTTAAATGAAATTATTGATTGTTTCTATGATTTATTCTTTGACTCACTTATTTTTTTGAATTAGATTAGTTTCCCATTAATTTTAATCTATCTTTCTATGACACTTTGTTGAATATAGTTTTATTGTAATTTTATCTGAAAATGATGCATTAAAGATTTTTGACTTTCTATATTTGATTGCAAGCTTTTTTGCTCTGACATTTGGTCAATTTTTGTGTAGGTGACGTGTTCATAAGAAAAAGGTGTATTACTCTCTATTCTTACTCATTTTTCTCCAGAGGTCTATCATATCTAACTTTTAAGAAAATCTGTTCAACTTCTTAACATTTCCCTTGCTTATTTGTTTGTTTGTTTGTTGCTTTTGGTTAAGTTTCTCTAGTTTGGAGAAGAGAAATGTGAAACACCATCTATTTCCACCTGCTGCAACTCTTCAGCAAACTCTTCCCTCTCAGGGCTTCTCTTGACTCAAACTCATGCAACTTAGGCTTCCATGTGATTTAAGCAGGTCACATGAGCCCATTAATGAACAGAAAAGATTTTCCCATTTAAATTATCAATACAGGTGGCCTTAAGATCTTTTGTGTTCATTAAATAGGTCAGTGGGGTAGTTGGTACAACAAAACTTTAACAGGAATAACAGAAAATAAGCATATAAAATAATAACTTAGGCAACTGGTGTCAACACAACTTTTCAACAATATAACAGGGACCACACAAAATAAGCACATAAAACAACAGTTTAGAGTAGGGCTTGAAAAGAAGCACCCCATCATTCCCTCCTCGAATGAATGAGACCCAAAATCTTATGGTAAGGGTTGAAGTTCTCTTCTTCCATAGCTACTTCCTGCTGATATTGGATGTAGAGCTGTCTCTGACCCAAGAGTTCCCATTGGAGAAGTCAGTTCTTTAGCTGGCATCCAGAGCTTTATTTATAAGAAGTCCAGTGGTGACACATCACAATTGTGGACAGGGGGTGATATCTGGCTTAAGCAATTAGGCATCTGCAAGTGGAGGGTATTAAGCCTGCAGAAAACAAATCTGCCAAACAAGGTAAACAGAAAAAAAGCCAAAAATGAACAAGCAGACAATTACCAGAATTAGGGTAGATATGGATTCATCCATAGCCCAAGTCACTGTTGTTTACTGTTTTCTAATTGACAGTTTGGGGTCATTATTCTACCTAGAGGTATATGTTCTTTAATTTGGGCTGGGCCCCAGCCAATCTCCCACTTTCCCTGCAGGTGTGAAGAACTTAGATACAATGTTTCAGAAGGAGCTGTAGGGGCAATTCTCATTTCATTGCTCAGCTATTATCAAGCCTCTTTCCTTGATACATTTGATACAGTTCATTAGTTGGAATGCCATCTATTCTTCCAAAATCTACTTCTCCTCTGAATAAAGCAGTAAACAATTCTTTTCTTGTCAAATATATTCTGACTGAATCCACTGGCTTAGAATAAATAATCTTCTCTGTTGAGGAAACTTATCTTTTTCACTGATTCTCACCAACCAAGATGCTAACGATTCTTCCATCCTTTGGTAAACCTACTCAAAATATTTGTGACCTCCTGCTGAGTAAAATCCCCAATTACCTCCTCAAACACTGCTTGGCCTCCTTGTTTCTCCTGTTGTGCTTCTGCCTGAGAAGACATGCAAGCATCCCTTCTCTTGTTACTTTTTTTCTTTCTGTGAGCTAAACTAGAAACAGCTTTTTCTTCTGCCATCTGAGACCCTCCAGCTTGCTCTTCTAAAAGAGAGTTTAAATTCTGCAATATAAACAATCTCTTATGCAAACCATTCATCTCCCTTTCTATCTGAGCTTTCTCTTCCAGCAACTTGTGGAGAGGGAATTCTACTTACAGATTCTGGGCAAAAAAGTTTTTGTTTGTTCCCACACCAGTGTGCAGGCCAGGAGAGGAGTGAGCATCTCTCCCTTGATTATGCCACCTTGGAGGTACTGAGTATACCCTCCTCTTGACAAAGGACTCAAAATTCAAGTAACTGGCTGGGAAAATGCCACAAAAGGGGAAAAATAAGGCTAAAAATAAGGCTAGGTTACTATCCTGGTGAACAGGTTTTTTTCTTCCATCCTTTCTGATGAAGAAGAACAATGCATAATAACAGAGGAAGTCAAGGCTTTTAAAACCTCCAAAATAAATATGCGATGGTAACAGGCCAGGGAAGTGCTCAAAAAGGATGCTGAAAATCAAGTAAGAGAGGTGGAGAAAAAATTGGGGAGATAAATGGGAACAATGCAAGAAAATCATGGAAAGGGAGTCAACAGCTTGATGGAGACCCCAAAAAATGCTGAAGAAAATAACACCTTTAAAAACAGGCTAACTCACTTTGTGCACAGCAACGACCACAGTGTGAGAGAGTTTTTCTGGTAGACTTGGAACTTCATAATAACCCAAGAACTAAAAAAAATAATTCCCAAAGACAAAATACCTTCCACACTCAGAGAAAGAACAATGGAATTCATTTGCAGAATCTAGCAAATCATGTTTATATATATGTGTGTGTGTGTGTGTGTGTGTGTGTATTATATTTTGATTTGTTATGTGATTTCTTCCATTTATTTTAGTTTGTCTACACAGCATGACTATAGTGAAAAGGTATTCAATAGGAAAGTGTATGTAGATCCTACATAGAATTGTATGGCATCTAGGGGAGAGAGGGGGGTTGATGGGCATAGGTGGGGAGGTAAAAGTCTAAGTGTTTTGGTAGTGATTGTAGAACATTAAAAATATCAATCAATTAATTAATTTTTTAAAAAGTAGGCTAACTCAATTGGCAAAAGAGGTCCAAAAAGCCAATGAGGAGAAGAATGCTTTAAAAAGCAGAATTAGCCAAATGGAAAAAGGAGGTTCAAAACCTCACTGAATAAAATAGTTCTTTAAAAATTAGAAAGGAGTAGATGAAAGTTACTGACTTTATAAGAAACCAAGAAATTACAAAACATAAACAAAAGGATGAAAAACTACAAGACAACGTGAAATATCTCATGCAAAAACAACTGACCTGGAAAACAGATCCAGGAGGGGAAAGTTAAAAATTACGGGATTACCTAAAAGCCATAATCAAAAAAAGAGCCTAGACATCATCTTTCATGAAATTATTGAGGATAACTGCCTTGATATTCTAGAACCAAAGGGCAAAATATATATTGAAAGAATCCACAAATCACCTCTATAAAGAGATCCCAAAAGAGAAACTCCTAGGAATATGGTAGCCAAACTCCAGGTCAAGGAGAAAATATTGCAACCAGGTAGAAAGAAACAATTTGAGTATTGTGGAAATGCAATCAGGATAGCACAAGATTTAGCAGCTTCTAAGTTAAGTGATAGAAAGGCTTGGAATATGATATTCCAGAAGTCAAAGGAACTAGGATTAAAACCAAGAATCACCTACCCAGTAAAACTGTGTATAACACTTCAGGGGAAAAACGGTCATGCAATTAAATAGAGGACTTTCAAGCATTCTTGATGAAAAGACCAGAGCTGAATAGAAAATTTGGCTTTCAAACCAAAGAATCAAGAGAAGCATAAAAAGGTAAACAGGAAAGAAAAATCATAAGAATCATAAAAGACTTTCTAAAGTTGAACTGTTTACATTCCTAGATGGAAAGATAATATTTGTAACTCTTGAAACTTTTCTCAATATTTGGGTAGTTGGAGGGATTTCACACACATGCACACACACATGCACACACACATACTCACACATATATATGTAGACAGATCATAGGGTGAGTTGAATAAGAAGGTATGATATCTAAAAGAAATACAATTAAGGGTGGGAGAGGAATATACTGGGTGGAGAAAGGGAGAAATAGAAAGGAGAAAATTATCTCTCATAAAGGACACAAGATAAAGCTTTTTCAACGGAGGAGAAAAGGGAGGAAGTGAGAGGGAAAGTGAAACTTACACTCTTTACATTTGTCTTAAGGAAGGAATAACATGCTCACTCAATTTGGTATGGAAATGTATCTTACACTACAAGAAAGTAGGGGAGAAGGGGAGAAGTGTGGTGTGGAGGGATGATAGAAGGGAGGACAAATGGGGGGAGGTGGTAATTAGAAGCAAACACTTTTGGGGAGGGATGAGGTCAAAAGAGGATAGAATAAACAGATGGAAGGATAGGATGGAGTGAAATATAGTTAGTCTTACCCAACATGACTATTATGGAAGCCTTTTGCAAAAATACACATATATAGCCTGTTTTGAATTGCTTGCCTTGTCTTTGGGGAGGGAGGAAGGGAGAGAAGCTGGAACTCAAAGTTTTAGAAATGATGCTGAGAACTATTTTTGCATACAATTGAGAAATAAGAAATACAGGTAACGGGGTATAGAAATTCATCTTGCCCTACAAGAAAAGAGAGAAGATGGGTTTAAGGGAAGGGAGGGGTGTGATAGAAAGGAGGGCATATTGATGGATGGGGTAATAAGAATGCAACGTGTTATGGGATGGGAGAGGAGAGAGATGGGGAGAAAATTTGGAACTCAAAATTTTGTGGAAATCAATGTTGAAAGCTAAAAATAAGTAAATAAACAAAGAAATAAGGTGACAGCTTGTTAGCAAGGCCTAACCTCTCCTACAGAACCTTGCCATCTCTTTCCCTGGTTCCACTGATCTTCCCTGCAAACATCTTTCTAAGTCTCTGGTTTCTCCCTTCTGTACCCTTGGTTCCCAGTTTTCACAGAGACTTGAGCCTTTAGACCATTCTCTTCATAGGGAGGAATAAGGCAAATGCTCCCACCCTGGGACATCTATTTCTTCCTCCAAAACCTTTCTGACTCCAAATAGACTTCTGATGTTTCATGATTCCATTCCCCTTGCCATTTGTAGCATCAATGCGATATTCACAGTGCCTACATTGGTTATGAATATCCCGACATAATTATGAGTTGTGAAATACAACAAACCTTCCACCACATGGAAGGCAGAGCCAAAGAATTTATTCAGACAGCATAAAGCCAAATTCATCTAAGCAACAACAATCTTTACACAATAACAATGCAGAGACCAACATCTTTCCCAAGTCTTCCCTCTGCTAGGCTTCCCATAAGCCAGCTTCATTAAGCAAATCATAAGCAGACCCCCTCAAACAAAATCACAAACAAATTGTTTCACTCATGATAGCGAGCTGACTACTTGCCTGCATCCTTCCTAGATCTTTCTAAACTCTGGCCAGTTTTCTCTCAGTTCTGCTCTAGCTATCTCTCTTCATGTTCCATCCTTCCTGCTCTCTCTTTTCAACAAACTCCTCCCACCACAGGCTTTATGTGACTTAGACTCATGTGAGTGAGGCTTCCATGTTACTTAAGCAGGTCACAAGGGCCTGTTAATGAATGGCAAAAGTCTTCCCATTTAAATTACTATTACAGCACTTTATACTTTTTAACTAAGTGTAGATTTTTATACTTACTTATTTTGCCTTATTCAGTCAATCCTCACTTTTCTTCTTCAATTTTTATTTGTGCTATTTTAATTTTCATTTAAGGTTCTCATGCTTGTTGAAGTATATTTCTTGTATAATTTTAGGTCATGAAAACCAAACCATCTTTTCTCAACTCTTTGACAACTTACTCTTTCAAATTATATGGAGCATGTTAGAAATTAATTTGTTGTTGTTGTTGTTGTTGTTGTTGTTGTTGTTTTCTTTCATATATTGCTATGTGACACAATCATTGACTCTAAAGGTTCCCACCATTTTGACTTAATAAAAAATTCCTCCTGAATGATGAAAATTATACACAGGAATTTTCATCTTTTTCATATTTTGAAGAATTAAATTACCACTAAGCAGTCATCAACTCATCAGTTATTCTGCTTTTAGGAAAAAGAGAGGAGAGGGAGAAGGGGAGAGAAAGGGAGAGGGAGAGACAGAAAGAGAGACAGAGAGAGAGACAGACAGAGAGACAGAGAGACAGAGAGACAGAGAGAAACAGAGAGGTTAAGTCCTTCAACACAAATAAGGTTTATTAGTAAAGTGCCAGGTTTAAGATCACTAAAAATCATATCTGTTAATTGCTTTGTTTAGGTGGTTACTCATATGCTCCTATACAACATAATTTCATGAAAATGATCTGTAACTTTCTGATAGGTCCTTTTGCCTGAATTTTCTAAAATGAATATCTCTCCTTAATATAATGTTATCCCCTTCTATCTGTCATCTCTCTTTCGAATAAAGTATACCATTCTGGATAAATAAAACTCATCTTATCAAGAACTTGTGATGTAAAATAGTGCAAAATATTTTATAAAATTTCTTATGCATGAGAACATAAAGCTGAAAGACATCCAAGAAGTCAATGAAGTCTGATTCCCTTATTGTAACAAAACAGAGGGAAGTTAAGTGACTAAAACAAGGGAACAACAAATATTTTTGAAATATGTTGGCCATTTATTTTATTGCTGCCTGTCGTCTCAGTGTTTTCCATTATGAATAATTTTTCTTTTCTTCTGAATTTCTTATTCCTTTGTTGGAATGAGCTATTCCCTCTGGTTTCCTTCTTGACAGATATATGAACACTGTCTTGGTCCTGAAACGTCTGATAGTAAATGAAGAATCACATTGTGAATGGAAAATAACATTTTGCAAATTATAAAATATTACATGAACATAAATTGTTTTTCTCAGTAGAGAGTTAGTCTGGTGAATCTGGTGATAGTGGTGAACTTTGCGCAAGGAGAACTGGATATGAATTTGGTTTCTGGTACTATTCCTTGTGCTGGTTACAAACAAGTCCCTTGTTACCCTTGAGCTTCAATTTATGCATTTATAGATGCAGAGGGGAAGAATAATACTCATTTTCCTCATGAAATTATTGAGAAGAAAATTCTTTTTAAGGTTGTAAATTGTAAATCTCTTTAAAATGTGATCTATTATTGCAACATTTAAGGAAAAACTACTAAGTATCATGTGAAGTGCAAAGACTACTGACATGAACTTTCCATATTAAACTATGTCTACATTAATGAATAAAATTATTATAAACTACATTTCTATACTCTTGTAGATTTCCAAGATGGCTATAATGGGTACCAAGATGGCTATAATGGGTACAATGAAAACAATAAACACAAGTTGCCGTAGAAACATCTGCCATGTCTATTTTTCATTAGGGAAAATTACTAATTGTCCATAAAAGTCATATTCTAAGGCCTCATTATTACATATCAAAATGACAAAACATCAGTTTTTTAAAGCTATACACCAGTGATGGCAACTCTGATTATAGAAAGCTGACTTCTATTCTGTCCTTTCCTGGTGAATGTCTATTTTATAAACCCACCCTTAGAGGAGCTAATATATGATCATCAGAAGGATGACTATAGAATTATGAATTTTATGGCCTACAACTCTTTTAGGCCACCTACTAAGTAGTGGAAAAGATGTGATCAGCAACATGTGTACATACTAACCCTGCGACCATTATGGAGTCTTGAAATATTAAAATACATTTAAAAGTTGAACTCTGTTCTGAGAGAAATGATTTTTGTATAGCAAATTATTGCAGAGATCCCTGAACTTTTGCGAAAATTTACCTGACCTAGAATGTCTTATCTAGGTGGAATTGTTGACCTGGTCAGTTAGAAAACTTTACAAAGAATTTAGTCTACAGTGAATTCTGGCCCATCATGTTCCACTCAGGCAGGTTTTAGCAGGGAAAAGATCTTTTGTCTAGTTGCCCAAGGCTGAGGGCGCTTTGGAAGTAAATGGCATAATTAAAATCACATTCCACCAGCTCCTCATTAGAATAGGTCAAACTCTTACTATAATATTCATATTTCTCATTAATTGTTAACCAATCAAAGTTGATTGTGACCTCAAAAATACCCACTCTTTCAGAGGTATATAAATTCTATGGCGGATTTTGGCATTCAAGAGTGTCACTGACCCTTTTTATTATTATTATTAACATGATTAATAAAATGATTAATTACTCAGGAACTTTGTCACTTGAAGTATATATAATTTATAATTCTTGTATATGGAATATAACATTACAAATTATCTCAAAATTCATAGCTGTCATCATATTCAGTTTTAGTTTACCATAGAATTCATCTATAATTGCTTGGTTTGGCAAATGGGAGTTATCAAAAATAGTAGACTCTTATTAAATGAATCATGGTACTATGAAGAAGAGGAGGAAGAGGAATAAGATGCAGAAAAAAAGATGAAGGAGAAGAAAATAAAGAAAAAAAGAAAGGTTGTAAAATAGAAATAAAGTAGAGAGAGAAGAAAGAGGTGATGGAGGCAGAGGAGTATAAGAAGGAAAAATGAGAAAGAAAAAGAAAGACAGGAAGGAAGAAAAAAGGAAAGGAGGGAGAGAGGGAGGGAGGAAGGGAGGAAGAGGAAGGTGAGAAAAAGAAAAAAAGAAAAAAGAAGAGGAAGGAGATAAGGCAAAAAGAAATTATCATAATGAATATGATGATGTCAGTGATGGTGGTGGTGGTAGTGTAGTGATGATAGAGTTGGTGACAATTGATGGAATTTGCTGCCTTCTTGACTTTTGAATATTTTTCTCCTTGACAAGCCAAGGAATAGACCAACCACAAATTGTGACTATTTTGAAAGAATTTGATGTGAGCACTTGCAGGTTGATTATCACCAAATGCCATTTAAATTTGGGAAGCACTGAGTTGCCAATAAATGACTTAAAGAAAAATACTTGACTCAAATATCAATCTTTTCCTTTTTCTGGAATCTTCTTCAAGTGCATCAAATTCATGGTTCTATATTTGAAGGGTATTTCCATTATCAGTTGCATGAAATCAAAAAGTATGGTTTAATCTGGTTTTATATTGGAGAAATTTAACACCAATATGAACTTTATTTCTAACATTTTCAATCTGTCCTTAATTAGATTGTTCAAAACAAAATATCTTCAAAACCATGTGATCCAAAAGATGTTCAGAAGAATGCAAGTTTTGTGTGTGTGTGTGTGTGCATATTAACATTTGTCACTTTATTCTCAGCATCTATTATAGTAGCTTTTGCATAGTGGGAGCTAAATAAATGCTTAATGGATTAGACTGGGTGGGATACAAGAAATTAAAAAAAAGATAATAGTACATTGACTTCTTGTGCAAAAGAAGATGCATGTACTTGTTGATAGCAGTCTAAAATACGTTTTAATTAAACCTGATACCAAATGACCAGCATTATGGTAACAGGGCTACAAATAAGAAAAATAATTCCGATGCATACACATGCACACACACACATATACATACATACATCTGGGTACACTTATGTGTTTGTGTACGCATACATACGTGTGTGTATGTGTGTTCATGTATCGGGAAAAACAAATTTGGTTTGTTTTCAGAGTTGTGCTTAACACACGATTCCAATAAGTATCTTTTGATGTTTTCTTTTTTTTATTTATATGACACAGTGATAATCATTTGGGACATCATATTTCTGCTTCTCTTTAATTTGATTGAGCTAAGATATTTCCTTTCTTTTCTGTTATCTTTATTTTATTTTCCCCCCTCAATTGTCCCCAAGTCTTCCTCTATTATTATCTCTATATTTTGTCCACTGATATTTTCTTTATATCTTCATTTTTTTCTGTTAAGCTATTCTGTCGTAATTTGGTCACATATTTGCCATTTGCTTCTCACTTTGATTTTTTTTCTTATCTACTCCTTTATGTCTCCACAGTACATTCCTGACCAAGGTTACTTTTAAAATATTGTACTCCCTGAATTCTTACTCCACAGAATATCATGCCCATACTTTCCTGACTCCATTTTACTACTGAAATTATACACTCTAATATATTACACTACGTTTCCTGGCATTTTACTGTTTTAAATCCTCAGTCTTTCTATGGTGCTGATGAATCAATACCCTTTATTGTTAGAAAGCAATTTGCAGTGGTCACCAGCAAAATTGCTCTTTTTTTGTTTTGTTTTGTTTTTTGCTTTCTCCAGGGATAGACTGTCATTCTTTTTATTTCTTTGTTCTTTTCAAAAGAAAAAGGAATCTGGCAGAAAAGTAATGTAAGAAATATCCAGGTTTATTACAAGTCAGTAATGGGGAGTTTGTGTGAGTGTGTGTGTGTGTTTGTGTATGTGTGTGGTGCTTTCTTTGCAACGAAATATTCATTTCAGTCATTTGGAGAAAATACAAAGAATATTTAACAGCAAAAAAACACAAAACACTTGGAGTTTTCTCTTTATTAACGCATTGTGCAATTGAGACTTTTATTAAAAAATAAACCTCTCAAAAAGTGAAACATTTTGTCATGCCCGTTATTTGCTGTCTCGCAGACAATATTCAACAATCTGATCTCATATTGCTGAATTTACCCATGTTTTTCTTTTCATTTGTCATATAGACCTTTGCATGCCTAAGGATGCTTTCTAAATAACTTAAGACATCTAATTTTTGTTTGTTGCTTTTTAATAAATAGTGTGGCACAGTGGAAAGGAACTTTGGATTTGCAATTAGAAGATGATGGATTGAATTCTGCCTCTGTTAAACTCTGTGTTTAGTCACTTCGTCTTTAGTAAATTGCTTAAAGCTTTTGGGCTTCATTTCATTATCTGTAGAATGAGACTATTCAGCTAGGTAAGGTTTCAGGTTCCTTCTAGATTTAATCTATGATCCTAGGATAATCACATATTCTATGATATTAAACATTTATATATAGTCTTTAAATGACATTAATGTAGTGATGATGCAATAATTTACTTTTCAATTCTCCAATTTTACATTTTTTTCCTTTTGTAATATATTTAGATTTATAAACCACCAATCCTCAGATATATATATGCATATATGTAAATATATATATGAAAATTGTCTCATTTTTTTAACTGTTATTTTTCCTGAGATGAAATTTCACACACAAAGAAAGTGTTCTTTAGAAGAGAGCCATTGGTATATTGGTTGAATTTTTCATTCAATTTAAATCAACTAACACTAAGTGTCTGCCATGTTCATAGAACTTTGGCTTTGAAGATAGAGTCTTCTCTTTCCTACCTTTATCAAGATTAAAATTTAAATGCTATGAATGAAATGCAAGCATTTAGATGAAGAAAATATGAAAGGAATAAAATATAAGATGAATAGAGAATTACAAAATATTATAAGATAGAAGTGTGGGAGGAGAAATGACATTAAACTAAGAGTGGATGGGTTAGTGTGAGAACTAGAGAAGTTTGGAGTTGGCAATATCTTATTAAGACCTTGAAAAATATTAAGTATTTAAGGATCAGAGAGTCAGAGCTACAATTACCTTAATGATTATTGTATCCAACTCCTCAGTTTAGAAATCAGGAAACTGAAACTCATTATATTTAAGGGACTTGCTTCAAATTCACAAAATCTGTTTCATAATGAGGTTTCAAATACAGTGCTTCTTGACTCTAAGACCAGCAGTCTGTTCCACTCTATTCAATAAATATTCCTTTCATTAAATATTCAATAAATATTTCTTAAAAGGAAGTGTGATTCAAATGTAGCCCACACAAATGCTTGGAAGCAGGAGAGTAAGAATCAGTTCAGTACTTATGAAAAGTAGAGTACATGAAAGAAAATATAGTGAAATAAGAATAAAAAGATAAAGATAAGTTACCACGATCCTGACATATCAGGCTAAGGAATTTTTATTTTTTCCCATACTTGATAGACTCTCTGGAAGTTCTCCTAAACTCAAAAAAATAAAAAAAAAATAAAATTTTGTGTTTATGTGTGTGTGTGTGTGCAGAGAATTATTTTGACAGCTTTATGAAAGTTTGAATGGAAAAGGGAAAAGAGGCACAGAAGCCAGTTAGAAAGATTATATAACATCTACTAGAAGAAGGCAAAAGTTTGTAACTTTGAGTGGTTGCTACGCAAATGGAAAGGAGTTAATAGATGTAAAAGGAATTGAATAACATGCTTTTTTCCTTTGACTGGATACACAATGTCAATCAAAGATTCCAAGATTACTTTTTGACTTCAAGTTTAGTTGATTAAGAGGATAGTATTGTCTTCAACAAAAATTGGCAAACTATAAGAAGGGAGAGATTACAAGAGTTTTCAAACCAAAATGCTAAGTTTAAGTTTGAAGTGCTAAATTTAAAGTGTTGACAAGATACTCACATATTAAGATCCAATGTATAATTGGAAATGCGAGGCTAGAACTGAGATTATTACAAAGTCTTCTGGAAATAAATTTGCAAGTGATTGATACAGTCAATACTTGCCTTCACAGGACACCAGTTTTGTATCTTTTAGTCTGTCTACTCCACCAAAAAGGAAGTTTTCCATATCACTATCTCTAGAACAATGGTTCTTAAGGTGTTGTGTGTGTGTGTGTGTGTGTGTGTGTGTGTGTGTGTGTGTGATATAATCCTTTTGGCAGTCTGTTGAAGATTAAGAACCTTGTCAAAGTAATATCTTAATGCATAAAATAAAAAAAAACAGAATTGCAAAGGAAATGAATTTTACTGAAATAGTTATCAATATATAATTAAAGATGATTTCATAGAACCAAAATCAAGAATAATTTTGATTGGGTGCTTGGGTGCACATGCTTGGGCCCCAATTCTAAAATCATTATATTTCTCTTTAAAAATCACATTTTTCCCTAGCCTCAAATACTATCCCAGGAAGTTGCTCCCCAGCCCAAAGACACAGCCTGCCTCAGCAATAACTGTTACCTCCCTTCCTGATATAGCAGCCAGGTGACCTATAGAACTTATTAGTCTGAACCAGCTATGTACTGACTGAACTGGCTGTGCACTGGGTCATAACGACATTTACTACTCACTGACTAATCATATATACCCTAGACTTAGACATATGTATGCTCCCTTACATTTATCTTGCCCAATAAGACACTGATGAAAGAAACCTGGTACTTCTGAGCCAGCCCTGACTGCTAATTAACTTATTGATGTTTCAGGCCTAAAATCACATCTCCATGTCGTCCCTCCTTGGGCTATTTCCCGAAGAACTATGGGTAAAAAACCTGCACAGTAGATATCAAAAGTGCGTGTTCCTTTAAGAACTGACCAGTCCTTAACCACTCCCTAATCCCATCCCAAAACACCTAGTTAGCATAGTTGTCACATGTTTCACTATAGAAAATTCTGTATATATTTTACCTGTACCCCTCTAAGGTTGCAGGTTCCCTTAGAATTCTTGTCCACTGAAAAGCATAGTAAACTTCTACCTTGACTTCAACAATGCTTGAGTCCATGAATTCTTCTCCAGGTGACCTGCTACTTGTGCCCTGGTCTTTCTGGGCAACTCACACTCCCCTTCCAGCCCTCATCACTTTCATTAGATAATTGATTTTTTAAAATTTGTACTCTGTTTTTTATTTAACTCGACACTATTGTCTCATGATTTTTTAAATCTTGTAATTTTTTTTTCTAATTTTACATAGTCAAAGAGCATTGAGTAAGGAAAATCTTGTTTCCTAAACAATATGCTGTAGTTGGAAACTCACAATCTTTTGTAGATAGGCAAAAACTTTAATAGCCTTCTAATTTCAGTGGCTTTCCTCATTAAACAAATTATATTTGCTCTTAGAGTACATAAACTAATCTTCCAGAGTCACTACATGATTTAACATTCATTTCCTTTGTCTTTCCAGGGTATTTCTGGCTCGACCTTTCTCAACTCACTCAGGAAATCAAATCAGCAGGAATAGTCCATATTACATGGTAGCTTCTGACAGTTTATAAGAACCACTGAGTTTTAACTTGCAATTGTTTGAAAGCTTCAGAAACAGTTTATTCAAGAAACTGTCAGTACATTCATTCATAAGTTCTGAACATATCTGAAGTTAGAATTGAATATGTACATTTGCCATTAGACAGGAGAAAAAAGGGAAAGAAAATAACTATACATGAGAAATATACACATTCCTTACTCAAGGAACTAGGAAACTGATATTTTCTATTTGTGGTAATTGATTTTTTTTTAAAAAAAAACAACCACAACCACCTCACAGTTTAATAAACTTATAGACAGAAAGCATCTTAGAGAATAGTTAATCCATCTTCTTTTATATTTGAGGAAGATCAGAGAGTAAGTGATATATAGGCAAGGTAGTTGTAGCATGGAACGCTGTGAATCTCACTGAGTTTGAATTGGTGTTTTGTACTTGCTACTTTGGGCAAATTGCTTAGGTTCTCTGTGTTTCACTTTGCTCAGCAATGTTAGATGGAAAATTTGATCATGCCCAGAAGACCTGGGATAGTGTCATTCCCAAGAATAACTCTAAGGAGATATTTCCAGTAAACTAAAGGACTTAAGCATGAGTGTTTATTCTTTATTGACCTGTAAGTAGCTTGAACTAGCCCTTTAAAGATGGGTTCATAGTTCAAACTTTAAATCTCTAAAAAGAAAAGACACTCATGCCCTGTCAAACATCTCCAAAACAGAAACTATGTGAAAAGATAAAATAATTTCAGTTACCTCCATTGTCTAGAATAACCAGAAATGAAAAAGGGGGAAAGTGACTAAAACAAACAAATAAAATAAGCTGACATCTATACAAAGTTCACTCTAAACCCTGTCTCCCTTTAACACAATGTGTAGAAGCTGTACTTTCATGGACTCATAACAAAATTCAGGGACACAATGCACAAGCATGCCACAAAATGGAGCCCCACATTCCATTCTCCCTTCCCTTGGTTATTTTCCAGTGCCACAGAGAAACTGGGTCCAGGCTGGAGAGTTTGGACAAGACAGCCTACCATCTCTGAGGCAGGCAGCAAAAGACCTTTGCAGAAAGAAGACAATAGGAATAGTGGGACAGATGTAGGACATATGTCTGGCCTAAAACTAGAACTCCTTCCTTCCAAAGGCTTGAGATTCAAGCTAGTGAATCCAAATTAGTAGTACCAGTCTTGCAGTTCTTGTAATTATAATTGACCCACCAGAGAATTCAGGAATAGTGAGAGTGGAACAGGACACATGGGCAGAACACTGTATAGAAGCAGATAGGAAAGACTATGTGATACTATACTATGTCTGAAGGAAAGAGTTTGACATCAAGTTGAGGCCATTTCTGTCCATTCAAAAATTACATGGGGAAGAAACCTAGGTTGGTGAGTTGCAAATTTTCCAGCATGGGAAAAGTTCAAGATACTTTGAGACCCTGCACCCAAGGAAATCACCATCACAGAGAAGGATGTCAGAAAATGAGCAATAATGAAAATGAGGTGGTATGAAATATCAAAGGAGGTGTATTGCCAAGGCAACATTCACAGCACTGGTGGTGACTATGAATATGTCAGCGAAGTTCTCAGTCACAAAATATAAAAGACTGTCTATATAGAAGACAGAAGAAAAACATTTATGTAAACACCAGAAAGCCAAATCCCAGAACCAGAGAGCAAAATCTGTCATGGTGAAAAAGAAGTTAATAAACATGATCACAGCAGAGGGCAAAGACGTTCTCAAACCTCATGTCCCCCAGCCAGGGCCTTCTCAACTATTAGCTGTTGCAATGTTTCAGTTGGCCTGTGTTCTTTTCCCTGTAACTTGACCCCATTAACTCACTTCCTCCCAGTTCTGCTCTACCCTTCCTGTTCTGTCTCTTCAGTAAGCTCCTCCCACCACATGTGACCCAGGCTTCCAGGGGATCCAAGCAGATCATATGGACCTATTAATTAATGAGAAAGATCTTTCTGTTTTAAATTACTATTATATTCTTTCATTACTACATCATTCTTTCAAGATCTTTCATATTCATCACATAGGTCAGTGGGGCAACTGGTATTACAAGCATCCCATCATTCCCCCGAAACAAATGGGGTATGAAATTTTGGGGTAAGAGGCAAGGGTCTCTTCTTCCACAAGTACTTCGTCCTGAGACAGGAACTGTGCCTGGCCCAAGAGGTCCCATTTGCGAGATAAATTCTTTAGCTGGCATGAGGAGTTTAGTCAACTTCAGGTCCAGAGATGACACATCACTGTCATGGATCAGAGGTGACATCCTGCTTAAGAGGTCAGGCTTCTGCAGGTGTAGGGTATTAAGCCCTTAGGAAACAAATCTCACAAAACAGTTTAACAGATGAAAAACCAAAAAACAAACAAACAAAAAACAAACAAAACAAGGAAACAATAACCAGAAGCAGGATAGATATAGAGTCAGTTGTGGTTCTGGAGTCCATAAACTCACTATCACAACCTCATTCACAGTAGAATATATGAGTTAAGGGTACAATTTGATAGTCATCCTCTCCTGAATAAATAACAGTTATGGTATTATCTTTCCCATGTGCTAGAATATCTGCAGCCTTTGGAATGTTGTCTGGCTTCCATTTTAACCACACTTTAGGTCCTGATTTTGTTCTATCAGTAGAACCCAGTCCTTCAGCTCCTCTGTTAGTTATTTCAGAAGGAGGTCAGTTTTCACAAGTGGTCTTGTTTCACAAGGAATAATAGTCACTTGAACTATTCTATCATTTTTACAAAACTATATGGGTCCATCACCTAAATTTTGGAATGTTACAGTAATTTGTCCTTGATAATTAGAATCTATCACTCCAGCCAATACATGTATTCCTCGAGAAGCTAATCCTGATTTAGGTAATATCAGTCGTATCTGACTCTTTGTGTCTCCATTTGAGTTTTCTGGATAAGATACTTGAGTTGTTTGCCATTTCCTTATCCAACTCATTTTACATATGAGGAAACCGAAATAAACAGAGTTAAGTGATTTGCCAAGAGTCAAAAAAACTTGTGTTTGAGGCTGGATTTGAATTTAGATCTTTCTGATTCCATGCCTGGCACTCTATCAGCTGCCCCATGTACTAATTTGGTATTAGGGATATATCCTAATAATAGCATAGAACCTGCGGTACTCCATAGAATAGCTAACCCAGGTTCATGTGTCTCTATGGATTCACATCCACTCAAAACAGTAGCTCACAAACTCAGGTGTCCGCTTTTTCTCTAGTCAGCCAGAAGTTACAATTAAATCAGCTCAAATATTTGATGAAATAGCATAGTAGCATAGTAAAAATAGAACATTTTCCCCAATTATTAGAGTCAAAATCAAACGCTTATAAGTAGGAGGAGCCATATTCCTATGGTATACTCCAAAGAGAGTTTCATAGTATGCATCTGCATTTCCAGTCATTTTGGCAGTCTTCATTTCCTTCTCCTTTAACTTTCTTTGGGATATCCACCCCAAATGTTCACATGGACTATCTGTGCCCATCCTGTGGTAGAGCATTCCAAACTTGTATTGGTCTGATCAGCCACAGTTGGACACACTGAAATTTCACTTTATCATGGTGATGTCATTTTGATCCTCTTCGAAGACAAAGTATAACAACCAACCAATGAACCAACCAACAGTCCCTAAGTGAATACCAGGGTCTGTCTCCACTAGGCCACATAGAGTCAGTAGGATACTGCCTACTGTAGCCTTCTGCAGCCAAAGCTAACAGATTAGTAGTATTGTTACCTCCTTGCATATTGTAATCTCTAAAAGTTTACTGTACAAAAGGATTCTGACTAATACTTATAAATTTCAGGCAGTTGAGGGGACCTCCAGTTCCATCATCACTGATTCTCACCATCCAAGATATTAACAATTTTCCTATCCTGTGGGTGAACTGACTCAAAATTTCTGTTACCTCCTTTTGAGTAAAATCCTCAATTATGTCCTTAAACACTGAGTTACCTCCTTGGTTCTCCTGTTTCTACCTCACTATTGGGCATGCTTCTGACTGAGAAACTTCTTCCTCTAAAATTATTTCAGTTTCCTGTGGCAACTACGCTGGGTCTGCCCAAAGATCAGATGTACATTTCTTTTGTTAGCCTTCAGTTTCTTCTGAGTTAAATGAACAGCCTTTCCTTCCACCTGAGATCCCTCCCAGACTGCTCTTGTATTCTTTTTTCCATCTGAATTTTTTCCTTAAGGGTCTCATCTCTGTGTTTACACATAATATGGTAAAGCCATTAGTAAAATCCAGCCTCTCCTACTTACCCCTGCCAACTCCTTCCCTGGTCCTATTGGTATTCCTTGCAAACACCTTTCCAAGTCTCCAGGTTCCCCTTCCTGTAACCTCTCTTCTCAGTTTTCATAGAGTTCAGTGCTTTCAGCCTACTCTCTTGCTAATGAGAAAAACAGTAAATTCTCCCATCCTGGGATATTAATGTCTTCCTCTAAATCATTTCTGCTTCCAAGTAGAGATTTTTTTTTTTTTTACTTTGTGATTTTGTTCATGACACCAGATACATAACCAAGGCAATATTCACAGTACTGGTGGTGACTATGAATGTGCCAGCATAGTTCTTAATCACAAAATATAAAAGTCTCTCCATATAGAAGGAAGATGAAAAACATTTATGTAAACACCAGAAAGTCAAATCCCAGAACCAGAAAGCAAAATCCATCATGGTGAAAAGGAAGTTAATAAACATGATCACAGCAGAGGGAAAAGGTGTTCTCAAACCTCACGTCCCCCAGCTAGGACCTTCTCAACTATCAATCAATGTTTCAAAAAGAACAGGTTCTTTCACCCCTGACATGACCCCACTCACTCACTTCCTCCCAGTTTTGTTCTACCCTTCCTGTTCTGCCTCTTCAGCAAGATCCTCCCACCACATGTGACCCAGGCTTCCAGGGGATCCAAGCAGATCATATGAGCCTATTAATTAATTAGAAAGATCTTTCTATTTTAAATTACACTTACAGAAGCAAAGAAATTCAAAATTCTTAAACATATGAAGACAAATCAACCAGCAAAAACATTAACAACAAGAGAAAATATGGTCTTCTAGATGTACTAAATAAGCCCAGAGTCTGAGTCTTTGAAACAGTGATTCCAGAATTCCAGGTTGGATGTTGTAAACTATCCAATCACTTGACGACAATTTTTTGGGGTCTCCAGATGAACAGAAGTGGACACTTCTGGCTTTAGGCTTGAAATTGGTAGAACTAATCTTAAATTAATAATAGCTAAGATGTGATCTTATTCTCCTCCAACCCAGGCCTAGATTTAAATAGAAGGTGTTGGAGAAATGCCTGAATCTTTATTATAAATATACATACATACATATATACACACATATGTATATACAATGCATATGTGTGTATGTATGTGTATGCATGTATATGTATATATACATATATGTTTGCATGTAATTATATATGTATATATATGTACACATCCCTTTATAAATATGTAGAAAGATACATATCTGTATCTATATATCCCTTTATAAATATATATGTAAATACATGTATATATAATAACTATATATGACATAAATTAAATATATTCATATATAAAACATAAATTAGAGATATATATGTATATCTTTATAAATCATCATTCAGTAATAAGTGGGTAAATGGAATTTAAATGTAAGTAACAAGGACTCACAAGTGGGAGAATACACCCAGTGGGGGCTTGAAGCAAGAGCAAAATAAAGTGATACCAAACCCCTAAAGGGGGATCTGAGAAAGCTGAGATGGATGAAACATAACAGGCCTGGACGTGAGAGAATATGAGACTAGTCAAAACTGTTACATATCAAATTAGAGTATGGAGGTGGATCAGATGAACTTTGAGATCCCTTCCAGCTCTTAGATCGGCCTATGACTGTATAACTGGCTAAAATTCAGACAGATCATCATAGATTTGGGTTTCAAGCTCAGGTCCTTTGAATCCAGATGAAACATCTTTTATCATCACCAGCATGTCTTTTTATACTTGCAACATTAGTATGTAACTGTTTATTTTTCTTAATTACATTTAAAATCAATTTTAACACTTTTTCTTTTAAATTTTGAGTTCTAAATTCTCTCCCTCTTTTCCCTCTCTCCTCCTTGAGGAAGCAAGCAATTTCAAAGAGAATTTACATGTCTAGTCACACAAAATATATTCCCTATTATCCATGTGAAAAAGAAAACAAAGACTCAAAAAGAAAGAAAAAATAAAGTATGTTTTGTTCTGCATCATTGGATCATTGTATTGCTGAGAATAGGTAAGTTATTCACAATTGATCATCATACAATATTGCTTTTACTGTGTAGAATTTTCTTCTTGGTCTGTTTACCTTACTTTTCATCACTTCCTGTAAGGTTTCCTAAGTTTAATTTTTTCCTGAAATCATCTGATTCATCATTTCTTATAGGAGAATAATATTCTACCACAATCATATCATATATCACATAAGTTACATACTTGTTCACATACTATAATTTGTTAAACCATTGTCCAAAGTCCCATTTTCCAATTTATTGACACTATAACAGAATTGCTATAACTCTTTTTGTAATATAGATCCTTTTCTTTTTTCTTTTCATTCTCTTTGGGATATAGACATAGTAGTGCAATTGCTGGGTCAAAGGATATGGACAATTTTTAGCCCTTTGGGCATAAATCTAAATTGCTCTCCAGAGTGGTTGAATCAGTTCATCAACAATCCATTGGTGTACCCGTTTTTCCACATTTCCTCCAACATTTGCCATTTTAATTTTTAACATGTTACCAAATCACATAATTGTGAGTGGTACCTCAGAATCATTTTAATTTGCTTAAAAAATCAATAGTGATTTAAAACGTTTTTTCACATGACTACAAAGAGCTTCAATTTCTTCTGAAAACATCCTGTTCATATCCTTTGACCACTTATTAACTGCAGAATGGATCATATTCTTATAATTTTGTCACAGTTCTCTATATATTTGGAAAATGAAGCCTTTATCAGGTAAATTTGGTATAAAATTTTTCTCTGGTTTTCTGCTTTCCTCCTAATCTTGACTACATTGGTTTGTTAGTGTTAACTTGATAATTTCTTGAAATATGATGTCTAGGATCTTTTTTGATTGTGCCTTTCAAGTAGCCCAATAATTTTAAAATTATCTCTCCTCAATCTATTTTCCCCTTCAGTTTTTGCATTTTCTTCTGTTTTTTGGTTTTTTTTTTTTCCATTTTATGCTCTGACCAGTTAGTGAACACAAGCTCTCTTCTCCAACCCAGAATTATGATTAGAGTTTTTGCTCTCAATTCTTATGACTCTGGAAATGAAACTTGGACTCCTGTTCTCCTGTAGTGGGTAGCTTTAGTTCTACCTTCTCCCCAGGATTTGAGACTAGGGACTCTGCTTCCTTTTGGTGGCATGCTCTATTGTTCTTCTTCACCGTGGGACTGCAACTAAGAACTGTGTACGGACATCCAACCAGGTCTTGTACTCAGGGCCAGCAAAGAATCCCTTGTAATCTTCTAACCAGTTATTGCTCCCCTTACCATCCGTGGGCTGAGAGTTCTCAAAATTGCTGCTGCTACCAGGGCAGATGCTTCTAAGGCCTGATTCTGGCTTACTGGGGCAAGGCCTATATTGCTCTGCACTCCAAGTCCTACCATGGTCTCAGTGAGGTATAACTTTGCTGCCAACCTAAATGTTTCAGGATGAAAAATTGATTTACCCCAACCTCTTGTTGATTTTAACACTTCAGAATTTCAGGGGTGGAGCCAAGAAGGCAGAGTAACAGCACGGACTTTCCGGAGCATTCCCCAAAACACTAGTCAAATACTTGTAAAAAAAAAAATGGCTCTAAAAAAATTCTGGAACTGCAGAACTCACAGAATGACGGAATAAAGCAAATCTTCAGCCCAAGACAGTCTGGAAGGTTGCTGGGAAGTGTCTACTGCACTACACTGGGAGCAGAGGTCAGCCCAATGCGAGCCACACCAGCAGGCCTTTGAGGGACTGAATTTCTCACATCTGTGGTGGTTTCCTGACTTCAAGACCCCAAAAATGCTGAGGACAAATTGGAAGGTCAGTAAAAAAGCCTGTGGGACCAAGTGTGAGAGAGTAGAGTGGTCTGGCCCCAGTCCCAGGGAAGCAGAGGGGGAAGAGGGTGGAGGAACCCATGGCAATCACAGCAGCAGCAGCAGGAGCAGTGGCAGTCATTGTTTCTGGAGATATAGACTCACAGATAGTGGTGGAATCAAGCAGCTGACAGTGAACCCCAGTCCCACTGGAAGCAGAGAACTACCTTGACAAAGAGCTCAAAAGTCAAGGAAATGGATGCAGAAATGAGCAAAACCCAGAAAAAGAATCAGATTATAGAATCTTTCTTTGGTGACAAAGAAAACCAAAACATGCAAACAGAAGACCACAAAGTCAAAGATCCCCTATCCAAAGCCTCCAAGAAAAATATGAATTGGTCTCAGGCCATGGAAGAGTTCAAAAAGAATTTTGAAAATCAAGTAAGAGAAGTAGAGCAAAAATTGAAAAAGAGAAATGAGATTGATGCAAGAAAATCATGAAAAATGAGTCAACTGCTTGCTAAAGGAGGCCCAAAGAAATGCTAAAGAAAATAACACTTTAAAAAATAGACTAACCCAAATGACAAAATAGATCCAAAAAGCCAAGGAGGAGAAGAATGCCCTGAATAAAACAGAATTGGCCAGATGGGAAAAGAGGTCCAAAAGCTCAGTGAAGAAAATAATTCCTTAAAGACTAGAATGGAGTAGGTGGAAGCTTCATGAAAAACCAAGAAACTATAAAGCAAAACCAAATGAATGAAAGAAATCAGACAATGTGAAATATCTCATTGGAAAAACAACTGACCTGGGAAATATATCCAGGAGAAACACTTCAGAATTAAATTTGAGGTGTTAATGTTTTTTGCAGGGAAATGGGGGAAACTTCAGATGAGTTCCTGCCTTTACTTAGTATCCTTGGCTTTGCCTCCTACATATTACTACCTTGCTATGATACAAGGGTGGAGAATTCACCACTAGGAAAACGATTTTGGGACTTCACTCAAGAAGGTCTAATTATTGAATTATCAAAATATCTTTTATAATT
The DNA here is from genome assembly GCF_028372415.1 of Notamacropus eugenii. Lineage (NCBI taxonomy): Eukaryota > Metazoa > Chordata > Mammalia > Diprotodontia > Macropodidae > Notamacropus > Notamacropus eugenii. Next base: position 254,759,266 of record NC_092877.1, on the reverse strand, counting down.
AGCACCTTCCATGGAGTTGAATCATTGCATGGGCTCTGAAAGACAGTATCATAGTATAATTCTAATGTTTATGCCAGAATGGACCTTTTTCTTTGCTACAGTGTTTGTTATTTTTTTTAAGTTAGTATTACTATATTCATAATGTAAAATTGCATTTTCTTCTTATACTTGAGGCTGTATCCTTTTATTTTTAGAATAATTCCTTTGAAATACATGACATCATATTCAAATAAAATATATACTTTTGCCTCTAACCTAGACCTTAAATATTAATGGTTTTGAGGAGGAAAAGGAATAAACATTTGCATAGCACCTACTTTATTCTAGTACCTGTGCTAAGTGTCTTTTACAAATATTTTGCTAAACCCTTACAAAATATCATGTAGAGGCTATTATGATCTCCATTTTATAGTTGAGGAAACTGAAGCAAATAGAGACTATTATTTCCCCAGGGCTAAACAATATCTAAGTGTTGAAGGCCAGAATTAAAATGAGCTCTGTTTGACTCTAAGTCCAATACTCTATCCACTCATCTTATAAGCAACGGATACACGAACACCTCTTTTTATTGTACTTATTGTCTAATCTCTTGACTTCTTATATTTACCTCTGTGTGATATATTTATGGCCTTGTGGTTGCTACTATGTCATTTACATAAGAGGGACTAAAGCTCACACTATTTGAAATAGTGAAGGTGCTTAAAAGTCACACAGGAATACCTTTTTTATAGTGCTTGAATTTTGTGGAAGTGAGGCACTGTGTGGCATACTATTTGGTTAGCTTTACTGAGATTAAGTTTGCTCTTCAATTCTCTGCAAAGGGAAATGACTTTTTGAATGATCATTTTCCCATTGAATTTTATAGTGAGGCAGATTATGGATGAAGTTCAAGGAGCATCAGTAACACACAGTTATGAGAAATTTTGTGGGTCACACCGCAGTTACAGGAGCCACCTAGTAATTACTGCTTCATTCACTCAAGAAACTGGGTCTTCTAACTATTCTGCAAAATAGTTCTTTTTCCTTTCCCAGGTGATTTGACCCAGGGGGAGAATTCAGAAAGGTTTAAAGAAGAGAGATCCTTCTTCTGGCTGGGAAGTGAGATTTGGACTGAATTAACATCCAATTAAATAATTCTAATTCTAACTTAAACATGGAAAAAGGACTTGTGTTCTTTAGGACACATAAGAATGGTGAAAAAGGACTTGTACAATGAGGACCATAACACTTGGGAACAAACCTAGTAGATCCTTGATGCATAAAGATAAGTCAAGGTCTGACTTTGTTCAAGAAGTACCTACAAATGTATTCTCTTTTGTGCAGCATCATATTATGTTTGATAGGAAGGATCCAAAAGGAATGGAAAACAAAACACTGGCACATAATATTTTTGTTATCTAGTTAAAAAAAACCAATAAGTATATGATTTTCTTTGGATCTTATCTCCCTTCTAGCAATTACTTTTTGTTTTATATTCTTTATAAACATATGAAATATCTTATCTATGCTCAGTCACTTCATTTCCTATCTGGCACCTGCCTATTACTCAGAAATTTGCATTTCAATCTCACAACTTTGCTGAAATAGTTTTCCAAAATTTATTGATATTCTCCTTCTTAATGAATCCAGTGGTTTGGTACTCATATTTCAGTTAACCAGTCTTAATAGGGACACTAGAATTTAATTATTCATTCATTCAACAAATCTTCATTAAACACCATATATGTTGAATTCTACTATACCATGAGCATGATACCAAATGGAAATTGAATAATCAAAGGCTAGGTTGGAAGAACTGAACGTCTGAAGAGAGTAAAGATGACAGGAATAGGAAAGAAGCTGAAGATGGGAGAGATATTGTCAGAGGAGATTTAAAAGTATTTCACACCTAACTGATGGGGAAAGACAAGAACAGAATATTGAAAAATGGGGGCAAAAGAATAAAACTCATGTGATATTTCAAACCAGAGTGAAAAAGTTAATGGTGATGACATTGAAAAAAATTGAAACTTAGGAGGGCCCTGTATTTTTAGGGAAAGATAGATTTCAATTCAATTAAGGACAAATCTCAGAAACCTTCTATAGCAAAACATTCTAGGGATACAGAAACAAAAATCAAGGCTGTGCATGGAAGTAACACACATATATTTATATCTATACATACATATATTAATATATGTGAATGTATATATACATACATGAATGAATACATACAAAGGCATATACACACATACATATAATACACATGTCATATATGCATTGTATTTTATGCACATGTGTGTATGAATGCAATATAAATATACATATGCTATCCAGTGCAATATACTTATGCATATATGCCTATACACCCGTATATAAATACACACATATACATACATATATATATGCATACACATTACTAATTTGACTTCATTCTTCCCATCTCCTACTGCCCTCCACTCAATGATGAACAATGTTATACCTGGTCATACCTTCCACATCCCAGTTACTCTGACCTCTATAGATAATCATCCAAACTCTGCTCAACACCCCTCTAATACCTGATTCCTTACACCATTTCCCTTGATCATCCTACCCTTAAGTTTTATCCTAACACTATCCATCCACTGTGTTCTCTGGAATGTCTATTCCATAGGCATTAAAGCATGCTTCATCTGCTAGCTCTTACTGCATGGTGGTTCTCCCTTGATAACACAGCCTCTGTAGTGACACTTTCAATTGATTTCACTCATTCTCCTAGGCTCAGTGGTAGAGAGAGGATTTGAAATACTCCTTGTTCCCCATTGCCACTTCCAGATTTTCCTTCTTTCGCCTTCACTCAATTTCTCTTTTTTTGAGGCCCATGATATAGTATATCACACAATAAAACCCTGGGAGTGATTGCCTATGGACCCTCAGCTCACTCTGCTTCCTTTCTCAATGAGTTCAATATATGGCTTATAATTTTTCTCTCCTCTTCAATTTCTTTCTTCATACTAGGAGACACAACCACCTTTCTTTTTCTCTCTTCCTCCCTCTATCTTCATATATGTGTGTATACATATACATACATATATCTATATATGTACATATACAGACATACGTGCATACATACATATGTGTGTAAATATATGTGTGTATGTATTTCTTTCAAATACCCTAATCACTCTAAATACCCTCAACCTATTCTTTCAGCAGCTACTGCTCCATCACACCTCAGATATGTAGAAAAAGGGTCATATCCTTTATTTTGCTATCACCCACAAATGTATAACCTCTATGTTAAAAATTTTGAAATCTCCTTAGATTAACAATTCACTTTTTACTTCTCCTTCTGCCTTCTCTTGCATAAACCTATTCTTGATTCTCACTGTGTCTTTAACTACCTTGACCTCTCAGTCATCCTGCAGATCATCTCTATTGTACTAGCTATTCTTTTCTTTTCTACCCATCTTGACTCCTTGGTGAATTAATTCAAATATGCACTTTCTTCCTCTCTTGGAACCCAGTCCCCTTATCATATTAGTGATTATTTCCCACCAAACTTTAGATTGGGATCACTCCCACCGTTTGCCACCTTCATGTCTAATATACGGTGCTGAATGAAAGTGGAGAAACTCATGCACCTGTTCTGACTGGATCCACCAAAAATTTATATAACATTGCTTCAACTGGGTCTTTGCTCCTATTATGCCTACCTAACTGACACTTTACACAGCAATTCTTCCAAAATTTTCATCCTTCTTAAAATATCCTATGGCTTTCCATCCCCTCAACTCTGTCTCAGGAGAAACTTACTTCATATTTTAGAGAAAAGTAAAATCAGTCCTGAGGCCATTATCTGTAAATTTTCCTCTCTTCCACAGCTCCTATGACTCTGACACTTTCTGCTACTTTCTCCTCCTCTATCCCTTGTTCATATTATGAACAAGACTGATCCCTCTACTTGTTCCGGTGATCCCATTCCATTTAATCTCCAATACATTGACTCCATCATCCCCTCTCTTTTCATTTATATGCAATCTCTCCCTCTCCATGACTTCTTTCCTATTGAAATCTCACTTGATCCTCCCATTAGTGTTTTTATCTTGTTTCTCTTCTGCCCTTTGTTAAACTCCTTGAAAAAGTAATCTAAAAAGGAAAGTAACTACATCTTGCTAATAGATACCAAAGACAATGACACAATTTAATTAGAAGAGCAAAGAATACTCTACCTGTCAGATCTATGGGGAAGGAAAGGATATGTGACCAAAGAAGACATAGAAAGCACTACAAAAACCAGAATAGATCATTTAGATCATATCAAATTTAAAAGCTTTTGTACAAATTGTAAAACCAATATAACCATGATAAGAAGGAAGACAAAAAGTTGGGCAATAGTTTTTTACAGCAAGTATCTCTGATAAAGGTCTCATTTCTCAAATACATAGACAAGTGAGTCAAATTTATTAGGATACAAACTATTCCTCAACTGATAAATGGTCAGAGGACAAGAACAGGCATTTTCAGGTGAGGAAACAAAATCTATCTATGGGAATATGAAAAAGTGTTCTAAATCACTTTCATTAGAGAAATGCAAATTAAAACAAATTTGAAATATTACCTCAGACCAAGTAGATTGGCTAATATGACAAAAAATGAAAATTATGAATGTTGTGGAAGATGTGGGAAAATTTGGACAAACTGTTGGTGGAATTGTGAACTGATCCAACCATTCTTGAGAACAACTTGGAAGTATGCTCAAAGAGTTATAAAACTGTGCGTGCACTTTGAGCCAGTGATACCATTACTAGAACTGTATCCCAAAGAGATCTTACCAAAGGGAAAAGGACCTATGTGTGTAAAAATATTTACAATAACCTTTTTCTGGTGGCAAAATATTGGAAATTGAAAGAATACCTATCATTGTGGAATGGCTGAACATGATGTGGTAAATGAACGTAGTGGAATACTATTGTGCAAGAAGAAATGATGAACAGCCAAAGTTAAGAAAAATCTGAAAGGACTTGTACAAGTTGATGCAAAGTGTAATGAGGATAAGCCAAACAATATTGTAGATAGTATCAGCAGAATTGTGTGATGGGGGAATGCAACCAAGATGGCAGAGTAAAAACAGGAATTTGCTTGAGTTCTCCCCAAACCTCACCAAATACCAGTAAAAATGACCCTAAACAAATTCTGGATCTGCAGAACCCACAGAATGATTGTGTGAAGCAAATCTCCAGTTGAAGACCACCTGGAAGGTCAACCAGAACCATCTCTAGCACAGGGTTGAGAGTGGAGCACAGTCCACATGGACCATGTCAGAACAGGACTTAAGGGGACTAAATCACTGGCAGTTATGTTGGTTTCCAGACTTCTGGACCCACAAATGCTAAGGACAACGTGGAAGGTCAGTGCAAAAAACCTACTAGACCAGAGTGAAAGAGTGATGAATAGCAGAATAACATGATATTCAGCTTGGCATAGAATTATGTCTTACCATACAGGGAAGTAGGATGATAAGGGGATACATGTAGATTATGAGGATGATAGTAGGGAGAGCATATTGGAAGAGTTATCAAATGTAAAACACTTTTGTGAATGGACTGGCTAAAAGGTGAAATTAGAATACATAGGGAAGATCAGAGGGAAAGATATAGTTGGTAATAACTACTGTGAAAAAATACAGCAAACTTCTCTAATAATGACCTAATTTCTCAAATACATAGAAAGGTGAATCAAATTTATAGAACTAAAAACCATTTTTCAATTGATAAATTGTGAAAGATTATAAATAGGGAGTTTTTGGAGAAAGTAATTAAACCTTTCTATAATCATAGTGTAAATGTTCTAATTCACTATTGGTTAGAGAAACCTAAATTAAAACAATGCTGTGCTGCCATCACTCACCTATCAGATTGGCTAAAATGGCAGAAAAGGAAAAGAAAATGTTGGAGGGGATGTGGGAAAACTAATAAACTAAAGCACTTTTAGTGAAGTTGTATACCCATTAAACAATTTGAAACTATACTCAGAGGGTCATAGGACCACACATGCACTCTGACCAGGAAATACCACTACTATGTCTGTCCTGGAGAAATTCTTAAAAAAAAAGGAAAAAAAAAGAAAAGTGCACAAAAAATATTTGTAACAGATTTTTTAGGTGTGTCTAGTAATTAGAAATTGATGGAATATCCATCAGTTGGGGAAGGGCTGAACAAACTCTGATATGTATTTTTTATGGAATACTGTTGTGCTATAAGAAATATGAGCAAGATGGTCTCAGAAAAGAAAAAGCAACTGGACTTATATGAACTGAGGCAAAGTGAAGTGAGGAGAACAAGCAATATTGTATGATGATATACTGTGAGTACCTTAGCTATTCTCAGCAATACAAAGATCTAAAACTTATTATGAAGGGTCCCATCCTTCTCCAGAGCAAAAACTGAAGGAGGTTGAATTCAGACTGAAGATACTTTTTCTTTATTTTTTAAACATTTTACTGAGGGGAGTAGTATCTATTTTCTTTCACAGCATGACTTACTTGTAAATGTATTTTTATGACTACACATGTATAATCTATGTCACATTGCTTGTATTCTCAATGGTAGGGAAGGAAAGAGAGTATTTGAAACTCAAAATTTTGAGGATAAGTATGTTAAAATTGTTTTTACATAAAATTGAAAAAATAGATTATTAAAAAGCAAAAAAAAAAGAAAATACAAAAATGACTGGAAAAAGTCATATATTTGGTGGGAATGGAGCTAATTAGTTTGGATGTACTGAGTTTGAAGTGTCAATAGGACATGTATGTATGGATGTATACATATATGTGTGTGTATATATATATATATATATATATACATACATAGTTCATTATAAATCTCGATTTGGAGTATTTGAACTACCAGTGTTGTTGACTTCTCCCATATTGTTTCTCTTGGTGATCTCATTATTTTCATGAATTCAATCATCATGTCTATACAAATAATTCTCATATCTTTTTGTCCAGCTTCAGTGTCTCTCCTGACATCTAGGCTCACATCTCTAACTGCCAACATGTCCAAAAATGAACTCATATTTCCTCAAAAACCTTTTTTTGTCCAAAGTATTTAAGAAACAGAAGGCCGGAAAACTTGTGATTTTGCCAGTTTTGCAGAAGGGAAATGGCAAAGACAAGATTTCTTCTTTGCTTCTCACACACAAAATTAACAATTATTTTCACTGAACTATAAACATAAAGGTAGATAGATAACACATGTACACAAGCAGATGTATTGGTAGACTCATAAATAAATAGATAGATCCATAGATCTATTGATCATTCTTACAATGTAAGAATTCCAAAGGAGATAGTTTAGATTTAGAAAATAAACAGGGCCTAGGATGGGGTACTTTTTTTCTGGTTGCTTCAAAGGAAATATTAACAATCTAATAATGCTCACTGCTACAAAAGAATGCATACACATACTATGCTGATACAGGTATCATTTGGAGATGAACATTATGATGAAGAGAAATCACATGTCATCCATCATTCCGTAAAGTAATGAACTGATTATTCTTCAATAAGCGTTAATATTAGTTTCGTTTTCTGACATGTGTGTGATTTATTTTTCCAGAGATGTTCATTGAACTTTAACTCATGTCATTCATATAAATATTGCCTCCTTCTAACCAAGAATATATCTAGTCCATGACTAAATATATCTAGTCCAAGTCATTAGTATAAAACATTTAGTCAAATCTCAATTGCCTTTTAGTTAAGAACTGAGTATAACAACTTTTGTTGTTGAAAGGATATTTGATTTGCTAAGCTGCATGTTTGTTAAATAAGAGACTCAAGTTCATTGAAATGTTTTATAGTTAAAGGCTTGTAATTTCATTTTATTTTTGACTTCATTTATTAAAAAAGAAAAATCATTAAATTGTGAACAAATGATACAATGAAATATCATATATTCCATTAACTAGCACCATAAAATAAATATCCATTATTTCACCTAAAAATTGCAAGATCATTTTAAATCTTGAGAATATGCACATGTCATAGTTTTGGAGTATATCAAAATTATTTTAAATAATGAAGAAATATGTGTGTTCATCCTTTGCTGCCGAAGAAGACCATGCCATCAGAGAAATGATGACATGACTTGTACTTGACTTTGTTTTGAGTGAGGGCTGTGCAGGTTACCAGCCTCACTTTTTCTCCAGAGTCATCTGAATCTGGTGACTAGATATTCATTGGAATGACTGGAGATGACCCAGAATGAGGCAATTGGGGTTAATTGTCAAGTGTCTGAGGTGAGATTTGAACTCAGGTTCCCCTGACTCCTGCACTGGTGCTCTATCCACTGCACCACCTAACTTCCCTGGTGAAGAAATGTAAATATTGAGGAAGAGGCCACAAAACAGAACAAATCAGATCCCTTAACTTGCTAAATTTTAGTATACTCCACTTCAGTTTCAGGAAAAAGAAATGAATTATAAGGAAATATATTTGTTTGGTGTTTTTATTCCAAACAGTGACTTTTAGGGCAATAGGAATGTTCTCCTGCATATATCAATGTAATAGAATGATGTTCTAATATATGAATATGGGGATTCAATATTTTCCCCATTGGTATCGTTTTACAGATAGGAAAATTGAGGCTTACATTTTCTCAACAATTATATCAGTGTCTTGTGTGGCATTTGAATCCGTGTTTCTGCTTTTAGCTCTCTGTCTTCAAGAAGATGCTGGATGACAAAATTTCAGAAATTTTCCATTGTTGATTTGAATATCAGTAGATGACTCCTAAGCTAATTTTCATAATGTAACTTATAAATTTCATGTAACATAACTTATAAAGTAATAGCATATAATTATAAAATATATTGTACAAAACAATAAAAGCATGTTGCATTCTTATTATTCCAGTTTTTCTATCTTTTTTGGTTGAAGTTGTATGAATGTTATTTTTAGTAGTAGTAGTAAGACATCAACATGAACCTCATTTTCCACATCTGAAAAAGCAGGAGCTGAGATCATATGATCTCAAAAGTGCTATCTTGCTGTAAAAGTTAAGATTTCTACTATGAAAGCAAAGAAAGTAAGTTCTAATGTTCTATTTGGAAGCAACCCTAAATGATAAAATTGTTTTCAAATTATTTATATAATTTGAAAATCCACTTTGTTTTTCTTTGCCTAGCTGCAGACAATTGTTTTCTTTTTTGCAATGTCTCTAATTTATCATAAATTTATATTTAACAAAATAGATGAGTGACAATGTCTTGATGACAGAATGCTTGTTCAATATCTTATAATGTAGTTTCTATAAGAACTGAGGCCTCTTCATCACCAACAATATTTCCCATTTCTTTGAGGAAGTTGGAAAGAAAATGGAAATATGATCAGTCAATGTTTAAGAAATAAGCTTAATATGTCACAAAAGACATTTATTGCTTTTGGGTATCAAGATATTTCCCTATTTAATCACCATGATAACTGTTGATTCTTCCTCGACCTACCCGTTTTCCTTTCCAGATGTTCCTTCCTCTTCTCCTTTGCTGGTCACATTGGTTAGTCAAGTTAAATGGCATTTTGTTGTTCTCAGTTTCTCTGTATGATATCCACACTCTTTGGAATATATTTTCAGTTTTGAGTAGTTTTTAGTAAGTGGTATGAGTTAAAAATTGAAGAGGCTATAGACATTACTAGTTCAACCTCCTCCTGTGAACCTGAGAAAACTGAGGTCCAGGGAATTTAAATTACATGTTAATAATTGTCCTTTGAGTATTCCAGTGACCCTAGGTAGTACACATCAGAGCTGGGATTCAGATCAGACAAGCTGACACCATATGCAGTGTAGTTTGTACTGCTTCTAGAGTACTTCATTTATCTACTCTGATCAGTGAAAAAAAAATCATTGAACAAAAGTGGATTTTTTTTTATTTTTATTTTTAACACAGTTTATAACAGATAAAGCAATTCAAACTTTTGGTCAGGTGACACATCTTTTTAAAGCATTTGCAATATGGACCACGAAAGATTTTTTTAAAAAACATAAACTGAGACACAGATAATATTTATGTTGCTAACATCACAAGCTCTTGACCTAATTGTCTCCACAGTATAAAGGACCCTAACAATGTTGTTGGTCTAAAGTCCTTTGCCAAATAGCATAATTTTAGACAGCCTCAGATGTTTCTCTATTCATTATCTATAACTGAATAGATCTGGTATTAAGCTTACAAACCTTTTGACTATAGGAAATTGCCACCAAGAGTAGGGACATTGCAGGGAAACAATATCTCCCCAAATTCATGTCTATTCCAGACAGGAGTAGATTGTCCACTTGCATTCAGTCAGGCTTAAAGTCTGACAGATGTCAGTGGGGAAATTAAGTCAGGAGAATCTCACCTCAGCCCATGCTGAACAGCCCCTCTCCCACCCTTCCCTTGAGATCACCTATGCAGTTCATACCAGCATCTCATGAGCTTACTGGAATCATGTAATGGAGGCTCAGATAGCCTTTCTTGCTTCCCATACCTGGAGTTAGACTCAGAAGAGCAGTCACTTAATAGTCCCATAGCATCTAAAAATGGCAAGTTCCTATAACCATGTTTCAAGTACGATTATAATTTCACTTTGGCTAAGGAACATCTTTTGAGGCAAGTCTTAAGTGGCTTACATGTCGTTCCATACATGTTCTAGTTCCTGATTAAATAGTAATCATAAAATCAAATTTATCATGAAAACCTTGACTTTTCAATCAATGCCAAATTTTTTCCGAGGTTACCTTCCTCTTGGAAAGTTAGACTGAAATTCTTTTCTCCAAACTAAAGATGTCATTGATTTATTCTCAGTAATTAATTCAGTCTATAGTTTTAATACTAATTGCTTTTACCTCACTTTGTAACATCACCAATTTTTCTCCCCATCACCCCCCTACCCCTGCTTCATAATACCTTGCATTCTGATTACTCCTTCCCTCAATGTACCCTCCCCTACATCACACCCCACCCCTGTCCTATCCCCATCTTCTCTCTTTTCTTGCAGGGCAAGATGAATTTCCATACCCCTATCCCTGTGATTCTTATTTCCCAATTTTATGCAATAAAAATTCTCAACATTCATTCCTAATACTTTGAAGTCCAACTTCTCTCCCTCCCCCTTCCCTCCCCAGCCCCACTAAGAAGGGAAGCAATTCAATACAGACTAAATATGTGTTGTTTTGCAAACGACTTCCATAGTAATCATGTTGTGTAATATTAATTATATCGCCTTCTGACCTACCCTATCCCCCTTATTTTTCCCCCTACTATTGACCTTGTCCCTTCTCAAAAGTGTTTATTTCTAGTGACTCCTTTCTCCCATTTGTCCTCCCTTCTAACATTCCCTTCACTCCACTTGTTGTCTCCTCTCCTACTTTCCTGTAGTGTGATATAAATTTTCATATCAAATTTAGTGAGCATGTTATTCCTTCCTTCAGCCACATATGGGAGAGTAGCTTTGTTCCCCCCCTTCTCCCTTATCTCCTCCATTGAATAAGATTTTTCTTATCTCTTTTATGAGTTATAGCCTGCCCCGTTTCATTACTCCCTTCCTCTTCCCGGAATTTTCCTCCTTCACTCCTTAATTTTTATTTTATTTTATGTATTTTTTTTATGTGTGTATATGTTGATATCATCTCTTCTGATATAACACACCCTGTACTCTCTATCTATCTATGTGTATGTGTGTGAGTGTATGTGTATGTGTACAATCTCTCCAACTACCTAAAAACCGAGAAATGATTAAAGAGTTAAAAATATTTTCTTTCCATGTAGTATTGTAAACAGTTCAGCTTTAGAGAGTCTTTTATGATTTTTTCTTTTTTTCCCTGTTTACCTTTTCATGCTTCTCTTGATTCTTGTCTTGGGAAGTCAAATTTTTAAATACAGATCTGGTCTTTTCCTCAACATGAAATCTTCAAATTTTTCTCTGTCACTGAATGACCATTTTTTTCCCTTGAAGTATTATACTCAGATTTTCTGGGTAGGTGATTCTTGGCTTCAATCCCAGTTCCTTTGACTTCTGAAATATCCTACTCCAAGCCCTTCAATCACTTAATGTTGAAGCTGCCAGATCCTGTGTTATCCTGATTGTATTTCCACAGTACTCAAGTTGTTTCTTTCTAGCTGCTTGCAGTATTTTCTCCTTGATCTGGGAACTCTGAAATTTGACCAAAATATTCCTAGGAGTTTCTCTGTTCGAGTTTTTTCAAGGGGTGATCAATGAATTTTTTCAATATCCATTTTGCCCTCTGATTCTAGAACATCAGGGCAGTTTTCCTTGATAATTTTATGGAAGATAATGTCTAGGCTCTTTTTCTTGATCATGGCTTTCAGGTAGTCCAATAATTTTTAAATTATTTCTCCTGGATCTGTTTTCCAGGTCAGCTGTTTTTCCAATGAGTTCTTTCACCTCATCTTCTGTTTTTTTAAATTTGTGGTTTTGTTTACTAACTTCTTGGTTTAACTCATAGTCATTCTTTTCCCTGGACTCAATTCTCTCTTTCAAGGAATTATTTTGTTCAGTGAGCTTTTGAATCTTCTCCTCCATTTGGCTAATTCTGCTTTTTAAAGCCTCCTTCTCCTCATTGGCTTTTTGGACCTCTTTTTCCAATTGAGTTAGTCTCTTTTTAAAGCTGCTATTTTCCTCATCGTTTTTTGTTTTTTTTTTTTTTGTTTTTTTTGGATTCTCCTTTAGTAAGCTGCTAATTTGATTTTTAAAGTCTTCTATTGCCTGAGTCAAGTTTAAGTCCCCTTTCGAGGGAGGGCCTTTGACTTCCTCTGACAGTATGGCTTATTCTTCCTTATCCAGAAGGATGAGGGAAGACATCTCTTCCCCAAGAAAGTAACCTTCTATGGTTTTACTTTTTTCCCCCTTTTCTGGACATTTTCCCAGCCAGTTACTGGACTTCTGAGCTTCCTCTCCACACCCACGTCGCCTCCAGTTCTGCCCAGCTAGTGCTTAGGGGTTGAGATTCAAATGCTGCTTCCCAGCCTCAGGGCTTTCGGTGAGGGCAGAGCTGCTATTCAGTTTGAGATTAAGTTCAACTGGTCAGGTAGGGGCAGGGCTTAGTTCCCTCAGGGGGTTTATGTGGAGACCTTCAATAATGGATGAAGGTTAGCGCCTGCTTTGGGAGCCTCTATCTGCTGCTGCCTCTGCTGCTGCCTCCCGAGGGGTCCTGAGTCATGGGGATATCCTGCTCCCCTCTTGGTGAGCTGAAAAGACCCTCTCACTGACCTTTGGTGCCTGTGGGTTGGGGGACCTGCGCTGCTGCTGGAGATTCTATCCCTGAAGCCTGCTCGGATCTGCTCCTCTTGGTGCCATGGCCAAGGCAGGGCTGGGCTCTGCTCTGGGTCTGGTGTATGACAGACCTTTTACATCGGTTTTTCAGGTCTCTCTGGAACAGAAGTCTCCTCCACTCCATTGTTCCATGGCTTCTGCTGCTCCAGAATTTGTTGGGAGTTCTTCTTTACAGGTATTTTACAGGCTGTGGGTTAGGAGCTAGCATATGTGTATCTTTCTACTCTGCCATCTTGGCTCCTCCCCCAAAAGTGGATTTTTAATATAACTGATTTGGGGCACTTAAGAACAGTGTTTTATCTTATCTAACCATAGATTACAGGACACAAGATGTAGCATCAGATGAGTTGTATTCAAATCTAGATTTTATTTCTTGATAACTTCTGAGAAATTGAATAACTCAGTTTACCTGAGGTTCAGGTTGTTGTTTTTTAATATACGAAATGACAGAATTGAATGAGGTGATATATTATATCACTTCTAATTATAAATATTATGATTCTATGACTCCGTAATAGAGATAGCCATAGGAATACTGATCTCTTGAGTATCAACAGCAAGCTACTTATTAAGTAAAGAATTACATTTGCACCAAAGACATTCAATAGTGTTGTGAGAAATAATTCACATAAGATTTAAACAGATGAAATCTTTACTATAGGTATAGTATATAGCATAGATATAGATATAGTATATATACATACAATATAGATATAATATCTATATGGATATATCTGTGATGTATATAGTATGTCTATTTAGTATATATATATTTTAGATATTATATATGTGTAATATATATATATATATATATGCACTATAAATATAACCACTAAAGATGTGGTTGTCCTATTTGTAGGTAACATATTCACTGTATAAATCCCTAAATAAATAAAGACACCCTCCCCCAAGGTGTACTCCAGAATAATTTAAATCAAAAGAGTTTTGCCATTCACATCAGAAGAAAGCATATTCAAAACTCACATTCCTCATATTATGACACACAGCTGGATGAATACAGGCAGACATCTCAAGCCAGCAATATATTCATCTCATAGAAACATGACAGATGGGCAATGAGTTGACTCCATAAATAAATACTGGGAGAAATTAGTATTATAAAATTGCAACGTACAAGAATGGATACCATTCAGAAAATTCAATCATTGATTCATAACTACTCATATTGCCAAAGTCAGTCTTAATACTATCATCATTCTTTTAATGATATTTGAATCTAGGATACAAGATGATCAGGTTCTTCTTCCAACACAGTTATGAAATACTATCTCCCATTCATAAAATGGGAAAACTAAATGAAGAGGATATTAATAAATATTAGTTGGATTGTAGGGAAATAGTGTGCTCTTATCTATTATATTTTAATTGCAAATTGGTGTAATATTCTGGAGAATAATAGGGAAATAGGTTTAGGAATTTCAATGTTGGAATGAAGCTCAGTTCCATACATTCCAGCCTTTCCCTATGGGATGTGGGATGGTAATTTATTTTAGACCTGTAATTTTATTTTCAGTAAAGTATTGCAGTAGTTCAGGAGAAAGCCAATGAGGGTTAGAATAAGTAAAGGTCGCTGAAGAGGAAAGGTGTTACGAAAGAGTAAAGGTTTTGTGAAAGTAGATGTCTTCCAGAGAAACACTAGGAGAAGACATGAATTAAAAGGGATTAAATTGAATTTATTCATTACAAACCTTTTATCGCTTTTATGTGACTCAATTAATATTAAAATCAGTGCTTATCTGAATATCAGTGACCCTTCCTGCTTGTTTCACATGCTGGATATGTGACCTTGGGTTTGTTGCGTAATAATCTAGGCAACTTTCTAAGTCTATCTAAAAATTACAGGGAATTGGAAGGCCTACATTGGTAGAGGGAGTTCCTGCTTTTGGTAGTTCCCTATACCAATGAATTCACAGGTCATTCATCTATCCTATCTAAAGACAATACATTTCTAAAATTTATCATATGACATATTCAAGGCTCCTGAATTGGAATTTTCAAATATTTCACTCTTTTTCATTTTAATTCCCCCTCCTTATTTATTCTTCTATCTCTTTATATACTTTCAAATCCTCACTATGATGAAGAACCTTTTACATAGTTTGTTCTTTTTATTGACTCATTTTTAGTCATGTGCAGCTCTTTGTGATTCCAATTGGGGCTTTCTTGCAAAGATACTACAGTGGTTTGTCATTTCCTTTACCATATCATTTTAAAGATGGGAACTAAGGCACACTGGATTAAGTGAGTTGCCCAAGGTCACACAGCTACTAAATCTCTGAGGCCAGATTTGAACTCTTGCAGGTGAGTCTTTCTGATTACAAGCTCAGTGCTCTGTCTACAGAACTAGCTCTCCCTAGATGATTGCTTAATTTAATACATCTCTTTCTGGTTATTTACTCTTCTGTAATTTAATAGAACATTTTACATAGAAATGCAAAGCTTTTGGTAAGAACTAGAGATATCTAGGACTAAATAAGAGGTGCCTACCAGATACGTGAAGAATGTGAAACTCTTGAAGATTCATCACTAATAAAATGGTGATTACTTAGAGTTATTGTTAATGCTGTATTTTATAAACAAACTTTACTATTGCATAGTCAAAAATATCTTTATGCATTGCCATGGAATTCCACATTTTATAAAGCTGATAGCCTCTGAAATCTGAAAACATTAAAATAGAACTCAACCTCTACTGTAAGAGAGGCAATATGGCTCAGAAGACTCTAGATTTTCATTCAGAAAATACACATTCAATCCCCACATCTGATACTTACTAGCTGGCAAATTATTAAATGTCTCTCAATTTCTTTGTCCATACATTTGGGAAAAATGATAACACCTACCTCATATGATTGCTATGAGAATTAAATGAGATAATGTATGATGAACTTATTTTTATAGCACTGTATAAAGAAGCTGTTGGCTTAAAATAATATGTGTACATGCATATATGCATATGATAGATAGAGAATAATAAGCCTGGGACTTTGGAAGTATTTAGCATTCACAGCTTTGTACTTTATAATTTGATGCATAAGGAAGATTATGCTCATAAAATAGTTGTAAGACCACTTTTTCAATAGAAAGGAGATAAATGTTCCCCAATAAATTTAATTTCAATAAAATTGTTTTATTATGTTCTTTATTATAGTGCTTCATAATTAATTTTTACAGTTCCCTTAGGAAGTCTTGCTCATAGATTGAATGGGAATAGAACTTCTCTTCAAACTTTCATGAGCTATCTTATATTACCCCACCCAAAAAAAAGCTCCCTTGAGGTATCATATAAATTTTAAGACTTAGTCCCTAATACCCTAATGCTGTAAATCCACACATTTTCTTTAGAGTTCCAATGCTTTATAAATCAAGTACAATCCCTGAGGCATAATGTATGTTGCCAGTTACCACCCACTGTTAATAAAAAGTGACATTCTTCTGAAACCAAGTTTAGGGAGCCAGGCTGTATTGGACTATACTATTTTCAGATTTCAAGAGTTAAATAGGAGCAGGCAATAGCAAATGCTCGAATGAGAAAAAAAAATCTACAAAGATGCAGGAAGTGACTGATTTAGGATAGTAGTTGGCTAGTCTTTAAAAGAGTACTGAACTAAATCCCAGCATGGTGGTAGATTGAGGGCCAGAATTTTCACTGAGAAAGAAGAGTAGCAGCTGACTATTTTTCAATGACTGAAGAAGCTATATGAACATTCAAAGGAATGAGGTTATGGAGTCCTGCTTTTCTTTTCTGATCTCACTACCAAATTGAACTCTTAAATTTTGCTGACATAATTCTCAATGAAGTTTCACTTATAGAGGATACTCACTCATTTCTCTCTCTGAGCTCAGATAGAGCTTTGCTCCCTGCTATTAAGGAGCTAAACCACCAGCCTTGCAATGTAAAATAGGTAGCATTTCAACTGAGTTTAACAGCTCCTATGAGCCTCTTTACATGTTCTTGTGCATGTTTATCTGTATGTGTACTTGTCTTTGCATGTTTTTGATATACTTCTGGCTTACATATGTTTTAAAGTTTACAAACACTCTTTTTAATCAACACAATAATAGTTTTAATTTCTCTTTTGAAAAAACTGGTTTTTAATTGGGGGGAGGTGTGTAGGATTTAATTTCAATGGCATGGGGAACTACTAAAATCAAAAACCCCTGGAAGGAGGCAGAATAATTTCTTATCTATTTCCAAGAGTGCTTAGAATTCAAATGATTTGTCATGTCCACAGAGCCATTATGACAGAATAAAAATAAATTGAGTACAAGACCATCTGTGCTCTACAAGAATCTACCTTTGCTATCTCCCTAGGCTGCTAGGCGAAGATCATAGAGTACTAACTTAGAACTAGCATGACCTTAGAGACCACCTAACCTTTCTAATTTTTTTTCAGATGAGGAAATGGAGCCCCAGAGATGTTAAATGATTTGCCTAAGATCACACAGTAATTGAGAAAGCTAAGAATTGAGTCCATAGCCCACTATTTTTACCTTTAGCAAAGGTTCCCACGACAAATCAAAGAAGCATTCAACATACATAGAACATATCATATTTTCAGGTTCTCTACTTGCTGTTGTGGTCCCTCTAATAATCAGTAAAACATAACTCCTGCTTTTGAAGTTATTGTAATCTAGAAAGGAATATAAAAAGTAGCACTATGGAAAGGCCAGGGAAAAGAAGATATCCAGAAAGACAAGGTGAAGCAAAGATTTTAAGATGGATGAGAACTAATAAAAGACCATCTCATTTGACAATTAGGAGACTTCTAGCAACTTTGGAGAAATTTGTTTCAGATGAATCATAAAATTAGAGGTCAGAATAAAGTTTTGATATGAGAATGAGAGGAAAGGAAGTTTAGGCAGAGATATCAACGGTTTGCTGTGGTTTGCTTTTGTTTTATTTGGTTATTTTTCTAAAGAATTTGAGAAAGCAAGATATACAGAGCAAAAATTACAGAAATAGTGAAATAAATTTAATTTTTTTATTCACATAATAAAAGATATTTGAACAATGAGGTGTCAGCAGTTTGTTGTGGTTTGCTTGTGTTTTATTTGGTTATTTTTTTAAGAATTTGAGAAAGCAAGACATACAGAGCAAACGAAATAGAAAGGTACATTTATATTTTTTATTTAATTAATAAGAGAGGTTTGAACAATGAAGGAAACTGAGGACTGGGAGAGATTGGGAAAAAAGGGGGGAGGAGACAGAAACAGTTACAAAGAGACACAAACACATGGAGAAGTAGAAGGAGACAGATAAAAGTTAAATCAGGCAAAAACTGAAACAGAGAAATAGGAACAAAAATACAGAGATAGAGAAAATATAAAAAATAGAGAGACAGACAAACAGAGAGGCAAAGACAGAGATTGAGTTACAGAGCAATAGAGATGGATATGGAAACAGACAAAATATAGACAAAGAAAAAGAGACAGAATCTGAAACTCATAGAGACACTGATTAAAATAGAGAGGCAGACAGAAATGAAAAAAGGGAATCAGGAAATAATACAGAGAATGAGAGAGATAGAGACAGGTGACAGAGACAGAAAAGGAGAGAAAGACAGACAAAGACAGAGAAAGAGAGAAAATTATTGAGAAAGAACATACTAGGAAAGACAGCAGAATATAAAATGAGATCAAGAGCATACATAGAAGAGTGGACAAAGAAAAAATAGTAGAATTTTATGCTTAAAATATGATAGAAAGATCAGAGACTGAAAATAATGTAAAGGGGTTTTCAAATGAAGACAAAAGCACATTAGAGGAAGTTCATTTTGGTAGGTTAAATTTTCAATTAAAAGTTGAGGTCCTTAGCTGAGTAGGTGAAGGGAAAGCCAGGTATGGACAGCACATAGAGGGAAATGAATGCTTTGACAAGTTTTTTTTTTGTTTTTTTTTTTTTTTTATTTGGTGAGAGTTGTAAAAATCAAGAGTTTGGACTAGCTGGCCTTTAAAATCCTTTCCATTTCTAAATCTATGACCTTGAGACATTTTGACTAAAAGCTAAGGAAATCTATATTATGAAGAATTCAGTAAAATATATTTTAAAGTAATCTCTAAACAATAAAAACCTGCCAAAACTTGAGTTCACATACTATATTCATTTTCATATATATGACTAAGGGTATATCAGTGTATAAATAAATTATAAATAAATGATGTATGTGACTCTCCCCATTTGTATATGTGTGTATATGTATATATGTATATATATGTGTGTGTGTCTATGTGTGGGTGTGCATATATACATACACACAATTATATATATATGTACATCTCTGTGTGTATGTGTATTAAAAATAAAAGTGACTGAACCTGTTATTTCATTATTACAGGGTTACACCCAAGGGAGAAAACACTAGTATTTTTGACTGGTGTTTCCTACACAACACAACACCAGCTAGGGAGTTGCTTTTCCCAGGGTCACATAGCTTTGCAGGGATGGGACTTGAACCAAGGTCTTCCTGGTTCTTGCTTGGCCTTCTATCCACCATGACACCTTTACCCTATATTCATGTGCACCTTACAATTCATAAAGCTTCTTATTTAATAGATTCTTATGAACTAATGCATTTATAAACAAATTTGATGCCAGTACCAGATGCTTTACCCTAATCCACTCCACCCAAAGAATGATATAATTACCAATATTGACTTAATTTAGGTAAACTGATGATTTGGTAGTGTGTCTTCATTTCTTATTGAAACTAATAGCCTTCTTTGTTGGATTTAGAAGGCATAAATAATATCTTTGAGCAACACAATTTACTTCTTTTTCATGCTTTGCTTGCATGTCACTCAATTCTCTTCCCAGTTTTTCCTTCACCTCTCTAACTTGATTTTCAAAATCCTTTTTCAGCTCTTCCATGGCCTGAGCCCATTGAGTGGGCTGGGATACAGAAGCCTTGACTTCTGCGTTTTTCCCTGATGGTAAGCATTGTTCTTCCTCATCAGAAAGGAAGGGAGGAAATGCCTGTTCACCAAGAAAGTAACCTTCTATAGTCTTATTTTTTTCCCCTTTTCTGGGCATTTTCCCAGCCAGTGACTTGACTTCTGAGTGTCTTCTCCACCCCCACCTCGCCTCCAGATCCTCCCAGCCAGCACTTGGGGTCTGAGATTCAAATGCTGCTTCCCAGCCTCAGGGCTTTGGGCAGGGGCAGGGCTGCTGTTCAGTGTGAGATTAAGTTCAGGTGCTCAAGTCAGGGCAGGGCCGCCTCACGGGCTCCGTTCCCTCAGGGAGTTTATGCAGAGACCTTCAACAATGGATCAGGGCTCCTGCCTGCTTGGGGAGCCTTGGTCTGCTCCAGCCTCCGCTGCTGCCTCCCGAGGGGGCCTGAGTTATGGGGGCACCCCACTCTCCTATTGACCCGCCAAAGAGACCCTCTCACCGAACCTTGTCACCTGTGGGTGGAGGGACCCACGCAGCTGCTGGAGATTCCATCCCTGAAGCCTGCTCAGATCTGCTCCTTTCAGCGCTGCGCCGCCGAGTCAGAGTTGGGCTCTGCTCCAGGTCCGGGGTGCGAGGGACCTTTTGCGAGAGGTTTTCAGGCTCTCTGAAGGAGAAATCTTGTCTGCTCCGTTCTGTGGCTTCTGCTGCTCCAGAATTGGCCCGTGGTTCTTTTTGTTACAGGTATTTTATGGGCAGTGGGTTCGGAGGTAGCATATGTGCGTCTTTCTACTCCGCCATCTTGGCTCCGCCCCTCGAGCAACACAATTTACATTAAAGAATATGCTATCTCTGACTCAATAGCCTCTTAAAAGTTTGGGAGACACAATACTTTTACAAAGGAGATCAAAGCCTACCCAGAACAGTTTTTGTTATGCATGACCACTGGTTCAGCTAAAGAGCATACCACATTGTTGTTTCAAAGGAAGAAATAATAGGACTGGGCAAAATTAGATTGTTCCTTTGGAAAAACAAACAAACCTTCAACCCTAAAAATAAAACAAAACAAAAGATAAATAAGAGGAATAATGTGTGTTTGTGTCAGGTGACATTAAATCCATTTTCATAATGCTGTGATACAATTTGCCTATTAAAAAATTCCTCCCTTTTTTAACTACAGGTTTGTGTGAAACCAGATTTTCTACATTTATTTCTACCACAGCAATATATCACAAAATATTGAGTGTAGAACAAGTAAGAGAATACAATTGCTTTCTCCTGTCAGATATTAAAGATATTCATCACTTTTCTCACTAATAATTCTTTAGAAAATAGTTATATTTCACAAAACTGTTAGTCTATTAGCTTATAGGGTAATGAGATGGTGCACGGGACATAGAGTGCTGGGCCTGGAATCATTAAGACTCATCCTCTTGAGTTCAAATGTAGCTTCATATATTTACTAGCTGTGTAACTGTGGGTAAGTCACTTAGCCCAGTTTATCTTAGCTTCCTCATCTGAAAAATGAGCTGGAGGAAGAAATGGAAAGCTAACTACTTATTATTTTTGCCAAGAAAATCCTAAAATAGGTCATGAAGATTTAGACATGAATAAAACAAGTCAACAATAACAATATTAATCTTTAATGATATTCATTATTTTGATGAGTTAATAAGTATTTAGTATTATTTTAGATTTACAATATAATACATATGGATCGATATAACATACATACATAAAAGCATTTTGAGGGCTTAAGAATTTTCAGATTGCATAGGGGAGATAGAACCAAAAAATTTGAGAAGTGGTGCCTTAGGAAAGAATCCATCTATCTGTATCATTCTAGCTAGATCCTAATTGCAGTTATCTATAGTTGTAGATGACCTTTCTTTCTTTTTTTAAATATATAATTTATTTATTTTTCACCTTACTAGCATTTTATTCAAAAGTTTTGCTTCAATATTTATTAGGGAAGTCACTCTATAATTGCTCTATTTCTTTCTTTTGAAATATATGATTTATTTATTTTTCAGTTCTTGACCTTCACTTCCACAAGAATTTGAATTAAAAATTTTCTCCCCATCTCTCCTCACTCCCACTCCAAGACAGCATGTATCCCATCCACCCTTTTCTCTCTGTCCATACTTCTATTACACACCCTTCTTCCATTCCCCCTTCCCTTCTATTTTACTGTAAGGTAAAATAGATTTCTATATTCCATGGCCTATATAGCTTAATTTCCAGTTGTATGCTAAAACAATTTTTAACATTCATTCTTAAAGTTTTGAGTTCCACATTCCTTCCCTCCCTCCTCATCCACCCTCACTGAGAAAACAAGCAATTCAATATAAGTCATACATGTGCAATAATGAAGATACTTCCATAATAGTTATGTTGTAAAAGACTAACCACATTTCCCTTTGTCCTACCCTGCCCTTCATTTATTCCATTCTCTCCCTTGACCAGTCTTCCCACAATAGTTTTTGCTTCTGATTATCACTTTCCCAATTTGTTGTACTTTCTATTGTCCTCCCTCTCATATTTCCCCCCTCCCCTTGCCTTCATGCATGGTAAAATAGATTTCCATATCAATTTAATATGTGTTATTCCCTCCTTAAGTCAAATCTCATGAGAGTAAGGCTCAATTATTTCCTTTCATCTTCCCCCTCTTCCTCTCTTTTATGTGAGATGATTTGCTACATTCTACCTCTCCCCAATGTATTCTTCACCTCTCTTACTTGATTTTCTAAATCTTTTTTGAGCTCTTCCATGGCCTGAGACCATTGCACATTTTTTTGGATGTTTTGGATGTAGAAGTATTGACCTCTATGTCTTCCTCTGATGGTATGCTATGTTCTTCCTCATCTGAAAGGATGGAAAAACATATCTGTTTACTGACAAGGTAACCTTGTATACTCTTAATTTTTTTCCCCTTTTTGGAGCATTTTCCCAGCCAGTTACTTGTCTTTTGAGTACTTTATCAAGTGAAGGGTATACTCTAGAGACCTGTAAGTTCCTCTGAGATGGCACAATCAAGGGAGAGGAGTTACTCCTTTTGTGGCTTGTGCTCTGGTCTGTGAGCAATCACAAGCTTTTCTACCCAGGATCTATGAGTAGGATTCCCTCTCTAGAGCCTCCACCAGCTCCACAATGCCAGTCCTCCTGCTAACCCTAGGACTGTCACTCAGGACTGAGACCCAGATCAGTTGCTAGATTTCCCCAGGGTCTTTAGGCTGGGGCTCCAAAAGTGGATGCTGCTACTGCAGTAGCTGCTACCACCCTGGGCCTTGAGCTGGTGCCAGAGTGCTTTCCCCTCTCACACAAGTGAAAGAGCTTTCTTATTGACCTCTGAAGCTGTCTTTGGCATTTTAGGGTTCATAAATCTGTGAACCACAGCTGCTATCTTTTATTCTGTGCCCTTAAGACTCCTCCAGTTCTGTCTGTGCCATGCCCTGGCCAAGACTGGGTTGTGCTCCACTCTGAGCCAGCTGAAATAGATCCTTCCTGTCAGCACTCCAGGCTATTCCAGGCTGGAAATGTCCTTCACTCTGGAACGCTGTGGCTTCTGCTGCTCTAGAACTTGTCCAGAGTCATTCCCTACAGGTATTTATGGGCTATGGGGGGGAGAGCTTCTACAGGTCTGTCCTTCTACCTCTTCTTTCTTGAGAACTACCACCTGGTTTAGGCAGCAGAATCCTATTTGCATCATAAAAATAATTTAGGAGGACTCCTTCTCCAATTTTCCCGAATAATCTATACAGTATTGGAATTAACTGTTGTTTAAATGTTTGATAGAATTCACTCATAAATTCATCTGGCCCTGGAAATTTTTCCTAGGGAGGTCATTGATGGCTCATTCAATTTCCTTTTCTGAGATGGGGCAATTTAAGTACTCAACTTCCTTTGTGTTATTCTGGCAATTTATATATATTTTTAAAATAATCACCCATCTCGCTTAAATTGATGAATTTATGCGTATACAGTTGGGCAAAGTAATTTCTAATAATTGTTTTAATTCCTTCCTCCTTGGAGATTAGTTTACCCTTTTATTTTTGATATTGGTAATTGGTTTCCTTCTTTCTTTTTTTAATCAAATGAACCAAAAGTTTATCAATTTTATTGTTTTTCTTCCATGAAACCTACTCTTAGTTTTATTAATTGGTTCAGTACTTTTCTTAATTTCAATTTTATTAATCTCTCCTTTGGTTTTCAATATTTCTGATTTGTTATTTACTTGGTGATTTACAATTTTTTGTCTTTTTTGAGATTTTTTTCAGATGCATGCCCAATTCATTGATCTCCTCTTTCTCTATTTTATTCATGTAGACATTCAAATAGGGGAAGAAGGAGTCCTCCCAAATTATTTTTATGATACAAATATAGTTCTGATACTTAAACCAGGAAGAGTCAAAGCAGAGAAAGAAAATTATGGAGCAATTTCTCTAATAAATATAGATGCAAAAATGTTAAATAAGATATTAGTGAAAACAACACAGTCACTTATCATGACAATAATACATTGTGTTCTGGTAAGATTTATACCAGGATTGCAGGGCTGGCTCAATAATTAGAATTATTGGTCATATCAACAACAAATCTAACAGAAACCACATGATTATCTCAATAGATGCAGAAAAAGCTTTTGACAAAATATAACACACATTCCTGTTGAAAACACTGGAAATCATAGGATAAATGGAACTTTCCATAAAATAATAAGCAGTATCTACCTAAAACCAGGAGCAAGTATTATATGCAATGGGGACAAGCTAGATGCATTTTCAGTAAGATCAATTGTTAAACAAGGATGTCCATTATCACCACTGTTATTCAATATGGAATTAGAAACGTTACCTGTAGCTATAAGAGAAGAAAAAGAAATTGAAGGAATTCGAATAGACAAAGAAGCAACTAAGTTATCATTCTTTGCAAATGATATATTGATCTACTTAGAGAATCCCAGAGAATCAAGTAAAAAACTACTTGAAATAATAAACAACTTTGGCAAAGTTTCAGGTTACAAAATAAACCCACATAAATTATTTGAATTTCTGTATATTACTAACAAAGCCCAACTGCAAGAGATAGAAAGAGAATTCCCATTTAAAGCTAGAGTAGACACTACAAAACATCTGGGTGTCTACCTGCCAAAACAAACCCAAGGACTATATGAACACGGTTACAAAACACTTTTCACACAAATAAATTCAGATCTAAGTAAGTGGAAAAACATCAGTTGCTCATGGGTGGGCAGAGCTAATATAATAAATATGACAATTCTACTTAAATTAATTTATTTATTCAGTGTCATTCCAACCAGACTACTAAATAATTGTTTTCTAGAGCTAGAAAAAATAATATCAAAATTAATGTGAAAGAACAAAAGGTCCAGAATATCAAGGGAACTAATGAAAAGAAATGGTAGGGAAGGTGGTGTAGCCCTACCAGATCTTAAATTGTATTACAAATCAGCAATCATCAAAACCACTTGGTACTGAACACAAAACAGGGGGGTAAACCAGTGGAATATGTTGGGAACTCCAGACACCCTCATCAATGAATATGGCTATCTCCTGTTGGATAAATCCAAGGACCCCAGCTTCTAGGATAAGACCTCACTGTTTGACAGAAATTGCTGGGAAAACTGGATAACAGTGTGGCAGAAACTGGACATAAACCATTGCCTCACACTGCTTACAAGAATAAAGTCCAAATGGACTCATGATCTAGGTATAAAAATTGGTACTATAAACAAATTAAGGGAGCAAGGAATAATGTATTTGTCAAATTTATGGAGAATGGAGAAATTTATGACCCAAAAAGAGATAGAGTACATTATGAAGTGCAAAATGGATAATTTTGTTTACATTAAATTGAAGTTTTTACACAAACTCAACATAAAGATTAGGAGGAAAGCAGAAAACTAGGAAAGAATTTTTGCAACTTGTGTCAGTGATAAAGGCCTCATTTCGAAAATATATAAAGGACTGAGTCAAATGTACAAGAATACAAGTCATTCCTCAATTGATAGTCAAAGGATATGAATAGGGAATTTTCAGAGGAAGAAATTAAAACTATCTATAATCATATGAAAAAAATGGTCTAAATCACTATTGATTAGAGAGATGCAGATCAAAACAACTCTGAGGTACCACATCACACCTATCAGATTGGCTAACATTAGAAAACACTACGATGATATATGTTGGAAAAGATGTGAGAGAGTAGGAACACTAATTTTTTGTTGGTGGGTCTGTGAGCTGATCCAAGCATTCTGGTGAGCAATTTGAACTATGCCCAAAGGGCTACAAAAATGTGCATACCCTGTGACTCAGCAGTATTAATTCTGGTTCTCTGTCCCAAAGAGATCATAAAAATGGCAAAGGGCCCCACATGCACAAAAATATTTATAGCAGCTCTCTTTGTGGTGGACAAAACTGGAGATAAAGGGGATGCCCATCAATTAGGGAATAACTGAACAAGTTTTGGTATATGAATGTAATGGAATACTATTGTGCTGTGAGAAATGATGAACAGGAAGATTTCAGAGAAGCCTGGAAAGACTTATATGAACTGATGCTGAGTGAAAGGAGCAGAACCAGGAAAACTTTGTACATAGCAGCAACCACAGTGTGAGAGGAATTTTTCTGATAGACTTAGTACTTCATTGCAATGGAAGGACTTAAAAAAAAAATTCCAAAGGACTTCTGAGGCAAAATGCCCCCTTCATCTTCAATCTCCTCTACCTGAATCTAATCTTTCTCTCCACCTCACACATAGCTGGGAATAGACACATACTTGATCTCACTATGTGATTCGGCTTCATAAAATTTCTTTGTGTCTTTATAACCTATCATTCTATCTTTTTTGTGCCTCATTTCTTCTAAAACAATTAAATGATTTCTACAAAATTTCAGTTCATCTACCCATGAAGACTTAATTTCTCTATCAACACTATTCTTGGCTTTATTGTCCTGAATATTGATGTCCTAGTTAACTAAAATTAACAATTTACTCTCCTCTACTCTCTTTGTAGTCTTGTTATATTATTGTTCACACCTTTTTACACCTAAACTTTGTATTATTCCTATAATTTGTCTCCTCTGTGCTTATTTACATATTGAAGGATTGGGCTGGAGAAAACTATGCAATGTTGTGGAATGAGTTCAGTACAATTTTTTTTTTTTTAAATGAAATCTCAAAAAGGCATAAATTACAGCAAGGTACTCACTTTACTCTCCTTAAATTGACTTTCCTTGGCACTGCCCCAAAGGGATTCTAAAACTTTGCTCTTTCCTCCAATTTCCCACACATTCTCCTGCATAGACTTTGTCAGAAAAAAATCTTACCTCATAAAACAGGGGCAGTTTTCTCATGAGACACTTTTCCCTTTTTCCATTTCTCAAAAATCTTTGAAACTATCCCTTATCATTTTCTATTTTACCGTAGTTTCTAAAACACCATAGACCTTCTTTCTAAGGCCAATCTTCCATTTTGTATGCTTGACTGGATTTGTTTCCTTCTTCAAAACTTTGCCTGACAAGCCATTTTTCCTTTGATCTTTAGCATTGCTGTATCTGCTGGCTCATTTCGTATTACTAAAATCTGACCTCCTCTTTTAGCAAGGTTTGAAAGAATGACCTGAAAGTTTTGAAGGACAGACAATATAGGAATAATGAAATGTAGTTGTGAAGTATTTCAGTCTTTCATTCTGTTGTCAGCAAGTATTTTTTAATTATTATTAAATGCCTGACAGATGACAAGGAGTTTGCAAAACAATGAGTATATGGATGTAATATATCATAGAAGGTATTGGTTGCCCACAAAGCCACTGGGATTTGTAGTTCTTAGCTTGAGAAAATATTAAACTATACAAGAGACCATCCTTCAGAAAGGAGGATGAAGCTTGTCCTGTATAGGTATTATGAGAATTTTAAGGAACTTTCAAAAATAAGAAGAAGGGAAAGAAAGATGATAGTTGTCCCCTGATAGCTACAGAAAAACTGTGACAGCCTGTCACTGATATATGCAATTGCCTTCTTTAGGATCATTATATTCACATCTAAATGGATAGGCAGAGAAGTGTATGGTTTAAAAAATTAAAAAGACACGAACTTCTCTCTAGCAGCATCAAGCATCACGCAAAGAAGAACATAGATATGAACATACATTTAAAGAATATACAGATATATGCTTGACCTACTCTATGTCAACTTTTGAAATGTATTTGATAATATGTATTGCCTCTTGGACATTTCAAGCTGGTTAACCTGGAGACATTTCAAAGTAAAAACAAACAAACAAAATCTACAATAGATCATATTTTACTCTAAACCCAACTCTTTTATTTTGAAATTCCTTATTTGGATAGAGTGCATCACATATGAAACATTTATATATCTATAATATCTCACCTCTCTGGAAAAAAGGATCTGAGTTTCCTAGTCACTAATTCATAACCAAGTTTGGTCACTGGAATTAATTTGGCTTCAGTATAATATTGTCATTCCTTTCTGTTGGCATAAAATAATTTTTAAGATCTAAAAAAAGACCAAAATATGTTAAAAACAAAAACAAAAACAAAAAACTGCAACCTAGAAACACATCGAGAAGGCGAATATCCATCAGCTGGGGAATACCTGAACAAATACTAGCATATGACACCCAATGGAATATTATGATACTTTATTGTTTAAAGCAGATTTCAGAAGAATTGACAGAAATGTAGTGTAATACAACGGAGGATGAACAAACTAGAATGAGGAGAACAATACACAAATGATTTTAATAACAATTGTGAATTTTCCTAAGCAATGAGCTGTGGACAGTATAAAAGAGTCCAATATGAGTTAGTTTGCTTAAAAAAAATAAATGCCATTTGTAGGGATTTTTTTTCAGAACGTTTATTTCGTAGATAAACCTAGTCATTGATTCACTGTCATAGCAAATTTCAGAGAACTGGAATCACTCTGAACATGCAAATACTTTACTAAATTTAAAAAGAAACTAAAAAATGAAAACTAAAATTGAAATTCAGACTCTTAATCATGTTTATTTCACTATTGTAGTATTTAGCATATTGTGAGGCAGTACTTTATCAACAAATAGAGAATTTAGGATTGGTTCAATACTGAATATAGTACAAAATTAATGACTTTGAGTGAGCTCTTTTCTTTCACAGTTAAAGTCTGTCAAAATTTGCGTGTGGGATAGAATAACTCCGAATGAATTAAACTGAGTAAGTCAGTACAGTCACATATTCAGATAAGTAGGAAGATAGTCTATAGAAAGGGAAGAACACCCACAGGAAATTTTTGTTGTAGGATGGATGTTAGTATACAAATAATGTTAATATGAAAATATGTTGATTTTAGTATAGTCACTGCTTATTTTTATTGTAATTACAAGCATAATTTATGTTTTGTTTATAATTTTTATTTATAATTTTTCATCAAGCAGGAAACAATACTATACACATGAAGGAAACAAGTTTTTTTATTGTTGTTGTTGTTGTTGTTGTTGTTGTTTTTTCCTGCACTAATGTTTGGAAATGCAAATAACATGTGCTCTGACTTTATTATATATTGTCCTGTGGCTACGTTTGAAGTTCTCACATAACAGCAGATGGAGCTCTCGAGCTGTCACTTAGTATCCCTAGAAGAGTAAGCCTAGGTCACGCAATATTTTAATTGTTTGGATGCCTGACACTTCAAAAATGTCAGTAAAGTCTTTTAAGTTATAAAAGTAGAATCAAAGAGGTAGAGATTTTGAAAACAGTAATCAAAATTTGATTTTTTTCTGTTTTTTGATAAAATATGAATATGTAAGATATATCACTTGCAATCAGCAGATGTTTTAGTGATTAATTTTGTATATTTGCATAATAAATGATGAAAACACACTCATTTTTCAAATAATAAGAACTGATGTAATGCTGATAAATTTAGTCAAAATGGCAGATTTCTCTAAAACCTACCAATATTTTCCTTCATTAATCCATGTGTTTTACCAACAAGAGAAGAGAATTAAAGCCCTTTCATTTATTAATAAACTTGGCCAACAGGACAGAAATAAAGATAATCATATTAATACGGTTGTAACTGAATTGAGGTTGGCACTTTGTTCCATGTCGGTAAACAAACAATTTGAAACATTCTTTTTAAAAAGACTTTTTATGAATATCAAAGATATTGTTTTAATCTTTCAGCCTGCAGGGTGAGGTTAATAATTCATTACTAAGGGACTTGATTCTTAGCCTTTGACTTTCAGTATTTCATGATTTTATTTATGTTTACATAAATACCAATAGTGAAGAAAATGTTCTCTCCACATTAGTCATAGATATGGAAACATAAGGCTAGCGTATTAAACATCATGTCTGAATTTACTAACCTTTTTCTCTCATTTTTTTAGATAAGGAAGTGAAATAGCATTTGGTAATCAAACAAGTTCCCATTCTGAGATCACAGTTTATTAGTAAAAATTTCTTAGTTGGCTCTTCAGTACTAAATCAAATTTTTATGTAATTCATTAAAGGCTTTTGACTATTTGCAAAACTGTCTCTATATGACTGAAGATGTTTTACCACTGAATTTGGTGCTCTCTTTTTTGTTGGTTGGGAATAAAGCTTCAGAATACAGAATTCACCCAACTTGCCATTTTCAATGGCAATATAAGAACTAATTAACCTTTATAAGTTAATTAGCCTTTATCACAAGTCATCATCAGCTTAGCTAACATGAGGCTAAGTCCCAGTTTCCTCTGAGCCTCAGAATGAGGTACCATGAAGTGACCTTGTATGTGAAGAGCACATTACAATTATCCCTTCCGCTTTCCACTTTCCCCAACTCAAATTTAATAAATCAGCAGTTAGTATGAGAAATTAAATGGGAATTTTGGAGGAGTTTTCTGGAAACTACAGACAACACATCAAATGTCAGCAGATAACAAAGATCCTATCCACAAATACTAAACTCAAATTTTACATTAAAGTTCTATAAACACTGCATAAAAGCAAAAGAAAAATATCAGAGTTCTTTGATACAAAGGGAAGGCCAAAATTTTTACATGGATTTTCAAAATTCTGGGGTGACTGTGTCCCTCACCTCAGTGATGTGGAAAGGCTAACTGTATCCATACCTTACTAGTCGATTTAAAATGAGAAAGGTAATTCATATGACTAATGTGTTAAAAAATTTTTTATAATGATAGATCTGTATTAAAGTAAACAACTTTGCTGGGATCAGAATAGGTATAAATGTGATATAAAGCATGTTGAATACCATGAAAGTAAGCTGACAGAGTGATCACATTCTTGGTCACGAATAGTAGGGCTCATAGGCCCCATCTTGTATTTTATGGGCATGCTATAAAAGAAGATATACTTCATGTAGGACAAAGAAGGGCGGAAAGAGCATACTCAACTCTTTTCTATTTCATGAATTAGGCGCCATTTTTCATAGTGTTTGTGTGGTCGCATATTAATGAGATGAGTTAAAATAGATCTATAAAATTATATTTTATTTTGATTCTATAGCTCAAAAAATAGGTTCCTTTAAATCTCAAAAGATTCCAGGATTTCTTGTTTAATAAGTGCAAATGTATTAAGGTTTAAATATATTTCCTCCTCTCCATACTAAAGATAAATATTTTTCATTCATTGTGCTCTGAATTCAATGAAAGGGATGCCTATTGTGGTGAGAATTCCAGATTCCCCAGACATCTCCTAGAAGAAGAGATTTGGTTTACAGAATATAGAAGTGGAATAAAATTTAGAGGTAATCTAGTTCAAACTCTTAATTTTATCGATGAGCAAACTAAGGCTCAGAGGAGTAAAAAAATGCTTAAGGTCACATAAGTTTCGTAGATTTCGAACTGGAAGTTACTTCCAAAATCCTGTAACCTAGGCTATCATTTTTTAGGTAAGGAAACTGAGGTGCAAAAATAGTCAAGTGACTAATCGAAATTTCCACAAGTAGGAAGTAGAGTAGGGGAGGGTGGATTGGAATACTTCCAAAGACGCTGATCAAATGATATATTAATAAATCACTTTGTAAACCTGAAATTATATAAATGATCACTATATAAGCTATTGTTGTGATTAGTAGTGACAGTAGTATTATATACAAAGTTCTCATTTGTACAGCAAAATTTCTCCTTCCAGAAAGAGCAAACTCATTATTTTTTCCTCTATTTTCAACTCCTCAGAGGAAACATACATTTATCTAATTCTTTGGAATTAATAAGTTTACCTTACAACAACTCTATGAAAAAGGTGAACAAATAATATTTTCCTATTTCACATATTGGGTAACTTCTAGGATGAGGAAATTAAAATTATGCTGTATCATTTAGTAAATCATCCCACTATGTAATTTCATCAAACATAATTTTTCAATTAAGTTAAAAAATTCTGTCTCTCCCAGTCTAAATCAAAAACATGGTAATCTTGCCCTTTCAACTAAACCCTGGGGTTTTTGTTTTGTTGCCTGTAAACAGAAACCAGTTTTAGATAAACTCCTTTCCAAAGGACAGCTCTGCTGCCCTTGTCTCTCCTTCTAAAATTAGGGGTGGTATGATCTCCCTCAAGAGGACAACTAACCAAGTGGTTCAGATTGGGGTGGTTCTTATTTTCTAGCCAAGATTATTAGCAGCAGTTCAGGATCATAAAGCAATTAACATTCCTTAATTGTCAGAGGGCTGTGATCATCCACATGACTTAATTAATGATAAAGAGCTAAACAAATAAAAAAAAGTTTCCAAAAAGTTTCTGCATTTAAAAGCAGATTGTGGACTCCTTGAAGACAGAGACTATTTTTGCTTTTCTTCATATTTCCAGTGCTTAGCATAATACTTGGCATATAGTAGATATTTAATATATTCTTGTGACCCTTTTTTCTTCAAATTTCTTCTAATTTTTATAATTTACTTTTGGCTTTCAACATTCAATTTTATAATATTTTGAGTTATAAATTTTTTTCCCTCCCTACTTCACCCCCTCCCGAAGTCTCCATGCAATCTGATATAAGCCATACATGTACAATCATATTAAACATATTTCTTCATCAGTTATGCTGTAAAAAAGAATTGGAACCAAAGGGAATAATCATAAGAAAACAAGAGAGAGAAAATAGTATGTTTTACTTTGCATTGCGACTCCGTAACTCTTTCTCTGAATGTAGAAAGCATTTTCCATCTTTAGTCTTTTGATATTACCTTAAATTATTTCTTTACTGAGAGGAGCTTAGTTCTATCAAAGCTAGTCATCGCACAATGTTGCTTTTATAGTGTACATTGTTTTCCGGTTTCAGCTCACTTGATGCAGCATCAATTCATGCAAGTCTTTCCAGGTTTTCCGGAAGTCTTCTTGCTCATCATTTTTTATGAAACATAGTTCATTATGTTAATATACCACAACTTGTTCAACCATTTCCCAATTGAAAGGTATCCCCTCAATGTCCATTTCTTGACCACCACAAAAAAAGCCACTATAATATTTTAGCACATGAGGGTTCTTTTCGCATTTTTATGATGTCTGAGATACAGACTCAGAAGTTGTATTCCTGGATGAAAGGGTATGCACAATTTTATAGCCCTTTTGGCATAGTTCCAAATTGC
The DNA here is from genome assembly GCF_028372415.1 of Notamacropus eugenii. Taxonomy (NCBI): domain Eukaryota; kingdom Metazoa; phylum Chordata; class Mammalia; order Diprotodontia; family Macropodidae; genus Notamacropus; species Notamacropus eugenii. The sequence goes on along the minus strand of NC_092877.1, from coordinate 254,725,442 downwards.
TCCTCAGAATGGTTGGATTTATTGACAACTACACCAACAATGCATTGGTGTTCCAATTTTCCCACATCTCTAACATTTATCATTGTCTTGCTTTGCCATGTTAGCCAATCTGATAGATGCGATGTGGTACTTCCGAGTTGTTTTAATTCTCATTTCACTAAATCGATAGTGAGTTAGAGCATTTCTTCATGTGACATCACATAATTTTAATTTCTTTATCTGAAAACTACCCATTCATATCCTTTGACCATTTATTAATTGCGGAATGACTTGTCTTCTTATAAATTTGGCTCATTTCTCTATATGCTTTAGAAATGAGAATTTTATCAGAGACAGTGACTGTAAAATACTTTTTTTTTCCCCTTTCAGCTTCGCTTCTAATATTGGTTACAATGGCTTTGTTTGTGTGAACTCTTCTTAATTTAATGCAATCAAAATTATCCATTTTGCATTTCATACTGTTCTCTATCAAGTGTCGTCATAAATTCTTGTGTTCTCCACAGGTTTGATAGTTAAACTATTCCTTGCTCTTGTAACTTGTTTATACTACCACCACCGAAATCTAAGTCATGCACCCATTTTGACCTTTTATTGCTATATGGTATGAAGTGTTGATCCAAGCCTAATTTCTGCCATATTATTTTCCGGTTTTCCCAGCAGTTTTTGTCAAATAGTGAGTTCTTATCCCAGAAGCTGAGGTCTTTGGGTTTATCAAACAGTTGATTACTAAAGTCATTGACTACTGTGTCTTGGATACCTAAACTATTCCACTGACCCACCAGTTGGTCTTAATCAGTATCTAGTAATTTTGATTATTCTTACTGTATAATTCAGTTTTAGATGTGGCATAGCTAAATCACCTTCCTTGTATATCTTTTTATTAATTTCCTTGACGTTCAGGTACTTTTGCTCTTCCAGATGAATTTTGTTATTATATTTTCTAGCTCTAGGAAATATTTATTTTTTATGACTTGATTAGTATGGCACTGAAGAAGTAGTTTAATTCAGAAAGAATTGTAATTTTTATTACATTAAATCAGTCTACCTGTGAGGAGCTAAATATTTTTCCAGTTATTTATATCTGACTTGATTTGTGTGACAAGTGTTTTGTAATTGTACTCTCCCCAAAATTTTGTTTTCTACAGTTGCTTTAAATGAAATTTCTCTTTTTATCTCTTGCTCCTAGACTTTGTTAGTAATATATAGAAATGCCAGTGATTTATGTGGGTTTATTTTGTATTCTTCAATTTTGCTCTAGTTGTTAATTATTTTAGGTAGTTTGTTGATTCTCTAAGTATGCTATCATATCTGAAAAAGTTGACAGTTTTGCTTCTTCATAGATTATTCTAATTCCTTCAATTTCTGTTTCATTTTTTATTGCTAAAGCTAACATTTCTAGTACAATATTGAATAATAGTACTGATAACGAACATCCTTGTTTTATCCATGAACATATTGGAAATGATTCTAGCTTATCCCCATTACATATAATGCTTAATGATGATTTTAGAATTGTGCTGCTGATCATTTTAAGGAAAACTCCATTGACTTCTATGCTTTCTACTTTTTTCGTAATAGGAATGGGTGTTGTATTTTGTCAAAAAGTTTTTTCTGCATCTATTGAGATAATAATATGATTTATGTTGGTTTTGTTATTGTTATGGTCAATTATGCTGATAGTTTTCCTAATATTAAACCAGACCTGTATTCCTGGTATAAATCCTGCCTGGTTATATCCTCCCTATAAGATGCTTTCATTATGTAAATTGGTCTATACTTTTTATCTGTTTTGACTCTTCTTATTGTAAGTATCACCACCATATTTGTATCTTAAAATAAATAGCAATGCTCATTTTTTGCCTATTTTTTTCCAAAATAGCTTATGCAGTATTGGGATTACCTCTTCATGAAATGATTGGTAAAATTCACTTGAAAATTAATCTGTCTCTGGAGACTTTTTAAGGGTCCATATAGGAGGACTTCAGTAACAAATGGAAGTAAATAATTTAAGAGAAAGGAACAGATAGTAAGATTCACACACATACAAACATAAATGAATTATTTCCTTTTAAAAATATATAATTTATTTATTTTTCAGGTCTCAATATTCACTTCCACAAATTGAATTCAAAATTTTCTCCCTATCTCTCCCCACCTCCCACCCCAGGACAGCATGCAACCTATCCACTCCTTCCTCCAGTCTTTTCTCCCTTCTATTACCCTGTTTCTTCCATCCCCCTCCCTTCTATTTCCCTGTAGGACAAAAGACATTTGTATACCCCATGGCCTGTATATCTTATTTTCCAGTTGCATACTAAAACAATTCTTTGGCATTCATTAATAAAGCTTTGAGCTCAATATTCTCTCCCTTTCTCCCTCTCCACCCACCCTCGCTGAGAAAGCAAACAATTCAAAATAAGTCATACATGTGTAACAAAGCAAAACACTTCCATAACAGTTATGTTGCAAAAGTCTAATCACATGTTCCTTTCTCCTGTCCTGCCCTCCATTTATTCCATTCTCTTCCTTCACCTGTCCTCCCACAATAATATTTTCTTCTGATTATCTCTTTCCCCAATTTGCTGCCCCTTCTATTATTGTCCCTCTCCTATCCCATTTCCCCTTGCCTTCCTGCAGGGTAAAAATATGTCAATATCCAAATGAGTGTGTTATTCTCTACTTAAGCCAAACCCCGTTAGATTAAGGTTCATTTGGTTCCTTTCATCTCCCACCTCTCTCCCTCTATTGTAAAACCTCTTTCTTGCTTCTTTTATGTGACATGATTTGCTATATTCTACTTCTCTCTTTCTCTTACTTTTGGTATATTCTACTGACGAGTAAATTTTTTTAGGTATTCTTCCTTCATATTCAGCTCACCCTGTGCCCTCTGTCTATGCATGCATTTATATGTACATACACACACACACACATATATATATACACATGCGCACACATATATACACACATACAGCCATGGGCATATGCATACCTACACATATATAATATATACATACAATGAAACCAATATACACCTACACATATATGTATGTGTGTGTGTGTGTGTGTGTGTGTGTGTGTGTGTGTGTATTCCCTCAAACTACTCTCGTACCAAAAAAGGTCTCATGTGTTACAAATAACATCTTTCCATGTGGGATTGTTAACAGTTCAACTTTAATGAGTCACTTATAGCTTCTCTTTCCTGTTTACCTTTTCATATTTCTCTTAACTTTTGTATTTGAAAGTCAAATTTTCTATTCAGCTCTGTTTTTTTCAACACAAATGCTTGGAAGTCCTCTATTTCACTGAAATTCCATTTTTCCCCTGAAGTATTATACTCAGTTTTTCTAGGTATGTGATTCTTGGTATCCTTTGGTCTTTTGAATATCATATTACATGCCCTTTGATACCTTAATGTAGAAGCTGCTAAATTCTGTGTTACCTTGATTGTATTTCCACAATAATTGAATTGTTTCTTTTGAGTTGTTTATAATATTTTCTCCTTAACCTGGGAACTCTGAAATTTGACTATAATACCCTTAAGAGTTTTCCTTTTGGGTTCTCTTTCAGGAGGTGGTCAGTGATACAGCACTAGATTTCTTTTATTGTTGCTCTTTTAATTGTTGAAGTAACTAATTCTATTTTAATATGAGGCTACAAGAAGCCTGGCATAATGCCATCTCAATTAATATAATATTATAAAACTGTCATTAATATATTATAAAGGAAATCTGTTATGAAATAATTAAACTCTGTTACATTGTCCATAAATTAAACACTTATTTGCAACATTAATAGCATAATTCCAAAGGATCTATAAGCCTCCTGAAACTTTAGTTCATATATAATATTTTGTTTAAAGCTTATTAATGATTTTTTGTAGGTCATACATGTTCCTTGGAATCATCTTTATATATTTGAACAGCATAATCATATAACTGGCAGGATTTGCACGTTGCTTATGTATATCTTAAATTCCATTACCTCTTTTTATCGTCAAGATATCCCTGTAAGATAGGTTGTACTGATAGCACTACCCCCATTTTATAGATGAAAATATTGAGGGTCAGGGAATATAAATGACTTGCTCAAAATCATAAAACTAACAAGAAAAAGATATAGGATTTTAAATAATGTCCTTTGACTACAAATCTGGAGCCTGCTCATGGTAAAAATGCTGTTAGATTTGGAATTTTGCCTCTGACCTTCTTTTATCCAACTCCCCTCTTATATTGAGTAAGTCATATTTTCTTCCATATAATAGACATTTAATACATATTCCTAAATTGTTTTATTGAACTCAACCATTTGCCACAACTGAAATCATAGAATTTAGTTCAACTGACCAGTTTTGCTCCTGATAAATCCCTATAATAATTAATGACTGAGAGTAATGGAGCCAGTTTGGACAAAAGTTATAACACAACAATTCAAGAATAGTTCTCTGTCTGTAGAAATAATCTTAAAACATTGTAAAATATAAAATATTTTAAAAGTAAAGTTAGATTATATAAAACGAATAAGTGAATGAATGAAAAATGTTAAGCATAATATAGGTTAAGAATTGTAATAATCTCTGGAGAATTATTTTTTAAATAATCCAGAGGATTTGGCATTCTAATGAGGGAAACAAAAGAAATAGGGGATTTGTGTCCAGGGAAGGGATTTATGGTTAGAGATATCATGAAAATGTTGAGTGGGGCAATGGAGTAGCCCTTGTATATGCCTTTTTCAGAGATGATAATAGGGGTGATGTTGTAATAGTTATTAAGGAAAAATGATTGAAAGAGTTGAGAAATGAGGAGAAGACAGTGACAGAGTTAAAAAAAGCCAGAACGAAGATGAATTTAAGTATTCTAGAGATTTCAGAGTGAGGTCAAACGGAAGAAGTTCTTGGAATGTTCTCTGGATATACAGTTTAAAGGATAAATGAGCAGCAACATCCAAAAGCCATTTAATGTTTGTTTACTTTAATTGCCAAATTGTCTTCAATAACACTAATCATTTGCCTTTCCAATGACCTTCCAAAGAACTTTGCAAGATATTTCTTCACAACAATCCTTGGAGGGAAGTGCATCCATACTATGAGCACCAGTTTTATAGTGAAGTAAAGGAACTTTTAGAGAAGTAAAATAACTTTCTGATGCTAACACACTTGGTCAATGGTGGAGCAAAGTTTCAAATACATTTTGATTCTAAAATATTATAAAATAGTTGGAACTAGGGTACTGGAAGCAGTCGTAGACTATCTGCTCATGGTATGAAGATAACAGCAGTGACCCCTCCATTTAATGACATCAGATACTTACAGAAGTAGGATTACTAAATTCATATGCTCCCAAGTACTGAGCCTTAATGGACTATTTCCTTTGCTATCTTCTCATGTAATAAGTGTCAAAAATTAAAAAAAAATTAATGCAAGAAGGAAAAAACACTCAGTGGAGCATAAGATGAGGCTTTTGGGGGATTAGTGGTCTTTCATTTTCACAGACTTAGTAGAAATAGGAAACTGAATATTTTCCCCCACACTAGTATATCTCAGGAGATATACCAACTAAGAACAAAGGCACACCAACATGTTTCTAAAATGTCTGATGTCACTTATATTCCATTACAATGCATTTGAACTTATGGCTATAACTTACCATAAAGTAAGAAGGAATTATTACACTTCAATAATTCCAGTCATAAACATTCTGCATCACTTTACTTTGGTTTTAAAATCTCTCAAACTTCCTCCTGTCATTAATTTTGGCAATAAATGGAAATAAATCAGTAGTAATTTCAAATAAATAAATCTGTTGCACTTTCCTCTGACCATTTGAAACAGTTTGGTTTTAGATACAGATTGATTACTGAATTTTTCTTGGCAAGAAAGTAGTACAAGAGATTATCAGACTTGTAGAAATTCACAAATACACTAAATATGATACAATCCAACTTTAGATGTATAATTTGGAGTGTAGGTTTATGATAAACCTTTCCCTTTACAAAGGAAGTGTGGAGAGTCTCTTAGATTTCATGAAGTATCTGTGGCTCACCTTCATATGGAGTTGCTGAGGATATCTTTTGCATATAATGTCAAAAAAAGTCACAAGGATGTGGTTTAAATGCTATAACTCAAAGTGCTCTACTTTTGCTAAATAAAGTTGAAATCTTCCCAGGACAATTGGTATAGTTGACTAGATCTGCTTGAAATAAAACACTTGGAACTACAGTTTTCAAAATGATTGCTTTTACTGAAGTAGATATGGCTCCATAATGCATTCCATTACTTGCAAAGGCATTTTTAGGAACCAAGTGAAGGTGAAACACGCAGTCATTCTGTCAAGTCTGTCAAACTCCCTACAGGCATGTAGAAGAGCTACTATATCTGCCTCAAAGATGCCTTTCTCATAGATAACACTGTTTTTAGAAGAAGAACATTATGCGTACAGACATATCTATTACTCTTTATAGGTGAAGTTTCTACTTTATTCATATTAATGACTTGCATGTAAAAAGCAATATAAAATGAGAGAGAAAGGGATCAAGCATTTATTAATAGTCTACTATGTGCCAGACACTGTTTGCTAGGCTCTTTTGAGGTTTTTTAATACTATCTCATTTGATCTTCACCTGACCCCTGCCACATAAACACTATTTTTATCCTTATTTTGCAATTGAGGGAGACAAAGTTTAGGTGACTTGTCCAGAATGACACAGTTGGGAAGTATCTGAGACCAAATTCAAAGCAAGTCTTCTTTACGCCAGTGCTGTTGCTTCATCTGTAGTACTACAAAGATGTCTCATAGAGTTCAGACAAGGGCACAAGCAAACAATTGCTGTATGTAGGCAGTTTCCAAATATGGCATAGTTTCTTTATACATGTATCCACAGATAAGTATACGTATTCCAATAAGGTTAAGGCAAGTTCCAAATATTTCAGGAAAGTTGTTAGATAAAACTTATTAAAATAAAGTTTCCTTCCATATAGTCCAAGTATAACCATAGTATCTCCTAATAAAAGAATCAGAATTACTTCCAGAGGCTCACATGACCACTCTATGGAAGATTTATAGAAAGAGGTAAACAAAAATTGCCTACAGTGAGAAGGCATAACAAGCTTTCAATTCAGAGCAGTGGGGAAACAAATAATGACAGTTTAAGAGAATACAGATCCAACAAATGTCTATATATCCATGAACATGTGCTTCTTCGTTGGACATAGGAGAATCTATATTCTTTTCAAATAATGATGAACAATGAGACATATTTTATCTCCACAAGACCATTTCGGGCAATTTCATTTACTGATGCTCACAATTATTGCTTATGCTATGTCCAGTTTAATACCATTTTAACATTTGCTTCAAAAGTAAATGTTATTGGACAACTTTAGATGACCATCTAGGGGACCATGTAGGGAGTTGGAAAATCTTAGTATATAATATATCCTTTTTTCTTCTACTCGATGGAAAGTGGACAGTTTGTTATTGGAATTTAGATGTCAAAATCCTACAATGCCTATAAAGGAAGACAAACTATAAAAGAATCTATTTATTACAATATTTCCTTCATGCTTCTGTGGTACTGTTTTGGAATACCTCAAAGTAAATCTTGGTCAGAGATTCCATTAAGTAAACAGGTCCATAATAATGAGGGGAATTGAGTGTAGATGCAAAAATCATGTGTAGAGAATCAAGTTGTCCTAGATTTACTAGACTCTGAGGTTTTACCCATGACTATATCTGCAAGGCAGATATAAAGAAAGACTCAGCATTTCTAAAAGCTTAACTATTGGTATCTGGCCTAATTAATAGATAGTACTGAACTAAGTGTCTTTCTCTGGCACTAATTCCCCCAAATTGTATAGCACAGCTCCGTTCAAAAGTTGAGGCACATAACATTCTGCCTCCATGTGTTATTTCATCTTTAAAGACCCAACTCTTGATGTAGTTGGTGGTGATATAAAGCTCACTTAGACTTGAATACAGAGATCATATGAAGGCCAGAAGAAGTGATGCAGCGACACTGGGAAACATTGGCACAAGATTGCTCAGCATGGTGTGCCACATCAATGAAGGGACTGTGCTCTATGAACAAAGTAAAACTGCAATAGCTCAAAAGAAACATGAGATGCATGATTTTAGATGCATCTCCAATCCAAATGTTCACTATTTCTGCCATATAGACTATATGTGCCATATCTGTGGTAGAGCTTGTATTGGTCTAATCAGTCAAATTTGAACATATCATATCTTTTTTAAAATTAAATAATTAATTTTTATTTTTCAATATTCACTTCAATAAGATTTTGAGTTCCAACTATTCTCCTCCTTCCTACTCTCCCCAAGATGGCATGCCATCTGATAGAGCTTCTACATACACATTCATATTAAACATTTTCACATTAGTCATGTTGTAAAGACAAATTGGAACCAATGGGAGAATCCACAAGGAGAAATAAAACAAAACAACAACAAAAAGAGAGAGAGCAAATAGTATACTTCCATGTGCATTCAGACTCGAAAGTTCTTCTCCTCGATGTTGATAGTGTTTTCCATCAGGAGTCTTTTGGAGTTATTTTAGATCCTTGCATTGCTGAGAAGAGCTGAGTCTATCAAAGTTAGTCATCACACAATGTTACTGCTGCTGTGTACAGTGTTTTCCTGGTTCTGCTTACCTCACTCAGAATCAGTTCATATAAATTTTTCCAGGTTTTTCTGAAATCTTTCTCTTTATCATTTCTTTCTTTCTTTTTAGTCTTTTGGCATTTTTTTTTATTCAGACTTTAATAGTTACATAAACCCTATTGGAAAACGGTATTGAAGAGCAGAAATTCTTCCTGGAGCTCAACTCTGTGGGCAGCAGAATAGTTTAACTACCTTCTTATTGCCAGGAGTCTTTTTGGGTAACAGTATGGAAATGAATTCTTCTGAGAATTTTATGCATATTCTATACATCCTGAAACACCCTTTGTATACACACACCTAAGTCTGCCTGTATACACACGTACACACACACACACACACACACATACACACACACACCCCTTTTTTAATACAGTAAGCTACCACATAGGCTATGTTCTCTTTGACACATTTCCCTAAAAAACATAGTAGAATGCAAAAATCTTCCAATAAAAAGCAGAGTTTTTGAGAAAATGGGGTTAGGACAGCAGTCAAAAATGTCACCAGTGACACATTTCAAAAAGATAAGAAACTAACAAAAATGGCAGTTGTTTTATACATATATAGCAAGAAATACATAAATAGTGCAATAAATAGCCCTGCGCCCTGCAGCCTCAGCTGATGCTCTGTGGGTGTCCCAGTTCCCACAGGGTCCAGTCTGCCATAGACCAGCTGCTCTTCAGGGGAGAGTGGTTTCAGTGGATGGCAATTCCTGACCCCAGGGTGGGTATTGGCTGCAGAGGAAGGTGGGGGAAGAGATGGAGACAGACTAGCCCTTGGCACTCCATAGCTCCCACTGCACCATAAGACTTAGGGCACTTCACCTTGAAAACAACCAGGAGTTTCCTTATGGAAGTGCATGTTGGAAGGGTGGATGCTTAGGAGTTATCGTGAACAGGCTCAGTTTTCTGTGAGATGACATGGCACTTCAGCAAACATAAAATATGAGTCATGCTCAAATTGTTCCCAAATATATCAATCACACTGGAACAAATTCACATTTTTTAAAACAAATATAGCAGAAGTGACTGTATGTTCTTTTTGGACTGGAGAAGACTCATAGAAGCCATTTCCCCTGAACACAAGAAGAGCCAGAGGAGTGATTTATGTCGTTAAAAATAGACATACAGGTTTTTACCACCCCTTACTCCCCATTCTTGGAATCAGAGGACCTGACTCTTTGAAGGCAGGAACCCTCAAAGACACACAAGGGAGGGAAACATATACAAAACACGCTGAGGTGAATTAACAGCAAGAAGAAATCTTAACGTAAACAAAGGCAGAAACTAAAATCAACAAAAGGCAATTCTTTTGTAGGGTCTGGCTAGAGGCTGCACAGGAAGGTTTTTTTCCTGCCTTGGTATTCTCTGCTATTCCTCTTTGAGTCCAAAAGGACACCACCATGGAGTGGACAATGACCTCAGTCCTGTGTTGTTTGACGCAGATGGCTCAGTTTGTGTCAAGGGCCAAGACAGTATTTGATTTGGGAGCGTGGGCAGTGATGAGGCAGCGGCTGTGGTGGCAGCCCTAGTCAGTCCTCCTACTTGGACCTTAACCCAAGACCCCGTGCAGAAGAGGGTCTGGTGAGTGACTTGGAGGGTTGAGCTTCTGAATTGGGCTGGCAGCTGTGATGGAAGAAAAGAAGACAGAGTAAAGCCTCCCCTCCCCATCCCAGGACTCCTGGAAGGTGCTTGGTTCCCGAGTGGGGACAGAGCTCTCTCTAAAGCTCTCTAGGTTCTCTTTCCATATCCCGGACCATGATGTAGAGCTCAACCAGACCCACTACAGAGGCCACCATCACCACAGCCAGCACCCTCGCAGCCATTTCTGAGAAGATGAGCTGGCTTCTGAGGTCGGTGCAGGTAAAAACTGCTGCCACAGGGACGAGAAAGTTAAAGATGGAGATGATCGCCTTCACTGACCTCATTTGGCATCCAGTCACCCCACTTTATTTTGGGGACTGGCAAGAAATATTTCTGGTGATCTGATTGTACTCCTCATGGGCCAGTTGGCTGCACTTTGATCCATTCCAGTTGGGCGAACAGCTGTGAATCCCTTGGGGAGTGTGTGTGTGTGTGTGTGTGTGTGTAGGGGGTCTCACCACTTCAGGGAGATGGATCTCACTGCCTTCCAGGAGCTCATGAAGGAAGAGCGAGCTCTGCTCCCAGAGGTGTCTGTGCAGCTCTCGGAGCAGGCGGAAGGGCACCAGAGGCCTGGGGTCTTCGCCTTCGCCCTCAGCAGCCTTCTTTCCCGGGAGAGCCACCTCCTGTCTCGCCACAGCTCCCAGGGCAGGCGCGCTGCTTCCAGCTCCTTGTCGGACTCCAGGGTCGGTCGCGGGCGCCTTGGGAGGATGCCCTGTTGGGTCAAGCATAGTGTAACCAGAGGCAGAGCCACTCTCAGCGTTTCTTATAGGACAATAGTATTCCATTACATTCATACACTACATTCCCCAATTGATCACCATACCTTCAATTTCCAATTATTGGCCATCACAAAAATAACTGCTTTAAATATTTTTGTACCTGTGGATCCTTTTCTCGTTTTGATGATCCCTTTGGGATATCGTTCGAAGTGGTATTGCTGAGTGAAGGGTATGCCCATTTTTGTAGCCCTTTGGTCAGAGTTACAAATTGCTCTCCAGAACGGTTGAATTAATTCACAACTCTTCCAACAATACATTAATCTTCCAGTTTTCCAACATCTTCTCAAACGTTTTTCATTTTCCTATTTTTGACATATTAGCCAATCTGATAGGTGTGATGTGGTACCTCAAAGTTGATGTAATTTGCATTTCTCTAATCCATAGTGATTTCGAAAAATTTTTTTTCGTTTGACTATAGATAGTTTTAATTTCTTCATCTGAAGACTTCCTGTTCTTATCTTTTGTTCATTTATCAATTGAGGAATGACTTGTATTCTTATAAATTTGACTTAGTTCTCTATACATTTTAGAAATGAGAACTTCATCAGAGATAGTGGATGTAAAAAAAAATGTTTCCTAGCTTTTGGTTTCCCTTCTAATCTTGGTTTCGTTGACTTTTTGTGCAAAAACTTTTCAATTTAATGTAATCAAAATCGTCCATTTTTTATTCCATAATGTTCTCTATCTCTTATTTGATTGGACTCACTTTATACCTTGACCCCAACATATTGATGTCATTTTGGTCCTCTTCGAGCATGGAAGACAACAGCCAACCAATAGATTAAAATATCATTAAGGAAAGAACTCTAAGAATGGGGAAGTGATATGGAGAAAAAAAAAGGAAAATAGGAAAGGGAAGAAAATTGGAGGAAACACTTTCAAAATCAAAATATATGGGCTTTAAAAGGTATAGAAAATTGGTTTTTAATTTTGGGGAGGAAAATTTTGTTGGTTATGTGATACATCAAAAGAAAGAGAAAAAGAAAATGTGTTTGTGAGATCTGTGTAAGAAAGAATGCATTCTATAAGTGCAGAGGAAAAGTTTTGAAGTAGTTGAGATGATTTCCCTGTTTTTTCAACTTGGATATTTACCCACTGGAAAAGTTCTCAGAGGAGGGATATGAAGATGATGATGGGTCATTAATTCATGACACATGAATATCAGTTGAAGAGACTAAGAATTTTTAGCCTACAGAAAAGAAGAGTGGGTGGGGTGGGAATATAATAACTGTGTTCAGTAATTTAAAGGGATCATTGTTCTGATTGACTTTACAGTGAAAAATAAGGAATAATTGATGTAAGTAGCAAAAAGAAGACTTTAGGTTTGATGGGAGCAAGAAAAAACATCAATTTCTAAACATCTAATAACTGGTCCAAAAGCAGATTTTTCTTTGCTTTGAATGGTAGTCAATTCCCCATCTTAGAGATTTTCTAGCATGGGTTGGGTGATCTCATTTGTTGAATATGTTGTAGTGGGATTTTAATATAATGGAATAATTTGGACTAAATAGTCACTGAAATCCCTCCCAAATCTCAAATTCCTTGCATTAGATAACATCTACCTTTTAATGGAAATTTTACCTGAGAAAAGTTACTCAAAATATCAGAAACATCTGACAAAATGTAAAGATTCATACCCATTGTCTCATTCTTCTATAAAGGAATTGAGAGATTAATTTTCTTGCCTCTTCTTCAGGGTCAAGGACTGCACAATCTTTTTCATCTTTTACATTTTTTGCTTTTAGATTGTTTTAGTAATTGGATATTTTATTTTGTTGTCTGTGCTTACTTTACTCTGTATCAATTAATACAATTCTTCTCAAACTTTAGATTTAACTGCATGTTGCATTAATCTACCAATATATGCATAGATATACTCCAATTGGTAAGCATCTATTTTTTGCATGATTCTTTGTAAAGACACAGGTATTCTTCACTTTTTTGGAAACCATACTATGTGGCAGATATCACATAGTTTAGAGGTGGTGGTAAGATGATCAGTGGTTCAATGTTCTCCATGAATATGAGGGTGAATTGAGTTGAAGCACATTTTATTGTTAATGCCATTTAACTCTTCATCCTCTATACTTTATTTTATAACTGTTCAAAATATTTCCTGCTTTTGAATTCTTCATGATTCCTTTTAAATAAATTATTACTAGTGAGATTTTCCTAATAAAAATTTGATACAGGAATAAAAAGACAGAGGTGTTTAGAAATACAGTGAAATATAGAAAATGTAACACAGATGACTCTACCTTCACTTTCTTAGAACCAGGCCTGTTACATTATACCTCCTCACTCTAACTCCACAGAATTCTCTGGTACCTTGAAGGGGTTGAGGAAATCACTTTTTTTTGCCTTCATCTTAAGCCAGAATATTCTTCAAGAAGCTATAATTCTTCTACCTTCCACTTTGAGAAGCCCAGTTACTAGCACCCCAGTTTTCATTTTACCACTTAATATCAGATTGCCTTTCACAAAGACAAATTTACATCAACTATATTACAAGAACAGATATACAAGTATATTTACCAAATACCTCTGTGGTATACTCCCTAATGCACTATCTAGGTCTTTGAAGGATAGTGCATGAGGTGTTTGAATCAAAATTACCCTCAGCTTTAGATCAATTTCTAAATATTTTTAGTATCCTTAGGCAGATACTGCTAGGTGGACTGAAAGATCTAGCCTGGTTCCCTGAACTTCTAAATCTCCTTGGCTGGCACCCCAGCTTGAATCAGAGCATCTAGTCCTTCCACACTAGAATGAAAAAGAACAAACAGAAAAGCTAAAGTTCATTTGTCCAGAACCCAAGGGCCTATGGTCCTCCCCTTTTGCTTACCTCACCCTAAGTGAATACCGGAATACACCTTGACCTAAAGGAGCCAAGGTCTCCCAATGCATCCTGGGTCATTTGCAGCATCCTGATGAATATCTGGTCATTGGAATAAGATGGCTCTGGGGGAGAAGTGAGGCTAGTGACCTTGCACAGCCCTCTCTCTCTCAAAACAAAGTCAAGTGCAAATAATGTCGTCATTTCTCTGATGGCATGGCCTTTTTCGGCAACAAAGAATGAACCTATGATCTCACTAGATTTAAGTGAAGGTCTGTTCTTTATCCTCAGACAAGAATAAAGTAAAAGTCTTGGCTATTACTAAGTCCATTTGGGCTAAGCCAGTCCATTTTAAGACCTAACCTTTCTGACTCTGTATTTAATCAAAAAGACCTCTCCTACATCAATTCAAAATGACTGTACATGCTCCAGTCATCTGATCAATGAAAAATAATTCCCTGGTACAGTCCCAATTCTTAATGTCATTTTATTCTGTCTGGATATTCAACAAAATTCCATCATAAAAAGAAATATTTAAAGAAGGAAGGAAAAAGAAAGCAAGGAAAGAAGGAAGGGAGAGAAAAGAAGAGGGAGGGAAAGAGAGGGAGGAAGGAATAAAGAGAAAGGAAATGAAGGAGGAAGAGAGAGAGGGAAGAAAGAAGGAATTGTGGGAATAGAGAAGGACAGCAAAGAGTGAAGGAGAGAGGGGTGGAGGAGGGAGAAAAAATCTTTTTTCGAGTCACTTGAAAATCATGCAGATTTATTTAGTTTACATCCCTTTTGTATATTCTCTCAGCCAATGAAGCAAAATTCCCCAGAGAACCATGAAATAGCCTTAGAAATTGGACAAAGAACATGAAACTTGTTTGGTTCCTATGCCTTTCCAAGGAACTTGTTGAGTAGATTTTTATGAGGGGCAGATCCCCTTGCCAAATGTGTCACTTTTAGTAGATGTTTAGTTTCATGACTGAATTGTTAGTATGTTCAACTCATGTCTAATTTTTAGCCTCATATTTGGGGATCTCCAGAAATATTTCCTTTTTTCAACTTGTTATGTTTTTACACATTCATTTGTGATTATTGCCTAAAGTTATATTTTATGGTGAAAAAGGTGGGGTGGAGTTGCATTTTACTGTTTCTAGAGACCCCATAATCCTAGCACTTAGCTCTTCCACACTGAGATTACTAAAATAATATATTTTTGTTATAGTCTGAGGAAACTGGAAATAAGTTAATCACTTTAGAAGCTGGTGAAATAACCGTTTTTGAAAGTGTTACAGATTTCTTCTGGATTGTCAAATTGTTTAAACTGCATTTATTGAGTCCTTGTTAAATGCTTCAGCATTTTTCTACACATTGGGGATGGTGTGAGTACCAGAAAAAGTAAACATATAACCTAAAGAGATTCTAACAACCTTAGTACTTAGCCATTAGCTAAGAGAAGGGGATAACAAGATTGAAGGAGGTTAAATAACTTGCCTAAGGTCACAATGACAGTAAATTCTGCTGGTAGAACTTGAACTCAATTATTTTGATTCCACTTAATGCTGCTATATCACAACTGTCTCCTACAATGCCCTAACCATTCTTTCAAGAAGTTGTGTTGGAAAAAGCATTAATGATAGATGTGAAATATTAGATAATAATAAATTATATTATTAGATAACATACTGAACCAAATTCATCTGAGTGGAATATGTGTAACAGAAAAAGCATCACATTTTTCATTCAGAAAACATGGATTCAAATTGTGATATTTGTAACCACTATAATTACACTGTATGCCAGGCCTGACTCAGGTGTGCTTTAAGTTCAGAACTGGAACAAAATGAGACAATTGTCAATTATCCTACAGTTTAAAAAATTAGGTTTACTCAGATTTAAATGGGAAAGTAAATTATCAATGGTATTGTACTGATTCAGTTAGACAATATTTTCCAGTCCCTATGTAGGTCATTTAGATTCACCGGTCAGAAAGTTGAGGGAGTAGCAAATTCCTCACTTCTTGGATTAGCTTTTTAATGAAAGCCATGAGAAAGATTTAACAAAAACTTCAGTTTTCCCTTGAACTAATTAAGTCTCACATACAGTTTCAAAATACTGCAGGCAGCAAAGTAGCATAGTAGATAGAGTAACGTACCTAGAATCAAGAAGAACCAAGTGAAAATCTGGTCCTAGATGTATGACTCTGTGCAAATTACTTAACCATTCTTGCTTCTTGAACTATAAAACTGGGATGATCCTTGTAATAATACTTATGGTTATTACATGCTCAGTAAATGCTTGTTTTCTTTCTCACCTTCCTCTTTTAAGGAAGAGTTAATCCAGCCTTCATGTCAGATGTTGTTCTCATCACAGTGGGGCAAATTTTTTCTTCTCTCTGGCCTCAGTTCTCTCATCTGTTAATTGAGGAGGTAAACTTCCATGATCTTGAAGATTTCTTTTATCTTGCAATGCTATGATCTTTCAGTTTTTGTGTGTATTATACAGATTACAAAGGATATGAATAAGCAGTAAAAGAATAAGTAGCTGGAGTTTTAGTAAATACTTCAAAAAGTGGGTAAGATTTGATAATGGTCTTGAAGGTAGGCAATATTCTTGTCAGCCAAGAACTCATGTCAGTCTTTGTTCTGAAACTCTTAAATGCATCAAAGATTTGAAGTGAATTAAAAATGGCAGGATGTAACGGAAAGAACATAATGCTGAGAGCCAGTGTTTAAAACATGCTCAATCGTTAACTCTTTGCCATTAAAGTAGATTCACTTAACTTCACAGATCCTTGATTTCCTTGAATGTAAAATGATGGAGCTCAGGAAAAATAATTTCTAATGTCATTTATAGCTCTAAAATCAACTGATTCTGCTCTTTAGTTGTTTCTTTGTGTCTATATGCATACAAACACACACACAAATAAGTGTGTTCCTACATTTATTTATATATGCAAGCAATAAATAAAGCTGATCTCTCTAATTAAAAAAATAAAATTTTCCCTTCCTGCAGGGTAGGGAATTCAGACTGTTACAAATCAGCAAACGGACAAATATTTCTATTTCTGTTTAAATGAGATATTAGCTTTCCATTTTTCAGTTGAATTCAGTGTGCATACACTGGCTAGAAATGGAATATATGTGAATGCATATGCACTAAATTATTTATATGAGGTCACTTACAGGTGTAAAATTATCTGAGTCTATACAGGGCATTCCAAATGTTTTACTGCAGTTTTAAGCTATTACAGCTTAAAACTTCACTGATATCTGGGACACCTTGTATAGATTAGTCTTTTTCTTTGAATGTACAAAAAGGTAAGCACACACACATATACATACACACACATAATATGTATATATGTCTGCTCAAATATAGATAAATATGTATATATGTATACATTCATAGATACAACATCTATACATGCACTCATATGCATGAAAAAAGAGAGATAAGAGGGAACTTGGCTTAGAAGAGAGAGAACTGATCTCAGGAGACTTGAATAACTCAGGTACATAATAAGAACAGGCTTCAATTGGAGAATGAAATAGTATTGTTGTCTTTCTATTTAAATTCGCATAGAAATAACAATAGCATCTCCTCACAGATTTATAATAACCTAAAATCCTCATCCTGATGAAAAGAAGTTGATTTTTATTCAGAAAAGCCATCAGATTTCTCCTATATGAAGTTAAAAGATTACTAAGAACATGCCATTCCAACTCAGAGCAGACTACCAATAACTATAATAGACAAGTTATCCTGACAACCATTCTATTAAAGTTAAAAGAATTCTAATCATGTCACTCAGAGTCTTTACACCTGTGTAATCATTGTACTATCTGTCTATGTTGTGGACATGCATTAGCATATATTAAATGTAGTGCAGCAAATTCAAAATTCAAAATATGTCATACATTTTGAAAAGAAAGTTAAAGGGAAGACACGCCTAGTTTTTAAAAAAAATTCTAATTACCTGAAAGCAAACCTCATCATAGCAACAACTTTACAGATTGGAAAATGGCATTTCTCCAATTAAAAAAAATAAAATATACATATTAAAGTAAAACAGCCAACTTCATACTCAATAGAAAATACTAACAAAGAATCTCTGAAACAAACAGGGGAAAATACATCAAGACGAGCTAAGAATGAAGGGATGTTTTCAATGGAAGCAAATATTTAATAAATTAATTCTTTATGAATAAAGTCTTAAAATTATACTGTTGGTTACTAGAGAGAAACTCAATGGATGGTAGCTACATTACATTCCTTACAGTTTTCTCCTACCATAAATATCCAGAAGAAAGAGTTTATATTTTGAGAATTGTTTCAGATGTTCAAGTTCTATGAAGATCAGTGGAGAAATGGAATCAGTGACCAAGAATGTTTTATTGATGATTAAATTTCAAATGTATAATACTAAAGTAATTGAAAAGATTTTACATAAAATTAAATAACTAATTGTACTGAATTATGGAACTGGGAAAATGAACACATATACATGAATACACACATATAATACAGAGAGAGAGAGAGAGAGAGAGAGAGAGAGAGAGAGAGAGAGAGAGAGAGAGAGAGAGAGAGAGAGCTACACACTCACTAAAATTTGGAAGCAACTAGACCACCCTTGGCATTTTGATCCTTTTTTTTTTTTTAGTATCTAACAGTGATTCCATTTCTCAAACACTAGTTCTACTTATTTCAAGTTATGACGTGCACAACAGCAGCTTAAGGGAAATATTCCCTGTCACTGAAGGACAGTAAAATCAAATCAATACACAAATTTAAGGGCAGAATTTATTCAGGAATTTTATGTAAACTGAAAATAACTGCTTCCATTTTTTGTGCGTATGTAGGTCTGTGTGTGTAGTGTATACATACATGTGGCAGAGAGAAACTGATTATGACTGTCAGATGTTTAGAACTCTTACTACCTGTGTCTTGAGGGATGGCTTAATTCATGGAAGTAGGAAAACTGTAACCATATATTTAACTCCATACTACCTGGCCCTCAGTTCTACCTATGTTCATAATCTGATTGGGAAGGACAATATTCCAGGCTAGAAGACTGGCTTCTTTACTGGCATGTGGTATAGGTGTCTTCCCAGTAGAACTGTATTGACTTAGCAAGATGCTTATATTGTACTAAACCCGTCAATCAATTCACTTGGAGCAAAGGAAAGTGCTCAGTTACTCTCACAGAGTCAATGCAAAGTATTTTAAAGAGGAATTACATTAACTTGTTTCTCACAACTTAAGTTTTTTCAGTATGACCACGGAGATGATTTAAAAAAAAAAAAAGATAAGTAGATGGGTTTCAAGGTAAAAGAAAAAAAAATTGTTTGGTGACAATATAAATAATACAATATGCATCAGGGAAAAAATTTAAAATATAATTAAGTTCTAGGTGAAGAAAATAATTCTTCAGAAGGAATAAAATTGTTGAATTTAAAAGAGTGTAATGCACATTGTGAAATGGTTTGTTGTTTATACTTTTATTATTTATTTTTATTTTCTTCACAACTGATGCAAAAAACAACAAAAAAAATCCATTATGATTTCTTTTTCATCTCCCATAATTTCACTTTGATGTCTTTTAAACCTTATAATTATAGCTTTTGATCAAAAAGACCAGCCTAGAAATACTGTTCCAGCAGTGGTGGAATTCAGATATAATAAGTAATTTTGTGGATTATTCTTGTGGCATCTAAACCAATAACTCGTAATTATGAGACTTGTGGACAAGTAAATTCCTTTTTTGTCATCTAAAAATCATATATTTCTAAGAATTTTTGACTAAAGATTACGAACAAAGTGAGCATGTTGACACTTTTACAAGGTCAACATCAAGAGCTCCCAAAAGGAGACGTAAGACATTAGGAAATGGGGCTAACTTTTTCCATTAATTATTTCCATTATTGAAGAGGAGTTGCCACAAAATGTTTTCTTCTGTCCTAGTATTTTAGTCCTACCCAATCTGTAAAGGCAGAGATTGCCTTGAGAATATTGCAAAATCATATTTTCCACATATTTCTTTTCAATACCTTTTTTTAATCTGGGATTTTCTTTTCATCAGTGATATATTTAGGCTCCCAATTGCTACAACTATCACTAACTGATTAAATTAGATAAAAAGATAACATGTGTTAAATAGAGTACTGTATGTCCAGGTGCTGTTTTGTTTTTCTTTTGAAATGATATATTAAAATACTAATCTGCAGCATGATTTTGTGATATCACTATTTTCAAGTTAAGGCAGGTCCTTTGAGATTCAAATGCTCATTTCTTAGTAGCACTTTACAACCAGTGCATACTGTGAGAAACACTGATCAAATGACCAAATGACCTGGGAGACTGAGTAGAAGCCAAGAATCTCTAAATATTAGCAATGTATCCTGATTTGAAAGAGAGAATTGTTATGAGAACAAAAATAAAAAAAACTTACTCAACCTCCATACCTCTCATTTTCTTCATTTTTCAAATTAATATCATTGTTAATTAAGTTCTGGAGGTGACTATGAATGGAATTTTTTTTGTTGGTTTAAGTTATTAACTTTTTCATAGTTTAACGATGTTTGTAAGCATAAAAGGCTAAAATATAAAACGGAGAGTAATGATATTTTATAAGAATCAAGAGGCATATATTAACTTCTGATACTTGATAAATAAAAATGTAGCCACTGAATTATGTTTTTTAAACCATTTTAATATTCCAAAATACCAAGATTTGCATCACAGTCAGTATTCTTGACACAAAAAGACGAAGGTTATTTGAAGGTGACAATATCATATCCCAAAACAATAAAACTTATGGTATTAGTTATCCTTAAAAATAGTATGTTAAGGTTTGTATGGTTCTTTACATGTTGTCTTATTAAATCCTTGAAACATTTGTAGAAAGTTGGTGCAATTATTTTCTTCATTTTATAGATGAAGATATAGAGACAGGTAGAAGTTAAGAGATTTCCCCAGGGTCACACAGCTAATAAATGTCTCATGTGGGATTTGATATCAGATCTTTCTGACTCTAAGTTCAGTGGTCTATCCATTATAAAGGAATGTGTAATGAATAATTAATAAGGAAGGACATTCAAAGAGGAGCCAAATTTGAGTATAGTGGTATTACTGAGACTCAGGATGAAATTCAAATTGAATACAGTTTTAAAAGGATAAATCTTATTCAAAAAGCATAGCATAGGTAAAAGAAACAGCAAAGTAGCAATATACATTAGGAAGATACAGTCACACACATGAGGAAATACAGTAAAAAAAGGAGAGAAGTATGGAGGAAAGCATTTGTGAGAAGACCAACACAGGGAAAAGCAGAAGAGTTATTTTTATCCAAATATGCAAAATTACATCTGAACAGAAGTAAGATGGGGACATAGAACATAAAACTAGAGGCAGGAAAACATATTATATGATAGGCAAAGAAAAAGAAAATTCCCACTAAAACTTAAAATAGCCAACTGTAGGCAAAGAATATTAAATATATTTCTTAGTAAGGTCCTAAACTATATCATTAAAAGGTTGTTGTATAAGCGTTTAGAAAAATAATCATTATTATTCAGACTTGCCATGGCTACATACAGAGTCGGTCATGTCACTTTTGCCTTATTTCCAATTTTGACAGTGTATTGCAATGGTAAATGAAATGGTAAATGTAGAAATTACACTTATAACTTGCTATAGCATTTAACAATGTCTCTCATGAAATCTTTGGAGACAACAGATACATCTTGTGATGAAAATAATACACTTAGGTGGATCTTTATCAATTTGGAAATAAATCTCTAAGTATTCTTTTCAGAACTTTTTTCCTCGGTGATATTTAATTTAATATATTTATCAAGAATTTTACAGAAAGCATGGAGGGAAAATTATAAAAAAAATTCTCAGATGACACCAACATGAATGGAATAGCTACTAAAATGACAGCTGATATTGCTATAATCCTTTAAGTTTTGCACTATCTCATTTAATTCTCCCAATAATCCTATAAACTTGACATCAGTCAGTTTTTTGCCATCTTACAATGGAGGAAACTGACAGTGAGAAAGGTTATCTTGTACAGTCTCTCAATTAGTGTCTTAGGTGAAATTCAAACCCAGATGTCTCCTGACTCCAAGTTCACTGCTGTATTCCATGATTACCCAAAATTGGAATAGTCTAGAATGTGTGGGTATATAAATTAAGCTTAAGGGGAAGTATAAACTCCATACTTTAGGTCAGAGAGGAACCTTCACAAGTCAAGAATGGGATAATCGTGGCTTATAAAAAGACTGCAAACTTTCTGGAAATTAATAGTGTGATATAGCAAGCCATAAAAAAAAGGTAATGTGATCTTATTTTACATCAATAAAAGTACAGTGTTTAGAACAAGCTTAAAGACAGTCCTATTTTACTTTGTCATAATCAGGCCAAATTTAGAATACTGTATCCCCTTCCTAATGACATGCTCTAGGAAAGACATTAACAAACTGTCATGTGTTCATAGACCAAGACAATGGTTAACCTGGAGATCAAAGTATATAAAAATTGTTTGACGACTCTAGGAAGACTTAGATTGGAACAAAGAAGAATTAGGGTGACATAAGAGCTATATTGATGACTAAATTTGGGAACAGTTAGACATACCTTCTGTTTGGCCTGAGAAATTAAAAAAAAAAAACCTAGAAAAAATGACTTTGTAAAAGACAGATATGAACCTTGGGACTTTCTCTTAGGAGAAAACACTTAACCAAGATGTATTTTGTTATATTTGTCATTACTGTTGCATTTGAAGTGCATATTGTTGCATTTCAGGAAATAAAATGTCTTCATTCAATTCAGCAAGTATTTCTTAAGCACTTAATGAATGCTTAACTTTATATTAAAAACATAGTATTAGGCACTGGGGGTGCAGAAAGAAAAAATCAGAAATACTTGCTCAAAAAGACCTTACATTCTACTGGGGAGGTGAGGCATATGAGGAATTGAGTATATGCTTAATATTTTATGGAAAAAGAGAGCACAATGATTAATCCAATTAGCCCGTTTCAGATTCCTGACTTGACATTGTCTGAGATTCACTTTCCGCTCTTGGCTGGTGGAGAGAAGTAAAATTCCATATTATCTATTAATTCGTTCTTTGTCACTGAGGCAAGATATGGTTTACAAATATGTATATTACATGTATACATGTATACATACATGTATGTGTGTATAATCCTTTATTGTAACATTATACTTTGATGATTTGAAAGATCTGTGACTTTCAAGAACAGTAGTGTAGTAGATAGAGCACTCTGCCTAGAGTCATGAAGAATTGAATTGAAATCTAGCTTCAGGGACTTACTAGCTGCATGAACCTAAGCAAGTCACCTAACTTCTTTTCACCTTTTTCTTCATCTGTAAAATGGGGATATAATATCACCTACCACCTTGGATTGTTTTGAGGATAAAACGAAATAATATTTTTAAAGTATTTTGCAATCCTTAAGGCACTCTCTAAATTCTACCTGCTGTTATTATTATCAGTTTTTATGTCAGTAGTAGTAATAGCAGTAGTAGTAGTAGTAGTAGTAGTACTAGTAGTAGTAGTAGTAATGGTAGTAGAAATAGTAGTCATTATTGCTGTTGTTCATCCTTCATTTTCAAAGCTTCCCGATCATATCACATATTGATATTTTAACTTGCACATGAATTAGATTTAAGTGAGGCAGAGTTGCACAAAGTCACCAACCTTGCTCTCTCTTCCAAAGTCAGCAAATTCCAGTGGCAAGACAAAATCAGGATGAGAGACAATGACCTGGGATAACTGGTGATGGCTCAAGTACCATGAAAAGTTTTGGCCTCCTTGATGTCTTATCCACCTCTAAGTGTTCAACAGAAATTGTTTCAGCAACCTTCATGGTCACTGGAACAAATTCTTCTCATTCACCGATGCTACTAGGGGAAATCTTCACATGTTTGAAGTAGACATCCTCTTTATCTCATGGATTGGTTTGAGGTCTGTCTGTTAACTTCAAGTTAATCTGCCAAGATGGGGTATGGTCACTGCTGATAGGTGGAAAGCAAAGGTGAATGAGCAACCCTGAAAAGAGCACAGCAAACCCTCAGACAAGAAGTTCTAGTCCTCCCTGAACAAGGGTAGTCTTATCTGACATAGTGCCTTCTCTAGATTTAAGTCTAAGGCTGTGAAACTAATGACCTGGTGGTCAGATTTCCAGGTAAGGGTCTTACTTAAACTAGTGTTCTGATGACAGAAACAGTCCATTTCCAGCCCTATATTTTAAAAAGAAATTGCAATTTAATAGCACTTTCCGAGTTCGAAATTCTCAGGCTTAACATAAGAGAACTCATGTTTCTTCCCCTCCCTGATGAGGTGTCTTATTGAACTTTTGTGGAAGTGAAAATTATTGTGAATATTCTAGATAGTTCATTCATTTACAATTTAAAAAGAGGAAAATTGTATGTTTTCAGGTTATCTTGTACATAAATTGTTTATACATAGTTGTTTACATGTTGTTAATCTTTTTAGCATGTGATTGTTTAGGTCAGTGCCTGGAATATTAAAACATTTTGACTGAAACTCTTGCTGTTTCTATGACCGTCTGATGAGTTTCAAAATGAAAAAAAAATAAACCCCAGGAAGCAACTTTCATGTTATTCAAACTCTAATTAAAGTTAAATATTTTAGGGGTTTGTTCTTCAAGATGTTAATAAGTGTGATAATAATATTGTTATCTTCATGATTGGAATATGAATTTTGTGGATTGGACAAATATGTATGGCAAAATAATGTGTCATAACTTCTACCATCTCAGACAATTGTTTTATTGTTTAAAATAATTTTAAAAAATTTTTCCTTGTTACTTTAACACAAAATTAGATGAAATTTTACCTCAGAAATCTTGTCATCTTCTTAGGCAAAAATCAATCTTTACTTCAGATTCACTTAAAAAACAAGTTCAAAATTGCTTGCATTTTAGCAGTGATATGAAGACTGACCAACCCAGTAAATGACAGAATGAAAGAATGCCTTCATGCAACAATGAATCTAATGAAAATATGACTCGCAGAGTACCCATGACAAAATAAATAATCACTTTTGTGATAGAGTTAGCTGGCTTTAGTGTTGGTAAGATGCATATTCAAGTCCTATCTGTAACAAATACTGAGTGTGACCATACTTAATCTCTTAGTGCCATGCGCAACTCTTTAAGATTTTGAAATATTAGAAATTCTCCACCTATATTAGGTCTCTATATCAATTGAATTGTAAACATCAAAGAAATTACAGGTCCAGTCTTTATCTTATTTTTTTTTCTTCTTAAAAGGCATTAAATACCCAAAATGGCAGAATTAGCAATAAATTTCTGTAGCTATCCCTTATTCACCTCCAAACAACCATAAAATAGTGCCCAACACAAATACTGAAATAGCAAAAAGACAGAATAAAAAAAATAATATGTAGCCCAAAAACTAGGAAGATTGGCAAGAAAGGTCCATTGTACCTGGGAAAAAGGGGAGCACAGTCCAGGACAGGAAGAGTCCAACATATCAGTAGCAAGCCCCACCTCAAAAAATCAGCTGGAAATCAAGAGCTCCAGTGTGGTGGAGCAGGAAAACACCAATAACAGAACTCCCCATGTGCCTTTATATAACTAAGAGATCCTGAAGATTACATTTCTGAGAACCACCACATGCTTCAGTGTAACTCTAGCAAAAAGATATCCTCCAGTGCCCAGATCTCCACATGAGTCAGCACAGCTCTGGGGAAAAAGGCATCCTCTATGCCATGAGCTTCATTGTAGCCCTGGAAAAATACAAAGACACTTCAAAAGCCTCAGAACACACCAGACAACACTGCTAAGACTCCAGCTCAGCACCAAGTAAGCTGCCAGACCACTACTGCATCCAGCAGCACCAGCCACACTTTGTCACATTCCCCTTAACTATGTGCCAGAAATGATAGTCCTGTGTAGTCCTCAGGGCACATGAGTACAGCACCAGGGAAATAGGCAGAACCTACAGTCCCTGACACAAGAAACCTGAGACAGTGCCCTTCCACCCAGGGAAAAGAGATGAAATTTAAAAGAAAGGAAAAAGACCAAAAAGAAAAAAAAGTTACAGATAAGCAAAAAACAACTAAAAAACAATCTGACCATAGAGAAGTTATTATGGTTACAGGGAAGACCAAGACACAAACCAGAAGAGGACAAAAATATCAAAATACCTGTGGTCATAGTCCCAAATAAAAATCGGAAGTGATTTCAAGCCGCAAAAGTACTCCATTAACAGCTCATAAATATGTTGTTTACAAGACTCACACCTCAAGCAGAGACACACACACACACACACACACACACACAGAGTTATGGCAAAGAACTAGAGCATAATTGATTATGCTTCAGTTGAAGTAAAAAAAAAAAGGTAGGAGTAGCAATTCTGATCTCAGACAAATGTCAGCGAAAATTTGTTTCTCTAAAGTCATACATTTGAAAAATAGAAAAAAAAGACTGGATCAATGAATGTGGTATGCAACAAATTAAAAATCATCAGTTGAGAACCAAATTGAAAATCCAAAAAATCAGAGTGATTAATAAGACTGAAAAAATCTATTGAAATAATATGTAAATCTGGCTGTTGTTGTTCTTGTGAGGAGGGTAAGCTTGATAAACTCTTGACTAATTTGATTTTTTTAAATGAAAGAAGATAACAAATATCTAGTATCAAAAATGAAAAGGTTGAAATCACCATCAATCAAGAAGAAATTAAAGCAACCATTAGGAAATATTTTGCCTAATTATATGCCAATAAATCTGTAGAAATTGGGATACTTATGCATTGTTGGTGGAATTGTGAAAAACTATGCATACTCTTCGATCTCACAATACCACTACCAGGTCTGTATCACCAAGAGATCACAAAAAGGGAAAAGCACCTACATATACAAAAATATTTATAGCAGCCCTATTAAAGGAATTGCTGAACAGCTGAACAAATTTTATTAGGTGTTATGTGAATATAATGGAATAGTTTTGTGCAATAAGAAATGATGGACAGGCAAATTTCACAAAAAAAAAAAAAAACCTGGAAAAACTTGTGTGAACTGATGCAAAACGAAATGAGGACAATGAGAATGCAGATACACAACATGAGCAGCATTATGTGATTACTGACTATGAATGATTCAGCTCTCCTCAGCAACACAATGGTTCAAGGCAAGTACAGAGGATTGATGAAGGAAAGTGCTATCCACCTCCAGAGAAAGAAACATGAAGTCTGAATGCAGATCAAAGCATTTTTTTACTTACTTTACTCTTTCTCATGTTTTTTTTTTTTCCTTTTGATCTGTTTCTTCTTCCACAACTATGACTAATATGGAAATTTTTTGCATGATTGCACGTTTATAGACTATAAACCAAACTGCCTACCATTTTCCAAGGAGGGGAGAGGAATTGAAAATCTTGTAAAAATGTACACTCAAACTTTTCTTGATATATAATTGGGAAAAAATAAAATACTATTACAAGATATGAAAGAAAAAGTCAGCATAGAAAAGTGGGTGGAACTCAATGTGCAGTAAAGAAGTTCTGGTCACAAATCTGACAAGAGACTTTTGAACTATGTTACTCTGTACAAATAACTTTATCTCTCTGAGTCTCAATTTCTTCATGTGATAATTTGAAAAATACATGGTTACAGCTATTTTGTCTGTTCCTCTGAAAGTCAAAATATCATAGATGTTGAGGTTAAAATGAATTTGCAGATCCTCTAGTTTAATTTCCTTATTTCACAGTTGAATAACTCAAGGAGTAGAGAGGTTGTGACTTTTTCTGTGTCACACAAATAAGCATAATCAAAAGCCAGATGCACATTCAGTGCCTTAAAGTTCACAGTGGTTTCTATTGGTCCATTTCATCTCATGTGTGATGTACTTGCAGACTTCCAAATGGCATTAAAAAAGGTAGCTATCATTACGAATGAAAGATTATACATTTGTTACCTTCTTATATGCTGATTTGAATGAAACCGTGTGTCCAGTATGAAATAAAGGGACTGTGTGGTCTACACAACTAGTAAAAGACGAAATCATGAAATCATGAAATTTTATTTTAAGATGAATTATCAGAGTAGAAAAATAAAGTTTAGGAAATGCTGCTTCATATATGTTTGTATGTAAATATATGTATTTTTGTATACATGCATATATACAAAGATAAATATATAGCTGTGAGGTACTTAGTTTCATAAATTTTTCAAAATGCTTTATGTAAATTATCTCCTTTTCTTCTCACAGTAGTCATCAGAGTTAGTTACTATCTCCATGTTACAAGTGTCTGAGGATAAAAACTCAAAGGTTCCTTTCTCTAAGGCCGATATATTATCTATCTCTTTTACCACCTATTTGCATCTTTGTAGCTGTCACTGAATTTTTTTTCAAAGTAAATTAATTTTGTTGCAAGATATATCCTTTTTTAAAGTTCACAAACAAGGTTAAAGATTTCTGACATAAATAGAAAGATGGGGAAGGTGGGGCAGGTTTAAAAAGGGGTAAGAGAGGCTAGCAGGTCCTCCCTATTAAAAATGAAGGCTTCTATTTTTCACAAAACCAAAAGACTTTTTTGAAAATCACTGCTTTCTCGGGTGTGATAAAAGGAAATGCAAGAAAGATTTTCATCAGAAAAGACTGGTGAACTATTAATACCCTCAGCTTGATGTCATCACCCAGTGTTAATGGGACTGGAATTCACAGAATTCTCCTTCATCTACACACATGCACACCCTCCTACCAACAATCCATGAGTGACAGGGAGAATCCCTGATATTACTGACTTCTTGATGGTTATATTATAACATATATCTTACAACTCCTACCAGGCTGGAAAAGCTTACAATGCAAGTTTATATAACACTTGATTTCTTTTGGAAAAATCATAAAACAAAAAATTCTAAGGTTTATGACTAAATATTGCATTATCTACTTTAATGATGAGAAAAACAAAGAGGCCAAATAATTTGCATATTCCCACATAGCCAGTAAACAACAGACCCAGAATTCAAACTCAGTTATCCTGCTTGCATGTTTGGTATTCTGTCAAGCATAAAGTTATTGAATTAAGGAATATTTTCCTCTAAATGATGA
This sequence comes from Notamacropus eugenii, assembly GCF_028372415.1. Lineage (NCBI taxonomy): Eukaryota > Metazoa > Chordata > Mammalia > Diprotodontia > Macropodidae > Notamacropus > Notamacropus eugenii. The sequence goes on along the minus strand of NC_092877.1, from coordinate 254,696,391 downwards.
TTCTGGTAATAAATATATCAATACTGATGAGAAACATTCAGAAAGATTGTTTTTCAATAGTGAACTCCTAAATAATTCATATGTTTATATGGTAGAGGGAAATATATATTGATATGAATTCATTATATGGGAATGAGATTACATGAGAAGAAAGCATGCTCTTTGATTTATCTGAAAGGTGCTATGGTTTGTATAAGATGTTTTCACAAATATAAAGTTACTATTTAAACAAATTCCAAGATAAATTTTAAATGCAAACATGTACAAGTCCAATTTATTGTTTTTCTTTTGAAAGATATTTTTAAAAAAATTCACCACTTTTAATGTATAAAATCTCGTTATTTTTCATGCTCTTCTAAGGAGAAAATTGTGAAATTCCACTAAATATAATTTAAAAGTCATCCTTGGGTGGAAAAAGATCATTAAAGACATGAGCACAAGCTAATTTTTTTCCAAAATATTCAAACAAGGCCTTGTAATGAAAGTGTTTTCTCGACTATGACTTCGCTGTTTTATCCTTCTCTAAGTTGATGTTTTCAAAAATATTTATTGTATACAAATCTTTTTCTGAACATAGCATAAAAATTTAATTATAAAATTTAAGGGTTATTTAGAAACTTTGATATTACCTAAAATAAAGATCTTCCAGTGACCTATGTTTGATAATATAATATGTTTCTAATTCAATTTTCTTTAAAAGGAAAAACCTGAACATATAAGTAAGATATTTTTTCTCAAGAGGTATTGTGCGTGTGTTCATCCTTCATTGCCAAAGAAGACCATGCCATCAGAGAAATGATGAGAAGACTTGCACTTGACTTTGCTTTTTTTTTTTTTTTTTTTGAGTGAGCAAGGGCTGTGCAGGTCATCAGCCTCACTTCTCCTCCAGAGCCATCTGAATCCAGTGACCAGATATTCATTAGGATGACTGGAGATGACCCAAAATGAGGCAGTTGGGGTTAATTGACTTACTCAAGGTCACACAACTAGTGAGTGTCAAGTGTCTGAGTTGAGATTTGAACTCAGGTCCTCCTGACTTCTGCACTGGTACTCTATCCACTGCACCACCTAGCTGCTCTTCAGGTGGTGTTATCTCAGCAATGTATATACGAGTAGTTGTTTGTCTCCATGCAATTTTTATTTCCCTTCTGAAATTAAGATCTAGGACTGGTGAAAATAAAGTATCTGACACAGTTATGAGGAAGGTAAAAAAGAAAAGAAACTAAGTTATTAATTTTACAGAATTTCAAAAATTGTAGACAAGTCTTACTCTAAGTTGATGTAACTAGTGTTTCCTGGTGGTATTCATGCTTTTTCTTTTTTTGGTGCATATACTTAAAAAATAAACAACCTAAAATGAATATGATATAAATGCTTTCTACCTCATTCTTTTCTACCAGAATACATTTCTGATTTGGCAAAAGATGGCAGTTTCAATACTTTAGGTAGTCAAATCTCAGAAGACCTACTTAACCCAGGCAGCTAGCAAATTCTGAAGCTACTTCAATTTTATAAGGCTCAGAATTATTATGCTGAATTAGATAAAAGGAGATAAAAACTTTTCAACATTTTCCAGGGATAGGGTAAGCAGTCAAGTTTAAGAAAGGGAGTTAGAAGACTTCTTTAGGAGTGGGAGGTCCAACTTATTGGATAGTTATCAACTGATCTAATTGTTTCTTTTCATGCCCTCCCCTATTCTTGCCCAAAGACCCTGCCCAAGCCAGTGTACATCACATCCTTATCCTAAGGTTCTCTTTTTCTCAACAAGTCACAAGAGGTCAGGAGAGATTTAATAACACTGCTTCTTTCTAACGGGATTTTTATTTTCATTGCTAATTACAAATCACATAATATAATAATTAAATTATAGAACATCATTGCAAAATCAAATACAACCTTGGAGAATACTATAACTGAAATTTAAAAGAGTAAGTGGTAGGAAAAATTAAATAAAAAGATGAAAGAGGCATAACAAAAATAATAAATTAAATAAAATAAAAATAAATGGAAAAGCCTTTACACTGTATTTTAAAATATACAGATTAACATTATTTAATGGTATTTTATATTTAAAAACTTTCAGGGGGAGGGTGGCCAATATTTTTATCATGACATCAATAAAGATTCTAGTTCAAAGGCTTTCCACTAGTCAATATTTGCATCCCGAGTTTTTAATTCAGAAGATTGGGGGAAAGGAAGGAGGAAGTAGTAATACTGTAAGAAATAAGAAATTTTTAATTGCTGGATATTTCAGACAATATCTCATAACTACTAAATATTCTTGTCACTATTAAAAGCTGAAAAACACACTTAAATACTGTTTTCAGCCAAACCATTGACAGACATATTATTTCAAAGAAGAAAAATAACATATGGGTACAGAGGGGAATTCTAACCTAATAAAGGAAGTTGGAGAATGAAAGAATGCCACAAGAGTAGAAGGGATGATTTTGGGTGAATTAATTTTCACCTATGTAAAATATAATATTTTTTTAAGGACAGATAGGAAGCAACTTGCTGAACACTATGAAATGATAATAATCATTCACAAAATGAGAAAAATGAATTCACATAATTGATCTCTTAAGGAAGAGTTTAAGGAAGGGGCAGTCTGGGAGAATGGGCAATACCTGAACCTCACTCTCAGTTGAACTGATTCAATAAAGGAAGAATAAATGCAAAAAAAAAAAAAAAAAAAAAGGTTGTGATCAGCATTGGTGAACAGCTTTCCCCTCTCAACCCTCAAACCATCTGGGGAAATGAGGAAGAAACGACGGCTAGGCTATCTCCAAGCATTTAAAGGACTGGTTGGAGGAAGATAGATTATTAGAAGAGAGATGCTTGCCATCAGGTGGAGGTGGTAAGAGGCAAGTGAAAGCTCTGCAGCCAGGAAAACCTGCTCTCATATCAAACCTCTCCTTCCTAGCACAGGCCACTCAGCCTCTATTTCCTTATCTCTAAAATGGGGGTGACAAGGAGTTCCAATCTTGCAGGGTTATCAGAAGCCTCAAATGCAAGGCACCCTTCCATTCATAGAGAAATCTCTAGGTGCTGACTAGTTTCTGGAGGCAACTCTCCAGAGAAAGTGCTGCAGGGAGAGAAGGTGCTGACCTGCATTAGCAAAGGGAGTTTTCTCACATGGGAGTTCCCTATTTGGTGAAGTCCATTCCAATCCTTATCACCTCACTCTACCATTCTTATTCCAATCATCACAAATGTAGACTGTGTGATTTGGGGCACCCTGGGAAGCCTCTCCTGCCCCCTCCCTGAATCTCACCAGTCTTTCACTGATGGTGGAATTTACACTCTCTCTCTCTCTCTTTCCCTTTCTGGGCTTAGCTTTTGCTCTCCTTTTAATCTGTAAATTCTCTGGAAGAGATTAATAAATTAAGTCTCTAGCAAAAAAAAAAAATAATAATCATTCACAAACACTTTCCCTCTTTGTTTTTTGTTTTGTTTTGTTTTTTCTTACAAAAGTAGAAGGCATTATGTGTGGAATACACATCCGTAGTCTAGATAATTCCAGTCTTGTAGCTGTGATGATTAATTTTGTTGAAAAAAATCACTATCTCTTTTTTTATTATTTGTAACTGGGGATGGTTCTTTGTAAGGGCAAAGAGGAGAAAAGAAACACTCAGAAATATTGGAAGTATAAGAAAATGCCATATTAATAAAGCTGCAATTTTATTTTATTTTTATTTTCCTCAGGAACAGTAAAAACCATGTTTGACATTTGTTTTTAAAACTTTGATTTTCAGATTCTCTCCCTTTCTCTCTCCTCACATTCCTGCATTGAGAAGGAAAACAGTATGATATATATTATACATGTGTTGTCATGCAAAACTCATCCATAATGATCATGTTGTGAAAGAAAACAGATAAAAGAAAAACTCAAGAAAAACAAATAATTTTTTTTAAATATGCTTCAATCTGTATTCAGATACCATCAGTTCTTTTTTTTTCTGGGCATGGTTAGCATTTTTCATCATAAAACCTTCAGAATTACCTTGAATTGTTGTATTTCTGAGAATAGCTAAGCCATTCACAGCTGATCATCCTAGAATATTACTATTACTTCGTACACAGTACATTTTATTTTGTATTAGCCCATGCAAGTCTTTTCAGGTTTTTCTGAGAGCATCTTGCTCGTCAATCATCATCATCAATGGCATTTCATCATAATTATATATCAGAACTTATTCATACATTCCTCAGTTGATGAGTATCTCCTCAATTTGTAATTATTTGCCTCTACAAAAGAACTGCTATAAATATTATGAAAATAAAGGACATGTAGATTCTTTTCCCTTTTTTTTAAATCTCTTTTCAGATATAGACCTAATAGTTTTATTTCTGAGTAAAAGGTTTTGCACGGTTTTATAGCCCTATGGGCATAGTTCCAAATTTCTCTACAACATCTTTAATTTAGTTCACACCTCCACCAACAGTGTATTAACTCATTTTTCCCACATCACTTCTAAAATTTGCCATTTACTTTTTCTATCCTATGAGCAAGCAAATAGGCATGAGGTAGTGTCTTGGAATTGATTTAATTTGCATTTCTTTTATAAATAGTGACGTAGAGTATTTTTTCATATGACTATAGATAACTTTGATTAGTTCATCAGAAAACATCATATATTTTGATCATTTATAAATTGGAGAATGGATATTATTTTAAAAATTTGACTCAGTTCTCTATACATTTGAGAAATGAGACCTTGATCAGACATTTGCTTCATTTTTTTCAGTTACTTTTGCTATTTGAATTTCCCTCCATCCTATCTTCTCATTTAATCGAATCTCTTCCTTTTCACCCTGTTCCTCCTCAGAAGCGTTTTGCTTCTAATTACAACCTCTCCCAATCTCCCCTTCCTCCTATCACCACTCTTTCCCCTCCTACTTTCTTATAGGGTAAGATAAATTTCTATATGCTGTTGAGTCTATATGCCATTCCATCTTTGAGCCAATTCTGATAAGAGTAGGGTTCAATCACTCCTTCCTACCTTCCCTTCTTCCCCTCTATTGTAAAAGCTTTTACTTGACTCTTTTATGTGAGATAATGTACCTCATTCTTCTTTTTCCTTTCTATTTCTCCCATTACATTCCTCTCACAATTCTTCAATTCATTTTTAGATATCATGCCTTCATATTCAACTCACAACTGTGCCCTATGTCTGTATATGCTCCTTTTAACTAACCTAATAATGAGAAAGCCTCATGAGTTACAAATATCTTCTTCCTATAGAGGAATGCAAACTCTTTAATCTTCTTAAGTCCCTAATTATTCCATTTCCTGTTTACCTTTTTATAGTTCTCTAGAGTCCTGTATTTGAAAGTCAAATTTTCAATTCAGCTCTGGTCTTTTATCAAGAATGTTTGAAAGTCCTCTATCTAATTGAATAATCATTTTTCCACTGAAGGATTGAATTCATTTTTTGCTGGGTGGGCAGTTTTTGATTGTAATCCTAACTTATTAGCCCTCTGGAATATCATATTGCAAGTCCCCCACTCCTTTAATGTAGAATCTGCTAAATCTCCTGTTATCCTGACTGTGATTCCATCCCTACTTTAATTGCTTCTTTCTCACTTGCTTGCAATGTTTGCTTCTTGACTTGGGATTTCTGGAATTTGACTATAATATTCCTTGAAGTTTTTCTTTTGCAATATCTTTCATAAGGTGATTGGTGGATTCTTTCGGTTTTTATTTTACCCTCTGGTTCTAGAATATTAGAGCATTTTTCCTTGACAGTTACTTGAAAAATCATGTCTTGGCTATTTTTTGATCATGACTTTCAGGTAGTCCAATAACTTCGAAATTATCTCAATAATTTTTCCAGGGAAATATTTCACATTGTCTTTCATTTTTTCATTCATTCCTTTTGGTTTTATAATTTCTTGATTTCCAATACAATCATTAGCTTTCATTTTGTTCCATTGTAATTTTTAAGGAAATATTTTCTTCAGTGAGCTTTTGAACTTTTTTTTTTCTATTTTGACAATTCTGCCTTTTAACGTTTTCTTCTCCTCATTAGCCTTTTGGCCTTCTTTTAGCATTTGACCTAGCTTGTTGTTTAATATGTTATTTTCTTCAGAATTTTGTTATATCTCCTTTACCAAGTTGTTGAGTCTTTTTCATGATTTTCTGGGATCAATCTATTCTTCCTCCCAATTTTTCCTCTGCCTCTTTTACTTCACTTTCAAAATCCTTTTTAAGCTCTTCCATGGTGTGAGATCAAGTCATATTTTTCTTGGAGGCTTTGGATGTAGGATCTTTGACTTTGTTGTCTTTTTTTGAGTGTGTGTTTTGATCTTCCTTGTCACCTATAGTTGCTTTCTATAGTAAAAGATATTTTCCCATTATTTGCTCATTTCCCCAACCAATTACTTGATTTTTTACCTCTTTGTTAATGTAGAACTTTGCTTCCTTAGTGGAGAGTGCACTGTCCCAAGCTTCAGGGGGGTTGTGTAACTGTTTTCAGAGATATTTATAGGTACCTGTTAGTTTTCAATTCTTCCAAGATGATAAGATCTTACGAGAGGTGTTTATTACTCACCTCACCTGCACTCTTTTATATGAGTGATCACAAGCGATCTTTTCTGCCCTGGAACTGTGAGGAAGATACACCCCTCCACTGTGGTGAGAAACTCTGCTATACCAATCAGGACTGTGACCTATATCTGAGTTTGGGCAAACAAAGTCCTGCATCAGTGCTATCAAGGAGATGCTTGTGATCTCCTCACCAGCTGTTTGACTCACCCCCACCCCATTATTTTCTGAGTGCTGAGAGTTCCAGAAGCAGTTGCTGCAGCTCCTGAGGCCTGCTCATTTTTTGCTGGGGCCTGGGCCATTCTGGTGTGCCCTGCACTGGACTGCAGGTTTAACAGACCTTATGTACTGACCTTCTGAGTTGTCTTTGGCATCCTTGAGCTGAGAGACCTGGAAACCACCACTGCTGTCAACTGATTCAGTTGCCCAGAGGCCTGCTCAGGATTACCAGGACCTAGTCTCTGGCATGGCCTGTATTGCACTGAGTGCTTCTCTCATCATGGTGCAACAGAATTGACTGCTGACCTTTAAAATTGTTTTGGCCTGGAAATTTGTTTCACTGTGTCTTTTAGTAGATTCTACTGTTCTGGAATTTGCTTAAAACAATTTTTAAAAAAACTATTTGGAGTGATCTGGGGGAGAGTTCAGGTGCATTCCTGCTATTACTCTGTCACCTTGGCTTCCAAAAGTGTTTTTTTTTTTTTTTTTTTTAAGCCAAGTATACCACTGGGAGAAAGTATATTGAACATTAATCAGAAAATAGAAGAAACACTCTGGGAGTTGGCAACTTCCTCATGAGATTAGAAGATGGCTATTAGAAAACCTATATAAGGGCTTTAAATGAACAAAAGTGAGATAGTTTCTTCAAGAGATATGTATTCAAGATATAACAGTCTCTTCAGACTAAATGACACCACAAAAGGACCCAGAGAGAAAAATCAAGAATCTATCTGAAACTAACCCATTGATAATTTCTTATAGCACAGATTAATACAGAGGATCAAGCACGCTATTCATCTCTTGACAAAGAGATTGTGAACTCTGAGACATATATTTTGGACATGGATGATGCAGGACTTCATTTTAGTCAAGTACATCTTTGTTTCATGGTTTTTATTCCTTTTTCTCTTAAAGAAGGGAAGGAAAATGAGGAAAAAATCATTACTTGTTAAAAAATGAATACAAGTTTTTATGTCGTTCATATTTGAATATAGGAAACATTGCAAAAGAGTACAAATTACTGGACAAGAAATCGTAGAGAAATTGAACAAAGTAATATCTTAATTATAATTGCTAATCAGGTTGGTGCTCCATAAGGGGGCTGGGGAAAGCAGAAGGGATAATGGAATCAGATTAATATTTGGATTTCTGTAGTCTGGTTTACAGCTAAGAAAACAATGCTTTCCTGCCCAAGACAAAGTAAATCTAAAAATTTTCAGAAAATTCAGGTTAAAAACGTAGTTGGTGTAGATATAGACATTACCCTTTTCAACCTGAATGTGATGGTACACTTTTTAAAACTGAAAATAAGGGACCATGACACTAACTACCATAGAGAACAACATTCATAGCAAAGAAAAGAATAGTTGTAGAGCAGTGATGAAATTTATATTATGCAATATACAAGAAAGTGGAAGTCGTAAAACTTATGGCCTTAGATGTCTCTAAACTAATGTGCAGAGTATGGGTAATAAACTCAGTGAAGTAGATATCTTAATGCAAAGAAACAAGTTTTATCTCATAGGTGTCATTCTGACCATAAGATGTGACTTCTGAATGAAATGTGGCTAAGAAAATGAATGCCTTCTTCAAAAAGAACAGATTTGATAAAAGCAATGGGGAGAATAACCCTATTTATCAAGAAACATACTTATGACAGTCAGTATATTGTAGTGGGAAGGGCATTTAATTTGGAGTCAGAAGACTATGTCTAAAATCTAGTTCTATTACTTGTTATCTCTATTAACCTGGGGATAATCATTTCATCTCTCTGAATCTTATGCTTACCATGTACAAAATTAGTGAATTTGCTTAAATCCTAAGACCTTTTCTAGTCCTAAATCCTTTAACATTACAAATGTATGTTCCTATGAGTGCAAGTCTAGGGAAACAACAGGATAAGTATAAGTAGGATACATTGCAGTCTTTTCCCAGCATTCCTCTGTTTATTTAACAATGATATGCAATACTAGTCACTCCCGGAATTCCTATCACTTCTGCTTTGGTAGCTTTAATAATACCTAATAATCAGAGTCAGGTCCAGAATTTTGATCTTAAAAATGAAATTAAGTATAAGGACTCTTTTCTCATATAAACAGAGCCTTTTCATTAATGTATAAAAAAAAAAGATTTTGGTAGTATTTTTCAAAGTTTTATAAGTTTAGAAAAAAATGAAGACTGCCTAACTCCACTTCTGAATCTCCCCAATTTTGTCATTTCATGAAAGGTCAATCATGTCAGAGAATTAGTTTTCAAATCAAAAATACTACTTTAAAGAAACATTAATGGGAAGAATGTAGAGAGAATTTTAAATCCTTATTCAGACAAGATTATCCATTTATAGATTATCTCTCTTGGTTTCTCTTCTCCCTTCTGGCTGCCCACTTCATTGCTCATTAGCACTTCTATCTGTGGGTGGCAGAGAAATAAAAGGTCTAATTCAAAACAGTCAATTTTGATTCTTGTTAGAGTCCTTGTAAAAAGTTTTGTGGTGTTGGAGTTTGAAATTAATGGCTGAAATGGTGTTTTGCCACTAATTTGCTTTTCCTCACACATTTTGATTGAGTCAATCCAATGGCTTTATATTTACCATGCTAATTTCTTCTTTTTCCCTGAAACATCCTCACTCCATTCTTTTTGACATCTTCAAATCCTACATATTGATTGTGGTGTATTTAATTCACAATCTAGTTTCTCCATAAAGGCTTCCCTGATTCTGTCTGACAACAATAATCTACCACACTTCTAGTCAGTATGTAAAAAAAAAAAAAAAACCCACAAAAAAACAAAAAAAAAAACCCCAGAACTTCTCCTCTTAATTTTCAATGCTATGTAGTTGTTTTTCCAAATAGACTCCCTGAGGGTAAGTGATATGCCTTATATATCATTTATGTCCTAATAAAGGGTAATCAGGTTTATCGCCAAGATAATATTCACAGCACAAAAGTCGATTATGAATATCCCCGTATAGTTCTGAATCTCAAAGTGTAACAGATTCTCCATAGAGGAGGCAAAATAAAATCATTTATTCAGACACCAGAAAGCAAAATCCCAACACCAGAAGGTCAAATCCGTCATTGCAAAAAAGAAATCCATCAAAGTAACGAAGAAGTCTATTCACATTTTCAGGCCTTCCCACAAATGAATGCCTTTCAAGCAAAATGTCCTTCTCTCACCCACAGCCAGATGCCTGCTTTTTCTCTCCTAGATTTGACTAGTCTGACTCACTTCCTATTCCACCCTTTCAGCAAACTCCTCCCACTGTATGTGAACTATACTTCCATATGATTTAATCAAGTCATATGGTCCCATTAATGGGTGAGAAAAATCTTGAAATTAAGCAAACATGCATTAAAAATACACCAGCCAATGGAGATCCAGCACTCCAAAAAAGCACAAGATGCTCTTCTTGTTGCTAGTTGCCTGTGGAGACTGGGTAAACTTAATTGGAAAGGTCATTTCATTAAATCAAAACTTTGTCTGTACTTGATTGTTTTCCATCAACTTATTGTGTGTTGATGAAAGGTAATTTCATCAGCTGTTAAGTTGGAATATAATGTCCATACAAAAGACTTCAAACAGCAGAACCCTCTCTTTTCCTTATGACTTTCAAATGAGCAGAAGAGCTATGTAAACCTGTGTGTATAGAGAAGGGTAGCAGGAGAAAATGTGGCAGCTGCTCAGTGCCTACTATCAACTAACTGCCTGCTATGGATGTGTAAATCTCCTTAGGGTCATGGTTGTGTTTTTTTTTTTTCTTGGCTATATGTAATCTCTTCTGGTCTTTTTAAATGAATTTCAGAGATGGAATAGAACAAGACATGACCTTCTGAATTATAAAGGGTTAGATGATGTTGCACATCCTGGTGTTGGACCCACAAAAAAGCTGACAGCAATGTCATTATCAAGAGCTAAAGACAAGCTAGACACCCTGAGTAATGGTAGCCTCAAGACTCTTCAAACAGACTAGCAAAAATCATTCCTAAGGGCAACTTCATGATGCCTTGCCAAGGGTAGAAAAGGACTTTTGCCAAATTAACTTCTAAGAACTTGGTACCCTTTTTGTCAAAGCAAATACTTTAAGCTTGAGTATACTTTTTTCTTACTAAATCTGCAAGAATTTGTGTAATAATGTACTCTGGGTGTGTGAGTGTGTGTTTGTGTGTGCACGCATATGTGCATCTATGGGTGTTCTGTATCAATTGCTCTTACTATTTCATCTATTAGAAACTGATTTCTTAATCCTAGTTCACTCTGCTATTGAATTGATTTCAACTGATTATCATGCAAAGATGCAAACCAGTGAGAGCGTGTAATGTATAGCACTAAAAAAGAGTTACTCCTAATCACCCAGTCTCCAGTTCTTCAACGTGTCCTGGCACACTTGCTACCTTTATTGGCATTTATAAAGTTTGCTCATTTATAAAGAGAAATGATGGAAATAGATGACCTCTACATTTCCTTCTAGGTCTAAATTTATGATCCTATGGTCTTCTAAAGTGTTGAGTTTGATATACCTTTGTTTTAGACTTATGACTGACAACCAGGAGAAAAGATATATAAAGGGACAAAAATGAAGAAAAAAAGTGAATTTAGAGTAAATGAACTTTCAGACAGAGCAATTTAACATTGTGTTATTGTTTATCTTTCTGCTTTTACTCTTAAATAATTGTTCCCTCCCTACATATATCTACAGCAATTTTGTATGTGGAAGGAAGATACTTCTAGATGGATAATGAGAAAATATCATGCCCTATTGGACACACAATCATACTATCCCTGCAGTTAATTAGTAATGTGAGAGACAGCATGGCAGGGGGTATAGAGGACTGGCCTTGGAATATCTAAGTTCAGATCTTGCATCTCATGCCTTTGAAGAACTAGATTCGGATCTTACCTCTAACACATAGTAACTTTGTGAGAGTAATAAAAATTATGTAAACTCTCGGGGCTGCCAGGCCTAGAGGCCTGTGTGGGCTACCCGAGTCTTTCTTACCTCACCTCCGAGGTCTTCGGCTGGCCAAAACCGGATGCACATATGAGAGAAAGGACGTTCCAGAGTCGAACAAGGGTTGAGCTTTATTTCAGGGTCTAGTTACAAGTGCAGGGAATTCTTCCTTAGGAGGAAGAGGGGGAGATTTCCTAAGGAGGCTAGGATCTTAAGGGCTTGGAAATAGAAGTACAAGCGGGGAGAGAGGGGGAGGGGAGAGAGGAAAGAAGAGGAGCGGAGCCTACTGTCCTCTTGGCTTCACACGTGCTAAGAGAGCTTTCAGGCTTCCTCAATCCTACTTAACCTTCAGCTGCACAGTTTGCATCTCAATACCGTGCTGTTAGGTAACTAGGTGTGCTCCAATCCGGGACAATCTCGAGGGCAGGGAGACTCCACCCATCACGTATCTCCCGGGGAGAGGCGGAAATACCCGAGCTAGCCAAGCTAGCTCAGTCTGACCTTCTCGAATCCCCGCTGTTCATGGAAGGCCTCGTAAGACTCTAAGATTTAGAAGTCCCACTTTTACCCGCCCGAGACTGTCCACACGGAATTGAGCTTCCAATCCCAACATATCCCCTTCTTTGTTTTGCGCGGAGCGCACCTGGCTCTAGAGCAAACAGTGGCTGGAGGCTGAGTGGATTAGGAAGGCCTTTAGCATATGAGTACCCTACAACAAGACTTCATTCACACAGAAATCTGCAGCTAGCCCAACTGACAAAGGGAGGCATCAAATAAAACAAAGATGAAACTAAATGGCTGAGTTACAACAGGGGAAGTGCAATCAACTAATCCCAAAGCATATTTTAAGAGGAGCAGCTGGTGTAGGCGCCTTACACGTCACAACCCCCCTTAATCTTGCAAATGGATCTATACAGGTGGAAAATTGGTCACCTCCTCCCCACCCAAGTGTCTGAGTCTGTGATATCAAAGTCCTCCTTCAGCCGGTGGATAGAGATGCCTAGATGGGAAGCTGTCAGCAGCAGTGTCTGCGGTTGTGATGAGTGCTGCCTCTTCTCTGGGCAGCAAGGTTAAAGCTGTCAGCAGCAGACTCAGGTGGTGTATGATCCTTCTCCGGGGTCTCCGGGCTCTCCGCCTCCTGAGTCTCCGCCGTCTCCGACATCGGTTCCCAGTTACGGATCCTTCTAATGGGAATCCACGCATGACCTTTTCCTATGGAGACACAAACATACCCTCGACCCCATATTAGTATCTTAAAATGTCTCATAGCTGGAGTAGTATGTGAGCCTTTTGAGACAGCTGTATCAAGCTCTGATTGTATTAGGCCTCTTAATCTTAGCTCTGATTGTATTAGGCCTCTTAATCTCCCCCTTCTTTGTTTAGCGAGAATCGCCTTTAAGGTAAAATTGATAAGAATGCATAGTGGCTGGTTACTTTGGTATAGCAGCTTCCAGGAGCTTACAAATGCTTGATTAACATCTGTAAGGAACCTGAATTTCCCAGATTTTTTCTTTATAACAAACACAGGAGCATTCCAGGGTGCTAATTGCTCCTTAACCAGTATTTGTAATGCCTGGAGTTTTTCTGAAGTCAGAGGCCATTGCTCCACCCAAATCGCGGTGTCTGACTTCCAATTCAAGGGTGGTGACTCCAGAGCAACAGCAATGGCCCTTACTAAAAATTTGATAACCTCATCCCGAGGCGGCTCATAGCCATTCCGGCAATCAAGACATAATCGGCGGCCAAGTACTGTAATTGATTTCCTGTAGCCTCAAACTGCCCTGTTCCTGTAAATTGCTGATAAGCCTGGGGGGCCTGAACCCCTAGCCCACTGGTAGTGCTCTTTACCCTCTGAGAAAATTCTGATACCCAAATCACATTCTGCCCAGGGGTAAGGCAGACTCTAGCTAAGCTCTTCCAGTCATTAGGAGTCAGAACGAACTGACCACTGAGAGTTTCAAGCATGGCTATGACAAAGAGTGAATTAGGGCCATGCTTGGTACAAGCCTTTTTAAGAGTCGCCACTCTCTTCCACTCTATGGGTATGTGGCTCCTTCGAACGCCACCGGGGACACTGGGGTCCGCTATTTCTAGCACAGGAAATGTCCCTACATCTTCTCCATTCTCTGTAGCCTTTCTTATTCCTTTTTCCAAACTGGACTGTGGCCCTGAACTGTCTGACCAATGGAGCCGGTTATAAGGAGGCGAGGAGGGAAGGCACAGCGTATTCTCCCCTGCCTCACCTTTTCCATCCGCTAGATGGAGCTCCGAGTCTATTTTTTCTTTACGCTCCTTAACTTTCCGCTTAACTTTCTGCTTGCCTGGACTCTCCATCCCTCCCGTGTTCTCCCCTCCCCTCTCTCCGCTTCCACTCTCATTCCAATCCTGCCCTGGCCTCTCCGGCCCTTCCAGCAGGCTCTTAATTACACCGAATATCAGGAAATCTAAATCCTCCAGCTCCCCAGGGTATTGTTGCTCATGAGCAGTCATTTGCTCTCCGACCGCTCCCCATTTTTCTCTTGATATTCCTGCCTGCTTGAGCCAAGGAGAAACTTTCCAAATCCTTTTACAAAATTCTCGGAGGTCATCTAACTCTATTGTGACCCCCGCCTTCCTGCATTCCCTGTGAAGTCTCTCAGCCCAGACCTCCTGTTCCTCTGGCTTTATTACTGGCAATAGATTCCCCATCTCCGCCCTTTTCCCAGGGGTTTGGGAAGCTTCTCTCCCCTTTCTCTCCTTCCGAATCTAGGATTCGGGACTCGCTTCTTTCACAGCCCCTTCCGGGTGTACCTCAAAAGCACCCAGGATTATCTGCGCTCCCAATCCCTGTTGGGGCGCCAACTGCAAGGCCTAGAGGCTTGTGTGGGATACCCGAGTCTTTCTTACCTCACCTCTGAGGTCTTCGGTTGGCCAAAACCGGATGCACATATGAGAGAAAGGACGTTCCAGAGTCGAACAAGGGTTGAGCTTTATTTCAGGGTCTAGTTACAAGTGCAGGGAATTCTTCCTTAGGAGGAAGAGGGGGAGATTTCCTAAGGAGGCTAGGATCTTAAGGGCTTGGAAATAGAAGTACAAGCGGGGAGAGAGGGGGAGGGGAGAGAGGAAAGAAGAGGAGCGGAGCCTACTGTCCTCTTGGCTTCACACGTGCTAAGAGAGCTTTCAGGCTTCCTCAATCCTACTTAACCTTCAGCTGCACAGTTTGCATCTCAATACCGTGCTGTTAGGTAACTAGGTGTGCTCCAATCCGGGACAATCTCGAGGGCAGGGAGACTCCACCCATCACGTATCTCCCGGGGAGAGGCGGAAATACCCGAGCTAGCCAAGCTAGCTCAGTCTGACCTTCTCGAATCCCCGCTGTTCATGGAAGGCCTCGTAAGACTCTAAGATTTAGAAGTCCCACTTTTACCCGCCTGAGACTGTCCACACGGAATTGAGCTTCCAATCCCAACACGGGGCACCAGGAAAATTTTTAGAAGTGGAATTGGTTTCCATACTGGAGGCTTACTATACTAATTAAACTGGTTTTAGACAATTCATACCTCCCTCTTACATTTAACTCATAAAAATTGAAGATGTCAAGGATGCAAAAGTTTGTGAAGGTGACAGTAATAATAATTTCAAAAACATTCATTTAAACCCAGAATTTGAAAAGAAATTATGCTGTCTTGGGGGAAAAGCTCACTCACTGCCTTAGTTTCTATATTATAAACAAAAATACAAAATCTTAAAAAGATTTAGGATGTTTCGCATTTTGAGTAAAACAATAGGAAGAGCTTAACATGTAGGCATAATATGAGGATGTCAAATAGAACAAGACTCAATTGCTGACTTCAATTAGATTAAATTCAGATGGAGAAGGGATAAAATTTAACACAACTAACTAATAAAAAATTGAACATCAGTTTATGAGAGGCACAGATAAAATTCTAGACAGAATTAATGCAAGGAAAGCATAATTTTGGCATAGGAGTTAGATTGGGACAGGAAATGTAGAAAATGGATGATTTGAGCTAGGTCTCTATAAATTACTAGAATTTCATTTCATGTAAATGTAGGTAGTAGAAAATGACAGCTTTGGGTGAGGTTTTAGGATTTTTAATAGGGAACCAGAGACTTCATCTGTTCCATTCAGATGGCTGTTTCATAATCAGCTACTTGCAAGTGCCTGTAGTGCTCTGGATGCTGACATGGTAAACTCCTGCATAAAAGTGTGACAAAGCAGACAGGTAGCAGGTGTTAGTTTTATTCCCAATTTGGGGTTGATTGCTATTGAAGCTATTTAAGAATCATGAAACTGAATTTTATATCTCCACATACTTTCCTTATGTAATGAAGATAATTATTCTAAAAATAATTGGGCTGACATTTCTATGGTATTACTTGCAAACCTGAGTGTCATAATCTTAGAAAAAGAAAGGTTGAATTTCAAATTATTGTATCTTATTTGTAGTACAGTTATTTAGTGCTTTCTGCCCTTGGGATTGCTTTTTAGACTATGAATTGTTCAGTCATTTCAGGGTATGAATAGATATTCATGTAAGCTGAACAATATGTAACAGTAATAACTGGAATGTTGGATATATGTTTTAATTATGGGGTCCTTAGGAAGATGTCATGACCCATTTATTTATAGGACAAACGCATTTAATTGTCTTTAAAGACAGCAAACTCTTGACATGCTGAAGTGATTTTTTTAAGCTTTTATACCAAAACACAAGCACATATACAAGTTAGCTATACAATCCAAGTCTTTATATATTTATTGAGTATATACTAAATGTAATGCCTGAACTAAGGATAAAAACACACAATATTGAAACCCAATTTCAGCTCTCCCAGTCTTCTTGGGAGACACATATATTACAGATCAGGTCATAGCTTTTGATCTAGCCAAGAAAAGTGAGGGGTAGTTAGAAAGGTAAGAAGAGAGCCAAGAGGTGAACAGTGAATGCAAACTAATGTGCACCAGAGGATAAGTTGATCAACAATGTTAAAATTTGCCAGATGTAACAGTAATAATTACTAAGAAAGACTTAAGAGGAATTGATGCAAACCTGATGGGAAAAAAACATCCATTCATATGAATCTGAGGAAATATATAAGCTTGAAAAAATATCTAAACTTGAAAGAAATTATTTTGCAATGATTTTAAGATAAAAAATAAAATTAAAATACTTTTACCAAATAACTATTAGTCACTATTATTAAGTTCAACATTGCTCAGTGAACTGTTATTTTGTAAACTCATCCTTTCTCTTAATTGTTCAGAAAGCCTTAATTATGCCCTATTATTTAAATCTTCACTTTCTTTCCCCTGTGTTCTAGAGAAAAGCATGCTGAACTAAGGAGTCAAGACACATGAAAAAGATAAATTACCTTGTCATGCATTATATTGGATAAGGCACTTCACTTGTGTATTCATCAATTTATTCATTTGCAAAATAAGGTGGTTAAAACAGAGATCTGCATGTCTCCTAATCTTAAATAATATACTGTAATTATATAAGTCACATGTCTGATAATATATTACTGATCAAAATAAAAGCATTCACTTCTCTGCGACTCTTTTTTGTTTATTTGTTTGTCAAATAGTGACTGAACAGGGCCATGAGGTAAAAGTGTATGAATTTAGGATTTTCAAGTAGGAGGATCATTGCCCTAGAGGTAGGAATAGCCTTTGCGGACATCTAGTCTAACTCCCTTACTTTTCAACTTAAGAAACTAAGACCAAGACTAGTGAAATAACTTGACCAAAGTTACATTGCTTTTAAGTTGAAAAGCTGTCATTGGAATTGACTCTTAATTCAACTCTTTACTCTGCCAAGCTCCTTACCTCTTTTCAGCTCCATTCAATTAAATAAAAATGACACTGATTTCAAAATATATACCAGTCAGAAAGAAAACATGGTGTAGTGATTAGAGAGCTGACTTTTAAGTAAAAGATTCCATATCTCTGACACATATTGACTATGTGATTTTGGTCATGTCATCCAACTTTTCAGAGCTCTGAGAAATAATTGAATTGTCTAAACTGAGGAGCAGATGACAATCTACTTTGGTAGATGGACTCCTAATTGGGAGTAACCTAAACCAACAGAAACAGAAGTACTGTCCACCAGATGTGCAAGTGACTTGTCATTATTATGCTACAATGTTTCTATAACATAACTGGAGAGAGAAGGGAAGGAAAGCTCCCCATCAGCACCTGATAAAATTGAAGATTGAATTGAAATTGAGAGAATTCTCTCCTTTATATTTTTGTCTTCTCATTCTATCTTTACCCTGTAATATTTATCTTTATATGCATCTTTTAAGTACCCTATCTTTCTTTGGGACTCCAATATCAACTTTTTTTTTTCTTTTAGGTTTAATTTTTTTCCTGTGGTCAAGAAAATGTATAGGATTCATTTTTACAAGATTTTGTATCTGCAATTTTTTCTCTCCCTCTCCTCCCATCTTTAGAAAATGGTAGGCAGTTCAACACAGTGTATAGATATGTCATCATGCAAAAAAAAAAAATCCATATTAGTCATAGTTGTGTAATAGAATCAGAATTATAAAAACAAAAGAAAGGATACAATAAATGAAGAAAATATGCTGCCATTTGCATTCAGAGTATAACTGTTCTTTATATAGCTATGTATAGCATTTTACTTTGTGAGTCCTTTGTATCTGCCTTCTATCAATGTGTAGCAAAGAAGAGCTGAGCTATTCATAGTTGATCATGATACAAACTTGCTGTTACTATGTACCATGTTTTCCTGGTTTTTGCTTTGCATCGGTTCATAAAAAACTTTCCAGGATATTCTGAAATCTGCCTGACCATCATTTCTTATTGCACAATAGTATTCCTTTACATTCATAGACAAAAACTTGTTCATCCATTTCAAAATTGATGGGCATCCCCACAATTTCCAATATTTTGGCAACACAGAAAGGACTGTTGTAAATATTTTCACACGTATAAGTCATTTTCCCTTTTTGTGATCTCTGTTATACAGACCTAATAGTGGTATTGATGGTTTTAAGAGCATGCCCAATTTTATAGCCCTTTGGGCATAGTTCCAAATTTCTCTCCTGAATGGCTGGATCAGTTTACAACTCCAACATAAATGTATCAGTGTCCCAATTTCCCCACACCCTCTCCAACATTTATCATTTATTCTCTTTGTCATATTACCCAATCTGATAGGTATAAGGTAATATCTCAGAGCTTTAATTTCCAATTTTCCAATTCTCTAATCAAAAGTGATTTAGATGGGAGCAGAGCCAAGATGGCAGAGTAAAAGCACAGACTTCCTAGAACTCTCCCCCCAAACCAAGTCAAAGACCTATAAAATAACTCTAAACAAATTCTGGAGCTACAGAACCCACAGAAATGATGAAGTGACACAAATCTCCATCAAAGACACTATGTAAGGTCTATGGGAAGCATCTATCACACCAGACTGGGAGCAGAGTGCAGTCCAGAATGGGCCACATTGGCACAGACAGTACCTGAACAGACCTTGAGGGAACAGAATCCCTGGTACCTGTGGTAGTTTCCAGAATTCATGACCCCAAAATACCCAGGACAAATTGGAAGTTTAGTGGAAAAAACCTATTGGACCTATGTGAGAGAGATGTTGTTATTGTGTTTGTCCTTCTTTCTCAAAGAGGACCATGACATCAAGATGATAGGTATGAGTGAGTATCCTGGTCTGACTTCAGTCCCAGGGTGGCAGAAAGGGCAGAGGAACACATGGCCACAGCAGCAGCAACAACAATAGGAACAACAGCAGCTGCTGTTTCTGGAGCTCTAGGCCCAGATTGTGGTGGGATCTAACAGCTGACAGTACACCCCCAAACCACCACTGGAAGTAGAGAAATACTTTGACAAAGAGCTAAAACAATCAAGGAAATGGCTTGAGATATCAGCAAAAACTAGGAAGAAAAGAATCACAGTATAGAATCTTACTTTGTTAACAAGGAAGACGAAAATATGCAAACAGAAGAAGATAGCAAAGCTCCTACATCCAAAGCCTCCAGGAAAAATATGATTTGGTCTTAGGCCATGGAAGAACTTAGAAATGATGTTGGAAATCAAGTAAGAGAAGCAGAGGAAAATTGGGAAGTGAAATGAGAGTGATGCAAGAAAATCATGAAAAATGAGTCAACTGTTTGCTAAAGGGGCCCAAAATTGCTGAAGAAAGTAACACCTTAAAATAGTCTAACCCAAATGGCAAAAGAGATTCAAAAAGTCAATTAGGTGAAAAATACCTTAAAATCAGAATTGGTCAGATGGAAAACAAGGTCCAAAAGTTTACTGAAGGAAATATTTCCTTAAAAATTAGAATGGAGTAGATGGAAGGTAATGTCTTCATGAAAAATCAAGTAATTATAAAAACAAAACCAAAAGAATGATAAAACAGCACAGTATGTGAAATATCTCATTGGAAAACAACCAACCTGAAAACAGATCCAGGAGAGACAATTTAAAAATTATTGAACTACCTGAAAGCCATGATCAAAAAAGAGCCCAGGCATCATTTTTAGTAAATTATCAAAGGAAACTGCCCTGAGGGGAACAAAGGGGAAAATAGACATTGAAAGAATCCACCAGTCACCTCCTGAAAGACATCCCAAAAGCAAACACCTAGGTATATAGTAGCCAAATTTCAGAGCTCCCTGGTCAAGAAGAAAATATTGCAAGCAGCCAGAAAGAAACAATTTGAAGATTATAGAAACACAGTCAGGGTAATGCAAGGGCTAGCAGCCTCTATATTAAGGGATCTGAGGACTTGGAATATGATATTACAGAGGTCAACGGATCTGGGATTAAAACCAAGAATCAGCTATCTAGCAAAACTGAGTATAATACTTCAGGAAAAGTGGTCATTCAATGAAATAGAGAACTTTCAAGCATTCTTGATGAAAAGAACAGAACTGACTAGAAAATTTGATTTTCAGATAAAAGAATCAAGAAAAGCATGAAAAGGTAAACAGGAAAGATTAATCATAAGGGACCTACTAAATTTGAACTGTTTACATCCCTACAGGGAAAGATAATATTTGCAACCCTTGAGACTTTTCTCATTTAGGGTACTTTGAGGGAATATATAGATACAGATATAGATATAGATATAGATAGATGCACATACATACATACATGCATATATATGTATATATACATGCATGCATACATATAGACATATAGACAGAGACAGAGAGATAGAGACAGAGAGAGAGTCAGAGAGACGGAGGGCACAGGTGAGTTGAATATGAAGGGATGATACCTAAGAAATGAAATTAAGGAGAGAGAGAGAGGAATGTATTGGGAGAAGGAGAAAGGGAGAAATACAAAGGGGTAAATTATCTCTCACATGAAAGAGGCAAGAAAAAGGTTTTTCAATGGAGGGGAAGAGGGGAAATGAGAGAGTAAGAGTGAACTTTACACTCATTAGATTTGATTTAGTGGGGGAATAACATGCACGCTGAATTTGGTATGAAAATCTATCTTACCCTACAGAAAAGTAGGGGGTCAAGGAATAAGCAGGTAGGTGGGGGATGATTGAAAGGAGAGAAAATGGAAAGAGTTGGTAATAAGAAGTAAATACTTTTGAGGAGGGACAGGGTCAAAAGAGAGAACAGAATAAATGAGGAGGCAGGATAGGAGGGAAATAGTGTTTCACAACATGACTGTTATGGAAGAGTTTTTCATGACTACACATGTATAACCTGTATTGAATTGCTTGCTTTTTCAATGAGGGTGGGTGGGGAGGTGGAAAAAGAGAGAATGTTAAAAATTATTTTTACATGAAATCGGGAAATTAGACATATGGACAATGGGGTATAAAAATCTACTTTGCCCTAGAGGAAAATAGAGGGGAACGGGATAAGAGAAGGGATGGGTACGATAAAAGCGAGGGCAGATTGAGGGAAAAGGAAATCAGAAGGTCCATTGTGTTGGGGTATTCAGAGATGGCAGATGGGGAGAAAATTTGAAATTCAAAATCTTGTGGAAGTGAATGTTGAAAACTAAAAATTAATTAATCAATAAAAAGTGATTTAGAGCACTTCTTCAATATACCTACAGATAGTTTTGATTTCTTCATCTTTCAACTGACTGTTCATACCATTTGACCATTTATCAATTAGTGAATGGTATGTATTCTTATAAATTTGACTCAATTATTTATATATTTGAGTAATGAATTGTTTCCCAGCTTTCTGCTTTCCTTCTACTCGTAGTTGCATTGTTTTTGTGCAAAAGCTTTTTAATTTAATATAATCTAAGTTATTGTTATTATTATTACTTTGACTTTTTGTAATACTCTCGATTTCTTGTTTAGTCATGATTTCTTACTGTCCACACAGTTCTGATAAGTAGACTATTCTTTGTACTTCTAACTTGCTTATTGTGTCACCTTTTATGTCCAATTTATGCATCCATTTTGAAGTTATCTTGCTATGTGGTGTGAGATATTAGTCCATACCTGTTTTGTGTCTTATTGTTTTCTGGTTTTCACAGAAGTTTTCATCAAATAGGGAGTTCTTATTCCCACAGTTGGGATCTTTGAGTTCACTAAACACTAGATCACTACAGTAATTGACAACTTTTCTGTAGGGTAAGATAGATTTTCATACCAAATTCAGTGTGCATGTTATTCCCTCCCTAATCTGTTCCACTGATCTACCACTCTATTTCTCAGCCAGTACCAGATAGCTTTCATGACTACTGCTTTTTAATATAGTATGAGATCTGGTATGGCTAGGACACCTTTCTTTGTAATTTTTAAAAATCAGTTCTCTTGATATTCTTGATCTTTTGTTGTTCCAGATACATTTTATTGACATTTCTTTGAGCTCTAGAATTTTTTTTTTTGTTATTTGAATTGGTATGACACTGAATTGATAAATTAGTTTATGCAGACTTGTCATTTTTATTATATTGGCTTGAACTACCCATTAGCAACTGATAATTTTCCAATTGTTAAGATCTGATTTTATTTATGTGAAAAGTATTTTATAATTTTATTCTTATAGTTGCTGGTTTTGTATTGGCAGGTAGATTCCCAAATAGTTTACATTGTCTACAACTATTTTAAATGAAATTTCTCTTTCTATCTCTTCTTGCTGGGTTTTATTGATCATAGTAAGAAATTTATGTGCATTTATATTATATCATGAAACTTTGCAAAAGCTTTTTATTTTTTCAAGTAATTTTTAGCTAATGCTCTAGTGTTCTCTGAGTATCTGTTAACTCATTGCCTATTTTAATGCCTGCCATTTCTTTTACAACTCTCATTATTATAGCTAATATTTCTAATACTATATTAAATAATCGTTGCTATAATGAGCATTCTTGCTTCCCTCCTGATCTTACTGGGAAGGCTTCTAGCTCATCCCCATTACATATAATGCTTCCAGGTGGCTTCACATAGATATTGCTTATCATTCTAAGGAACACTCCATTTATCCCTATTCTCTCTAGTGTTTTTAATAGGAATGGCTGAAAGTTTTTCAGCATCTATTGAGAGAATTATATTTCTTTTGATTTTGCTATTGGTATGGTCAATTATGTTGATAATTTTCATAATACTGAACCAGTTCTGCACTACTGATCATCTGGTCGTAACGTATATTATTGCAATATAGTTCTGTGATCTCTTTGCTAGTATTTTTTTTTTCATTTTTTGCATCAATATTCTGTAGGGATATTGGTCAATAATTTTCTTTCTCTGTTTTAGGTCTTCATGGTTTAGGTATCAGCACCATATTTGTGTCATAAAATGAATTTGGCAAGACTTGTTATTCTTCTATTTTCCAAATAGTATATACAGTATTATAATTAATAGTTTTTATTGGTTTGGTAGAAATCCCTCATGAGCCAATCTGACCCTGTTTTTTTTCTTTTTTTCCCCTAGGCAGTTCTTTAGTGGAATATTCATTTTTTTTTTCTAAAATGGGGTCATTTAGGCATTCTACTTTCTGTTCTGGTAATCTAGGTAATTTGTATTTTTGTAAATGTTCATCCATTTCACTCAGATTGTCAGATTTATTAGCATATGATGGGGTAAATATTTCCTAATGATTGCTTAAATTTCTTCTTTATTGGTGCTGATTTCACCCATTTCATTTTTGATACTGTGTATTTGGTTTTCTTCTTTTTTTTCTTTTTATTCAAATTAACCAATGACATATCTCTATGATTGTTTTTCCTCCATTAAACCAGCTCTTAGATTTATTAGTTCAATAGTGTTTTTTTTTTTAAATTTGCAATCTTATTAATCACACCATTGATTTTCAAGATTTCCAATTGGCCACTCAATTAGGGATTTGAATTTGTTCTTTTTCTAGTTTTTTTTTTTTTTTTAGTTGTATGCCTAATTCATTGGTCTGTTCTTTTGTCATTTTTTTAAATGTGAGCATTTAGAGAAATACATTTTCCTTTAAGCACTGCTTTGGCTGTATCCTATAAATCTTAGTATGTTGCCACATTGCTGACGTTCTTTGTAATGGAATTATTGATTGTTTCTCTGATATGTTCTTTGACCTACTTATTCTTTAGGATTGGACTGTTTAGTTGCCAATTAGTTTTTGACCTGCATTTCCACTATCCTTTGTTCATTGCAATTTTTATTGCATTGTGATCTGAAAATAATACATTTACTCTTTCTGACTTTTTACATTTGATTTTGAGTTTTTTTATGCGATTATGTAGTGATGTTTTGTGCATGTAGCATGTGAAGGTAGTGAAGGTAGTGAAGTGCTGGTAGTGAAGTGAAGGTACCATGTACCACTGAGGAAATGCGATATTGCTTTTTGTTCCCATTCAATCTCCTCTTGGAGGAGTTGTCATATCTAACTTTTCTAGTATTTTATTTATCTGCTTAGTTTCTTGTTAATGATTTTTGTTGTATTTATCAAGTTCAGAGTCAGATATCAGTTCAGATGAATGTATTCGGTCATCTAGCTTATTTATTTTTCCTTTTATAATAACACATAATTCTCTAGTTAATTTTTCAACCACAACAAATGCCTACTAGTCTATTACTTTGTTCTGACTTGTCCTTCATGTCCATCTTCCAGAAATTAAAACCTTCTCAATCACACAATTACTTTTAATAATTAAAGCACATTTTATTGATTTTCTTTTCATTATCTTTTTTTTTAATCCTAGTATCCTTTCTTCTCCCTTAGTCCTCTCCCCTCACCTTAATCCCTGATCTTAGATAGAATTAGAGGAAGCTGCTTCAGCACAAGCATAATGTCTAATTTTGTATTTCTAGCCCCTAGCATAGTACCTGGAAAGGAGTATGCATTTATTTATTTTACTAAAACGTACAAAAAAAGAAAAAGAAACATATTATAAACTTATATATTGAACCTTAAACACAAAATAAGGGGAGAAAGCATGTCATAATGCATAGCAGAACATAAGGGAGGATTCAAAATGTATTGCATTTTAAGAAGTACTATATAATAAATACTACACGTTGTTTTGAGGGTTGTCCACCATTGCTTTGCTTTCTTGTAATTATATTTTGGTTCTCTATTCTGCACGTTATTTTTTTCCTTTTCATCCTCTGCTTTCTGGAAAGCTACAATTAAGTATGGATATATTCGTATAGAGATATATACATACACACACGCATACACACATGCACACACACACATATATATATTTACACATATATACATGTATAGATTTATACCTTCCCTAACAAATAATACTTCTGATGTTTATTTTTATGTTTGTCCACATCTATCTTCCATCCCTCCTAACTCCTCTGCTTTACCTCTACCTGTTACCTTGCCCTTCTTTTATTTCACCTTCTCCCTCCTCCAAGCATCTCTCCCTTACCCTTTCATTCTCATTATTCTAAACACCATATGCCTCCCTTTAACCTATCACTGCAGCCTCCTCTCGAATTGCCTCCCATATCCTCTCCCCCTCCCTATCCTCAACATTTTATTCCTTTCTGAATTTAGAAGACTTTTATAATCATATATATGTGTGTGTGTGTGTGTGTGTGTGCGCGCACGCATGTGTGTGTATGCATGTCTGTATGTATGTGTATATATTGTTCTCTCTTGAACCCATTCCCAGTACTAACAATCCTCCCATGTCTAATTGCTCTGTGTCACTTCTTCCTCTTTCAACTCATTAATATAAAATTATTACTCTTTTTAGCAGTTCCTAAACTGTTTTACTTTTTAAAATCATGACATACTCAGGTCTACTCCAATCTTTCTTACAAGTTACCCAATTTCTAATAACAATATTAGAAATATGTATTATATTTTACATGCATAAAAGATAAATGAACTGTTATTATTGAATCCTTTGTAATCAGTCTTTGGTATGTACCTTGTATTTTTCTTGTCTCTTGTCTTCCAAATCTTCTAGTAAGTTCAGGTATTTTTTAATCGAAGCCCTGAAAGTGTGAAAATTCATTAAACGTCCATTTTTTAATTCAGAATTATGTTTAGCTTTGCTGCGTATGATATTTTCATCCAGAACTTCAATTCTTCTGCTCTTTGATATATAAAATACCAAGATCTGTGTGATTCTAATTGTAGCACTGCCATATTTCTTTTCTTGTTACTCATAATAATTTACATTCAGCTGAGAATTTCAGTACGTGACTATAATATTCATATGACTTTTCCTCACAGGACTTGTTTCAGGTGAAGAACCAACAGATTTTTTTTCAATTTTTTACTTTCCCCTTTAATTCCAATGCTTCAGGACAATTTTATTTAATTGTGTCTTGTATTATTTTACCAAGACTGTTTTTCCTGATCGTGGCTTTAAGGCAGTTTGATTATTCTTGTTTTCTTGATGTGTTCTCCAAATCACCTGTTTTTCTTGTGACATGTTTTGCATTCTCTTCTATTTTTTTCATTCTTTATGCTTTATTCTAAAATTTCTTGATCTCTTACAACTTCACTGGCTTCCTCTCCTTAATTCTGATTTTCAAGACGTTATTTTCTTCTTTAAGATTCTGGATTTCCTTTTCTAATTGGTTCATTTTCTTTTTATAATCTTCTTGTTTTACTTGGATTGTTCTTATTTTTTCCTCAGTCTCCCTCATTTGATTTTTAAAGTACTTTATTTTTAAGTTTTTCTCTGATGTTTTTTGAGCAGGTGATCATTTAACATTACTCTTTGGGGGAGCAAAGGATTTCTTTACTTCAGGATGCTTCTCTGAAGACGAACCTCAGTTTACTATATTCACATAGTAACTCTCTATGTTTGGACTCTTTCTCCTTTTTCTGTGTATCATTCTTTTACTTGTAGTAACTTTATTTTTGCAAATACCTCTAGTCTTGAGATATTAATGATGGTGATTCTGTCCTCAGAACCTCTTTCAGTTCTCCTCAGTGACATGGAACTGGAACCAAGGTCTCCAGTTTCCTGTAAGTGCCCATTGTCAGAAGTGCCCCTGACTCACTGCTTCTGCACTCACTGGGTGTGTGCTGGGTCCTTCTTGCCAAGGGCTGCATCTCCACATCTGGGTTCGTCATTCCTAGTCAACAGAGGTTACCTCAATCTTCACTTGCTCAGAAACTGAACACCCCTCACTGCCTCAGGGGTAAAAGTTCCTGCAGGTGGGGCTGAGGTTGCTTCCCAACACAGCTAATTGGAGAATTTGCACTTATCGTTCAAGTAAACCTAGGTCCTAGCCTCGAGATGTTTACACTTCATGGGACCCAAACCTCATTATGGGATTTTTCTTTTGATCCTCTCCTATTGTCTCAGGAGCACCCTGGTTCTGCCCCTCCTCTTATTTATTGTTACTCCTCCATATTCTCCCTGAGGTACTTTTTCATCTCTTGTGGAGAAAAATCTTGAGAGCTTGGAATTTCTTAACTAGTCCACCATCTCTCCAGAATTCTTTCAGCTGTATGCATTTAATAGATGTTCCACAAATGTATAAATAGGAATTTTCTTCATGTATTAGATCACAAAGAAAATCTCTAAAATTCAAAATGTTCACTCAATTCTGATTGATTCGACATGGCAAGCATAGAAGTAGAATTCTGATATTTGGATTAAATATAAGCATATGACTAGAATTCTGACATATAGTTTGATTTTTATCATAGACCAGACATCTGAGTCTTCATTTTTGCATGTTGTTGAATAGACACTGCTAAAACATATATTTCCTCCAATAATTTCATAAATAAATTGAATTCATTTGAATGTCAGTGTTTCACAATGGAAGAATATTTTTTTTAAAAAATAAGATTTTGAATGAAACTAATTGGCACAAGAATAATATATTTTCAAGATGTTATGATAAGCACTGTGGCAAAGGGGATAGAAAGCTGAGTCAGCACAAGACAGGTTCCATCATACCTCTTTACATACTAGCTGTGTTACCCTATGCAGGCAATCTCTCAGAGGTCTAGGTGGTTCTGTAAGACTATAATTTGTACAATATTTGTTAACCTTAATTTGTAAACATATTTATCTTTCTTAGATCTATCTACTTATTTGTTTATTTATCCATATAGCATTCTATTCATAAATCTATATATTTTCTCCCTTCCTTCTTTCCTTTCTTTTTCCCCCTTTATGCTTTGAATTTCTTTCAGAGACTAGAAATATAGTAGCCATTAACAGGTCTGATAAACACTTTCCCCCAAAGTTTATTCATTTATTTGTTTTCAGTTTTCAACAATTACTTAAACACACTTCAAATTTTCTCCTCCTCTTTCCCTCCTCCCTCTCCAAGAGGGCATATAATCTTATATGGCTTCTACACATGCATTCTTATTAGATATATTTTCACATTGGTCATATTGCATAGAAGAATGAAAATGAATGGGAGAAACAAGAAAAAACAAAATATAATAGAGAAAATAATCTGATAAACACACTTAATAGGAATGAAAGTTATTTTTTACTCCATTTTTACCATGTTATGTTTTCCCCTCCCCTAGGGGATGCTAGAGATTTGACATGCTCCTAGTGATTCAACATGCTGATGTTGGACTTAATGAGGATGCTGACCAACATAGATCACCATAGCTGAGAACTGCAGAGCCCAAGAGATGTGTTACCCTAAACTTCTCCCTTAGCTGTGATAAGAAGCATGGATAGCCATGTCTGGTGAAAGAGTTATTTAATCTGAAAGATCCTGAAACTGATGAATTCAGTTTTGTGCCAAATGAATAAACAAAAAAGGACTGGCAAGAGGGAGACACAAAAATCTTTTCAAAAGGGCTACCTAGATCTCTTATTTTAAAGAAGTTCTGGAAACTAAAGGGGGTTAATTTCAATTGATGAGTGTCTGGACAAATCAGATTATATAAATACAATGGAATACCATTTTGCCATAAGAAATTATGAAAAGGGTCATTTTAGAGAAATCTGGGAAAATTTCTATGAATTGATAAAAAATTAACTGAGTAGAATCAGCAGTACAATTTAATCAAAAGTATTATGAAAATACACAACTTTGAAAAGTTAAAATTCTGATCAAAGGAAAAGGAAGGACCAATTATGATTCTAGAAAGCAAATTATTGAGCATAATACCCATCCCTTGGCAAGTAGATGGTTACCTGAATATACAATAAAGAACATGTGTATTTTTGTAAATAGTCAGCAAATGATTTTATTTTACTTGGCATTTTCTTTTTAAAATCATTTTTTCCTTTTATTTCAATAGAAGTGAAGGAGAAAGAAAAAAAAAGATTCGTATTTGAGAAAAAGAAAAATAATTAAAAAGATAAGAGCTGGTTTCATTTTTCTTTAAAAAAGTATTTATGGAATCTAGCTGAAAAGCATTAGTTTATTTTTTTTTTATTTCAAATATCACACTTTAGAACATAAGTCTCTATAAGAGCTAGTGACATTGATCAGACTGGTGCATTTTTACTGACGTCCAAAGTCCAGAATGATGAAAGTTTTCAATAAATTGTTGTTCTTGTTCAGTCCTTTCAATTGTCATCAATTCTTCAAGACCTTATTTGAGCTTTTCTTGTAAAAGTTACTGGAGCAGTTTGCCTTGTCCTTCTCCTACTCATTTTACAGATGAGGAAACTGACATAAACTGTGTTAACTGATTTGCCCAGTGTAACACAGCTAGTAAGTGACTAAGGCAGAATTTGAACTTGTCTTCCTGACTCCAGGGTCAGTGAGCTATCCATTGTGGCACCCAAATGCTATAAAAGTATTTGTGGGGGTGTTATCTAAGATTATACTTGGGATTGTAGTTGATGACACATTGAGCAAGTTTTGGCATATGAATATAATGAAATAATATTATAAAAAATAATGAAGATAATTTTTTTCACAGTAATTTGCAAAGCCTTGTATGGATGAATGCAGAGTTAAAGGCACAAAGCCAAGAGAACAATTTATACTATAAAAACAAGAAAACGGTATTGTAAAAATGAACAATGTTGAAGGAATTAAGAATGCATATCAACTGTTATTTCTCTGGACCCATGAAAAAGAACACTACTCAACTCATAGCAGAGAAATGGTGGGTTAATTATGCAAAATGTAACTCATTTTAAGTGTGGAATTTATTTTGTTTGACTAAATATTTATTACAAGAAATTTGTTTTCTTCTTGTTTCTTATCCATGGGTTGTGGGGAGGGAGAAGAATGACCCTAGAAGTCTGTGTGAAATTGGGAATTATTGGTATTAAAGTTGAAGCTCATGCTCTTCTCACACAAAGTAAGATCTAAATAATTGGAACAGAACCATTTGCTCATGCATAGAGTGAGCTAAAACAATAAAAATGGCCATTTTCCCTAAATTAATTTAGGTATTCAGTAGCATACCAAACAAACTACCAAAAAAATTTTATAGTATTGGAAAAAATCATAAAAAAATTCATCTAGTAAAGCAAAAGGTCAAGAATACCAAGTGAAATAGTGAAAAATAGATGTAAGGGAAGGAAGTCTAGCTGTATCAGATGTAAAACTATGTGACAAAACATCAATCAACAAGACTATAAGGTACTAACTAAGAAATAGAGTGATGAATCAGTGCAATAGGTTAGGTATGAAAGACAATGGGCAAGGACTAGTAATTTACTGTTTGATGAATCCAAAGACTCCAGCTTCTGGGATAAGAACTCACCATTTCACAGAATGTGCTGGAAAAACTGGAAAACAACATGGCAGAAACTAGGTATAGACCTACATCTTTCAACATATGCAAAGATAAGGTCAAAATGGGTACATGATTTAAATATAAAGAGTGATATCATAAGTAACTTAGGAGAGCAAGGAAAGTTTTCCTGTCAGATCTGTGAAGAATTGAAGAATTTATGACCAAACAAGAGACAGAGATTGTTATGATATGCAAAATGGACAATTTTAATTACATTAAATTGAAAGGTTTTTGCACAAAGACAATGCAACCAAGATTAGAAGGGAAGCACAAAGCTGGGAAACAATTTTTTACAACCTGTGTCTCTGATAAAGGCCTTGTTTTTAAAATATATGTAGAATTCACTCAAACCTGTCAGAATACAAGTCTCTCCCCAATAGATAAATGGTCATAGGTTATGAACAGCAAGTATTCAAATGAAGAAATTAAAGCTATCAACAGTCATATGAAAAATGCTCTAAATTATTATGGATCAGAAAAATACAACTTAATAAAACTCTAAAGTACTGCTTCACAACTATCAGATTTACTAACATGGCAAAAAAGGAAAATGATAAATTTTGGAGATGTGGGGAAATTGAAATATTAATGTACTATTGTTGGAGTTGTGAATGAATCCAACCACTCTGAAGAGATACTTGGAACTATGCCCAATGGCATATAAAACTGCATACTTTTTGATTCAGCAACAACACTTCTAGATCTGTATCCCAAAGAGATCATAAAAAGGTAAAAGGCCCCATGTGTAAATACGTGTGCGTGTGTGTGTGTGTGTGTGTGTGTGTGTGTGTGTGTGTGTGTGTGTGTGTGTATACTGCAGCTCTTTTTATGACGGCAAATAATTGGAAATTGAGAGGAGGACCATCAATTGAGGAATGGCTGAACAAGTCGTGCTATATGAATGGAGTGGTATTCCATTACTCTATAGGAAATGATGCTGAGGCCAATTTCAGAGAAACCTGGAAAGGTATACATGAACTGATGCTGAGTGAAGTGAGCAGAACAAGAAGAACATTGTACACAGTTACAGCTACATTGTGTGATGACCAACTTTGATAGATTTAGCTCTTCTCAGGGATACAATGATCTAAGACAATTCCAAAAGACTTATAATGGAAAATGCTATCCACATTCAGAGAAAAAAATGTAGAATCTGAATGCAGATTGAAACATATTATTTTCTCTCTTTACACTCTCTTGTATTTTTCCCTTTTGCTCTGATTCTTCTTTCACAACATTACTAATGAGGAAATATGTTTATGATTGTACATGTATAGCCAATATCTAAGTAGATGCTATCTCAGGGAGGGGTGGAGAAGAAGGGGAAAAATGGAATGCAAAATTTCATAAAAGTGAGTGTGGAAAACTATTTTAACATATAATTGAAAAAATACTATTACGAGAAGAAAAGCAGAGAAATAACCAAAAAAAACCTGAAGTTCAAATAGGAAATAATTCCAGCATGTCATTGACATAGATTTGTTTTTCTTTCTTCTATCTGTCACATTTATTACTACATTTCCATTGATCTCCATGCTGGGCTGTAATACAGATTATCAAATAGATGTAGTATTGAACACAACATTCTATCCCACTTGTTAGGCTTTTGATAAAATATAAAATGACTTCCAAGGGATTAAAGATGTACAAATATATAATAGGAAATCTTATGAATATTTTCTTATTGGAGGTGTTCATATTCAAATAAATATAAGAAACACTAAGTGCTTTAGTTGTGGTTTGGAAAAGTTTACTCATAACCTGATTTTCTGGTTTCATTTACGGTATTGTTAATAAAATTAAGTTCAACCTGGATTTAATAAATACTTATTAAGCATGCAGCAAAGCACTAGTGATTAGTTTCTAGGAGAAATCAATATTTTGATTACACTGAAAAGTTTTGATATAGTTTCATCATATGTAGTAACCAATAAGTGCTATTAAGATAATAAAAGGTGCAGACATACTGAATATAGAGCAAATTCCAAGCTATTGATTTTTTTTGTTTAAGAAGGAAATTTAGACAAAGAAATATTTTAATGTAGGAAACAATAGAAAGATTAACAAAATGATGTCTGCCTCCCTTTCCATATGTAAATTTTGACTTCGGTAATTAACTGTAAATGGAACTACATCTCCAGGATGGAAACTGGCCAGATTGGACCAGAAGGTAATTCCCACTGATTAGTTTATAGTGGTTAATATTAGCAAATGGGGGACTATTGCTTCTTCATATGTTCCTATTATTCCCTACAGAGCAGCATCCTATCTAAATGTCTCTCATTGCCACATGTCTATTTCAACAGGAAAGTAACCTTTTAATCAATTAACTTTGGTTTTACAACAGGGATATATATTTTATGGTCTCGAATGTATAAATGATAGAAAATCGCAAAGAATCATGATTGTGTAATCAAATTTCCTTCATATGAGGTTAAAAAAGATTCTAAATAAAGAATTTCTTATTTAGAATATAAAATATTCATTTATTTAAAAAAAAAAACTACTTCTGTTATTCAGATATAGCACCCTGTAGCAGCACCCACTTAGGGTATGTCCAGTTGACATTTTGGTCAAGCTCATGGACTCCACTCCACCCCTTTCAGAAGGTATACTGAAGATTTCTCATGCTTTCTGTCAGTCATGGTTAATTACCAGATTTTTTTCTGTATCATGAAAATAAGTCTGAATTGGCTGCTGATCTGAAGCTCTATGAATATAACAAGGAGTCCAAATGGCTCTTGGTGCTCTTCTTTCTGTTATCCTGGAAGTATTGAGGGGGGGCAGAGTCTGGGCTAATAAGACAGAGTAGGACAGCTCTGTCTATCTCTCATCTAGCCTAAAGCTGTGAGAACATGAGCGGCATCTTTGACTTCTTTCATTTTATTTTCCTCATACAGAGGGCCTTCTGAGAAATCAGACAGCTAGTGACATTTTCCTTCTTCCTCAACCTTTGAGAAGTAGGCTTCTGTAGGAACAGGCTAGTGCCAAGTTATTCCCTACCAGAGTAGTTGCAGCAGCAACAGCATCAGAAGTAACAGACCACAAGGAAAAAAAAAAAGAACTACCAGCAAGGAACAACCACTATAAAGTAATTTTTGCCATAACTGGACAAGGCTAGTACAGAGAAGAAATGCAAAATGGAAAATCAGCAGCCTTGCAAGCACTCTGTTCAATGAGACTTAATTATCGGCCTTCCATCAGGAATATTAGGTTACTCAATTAGCTTCTAATCATGTGCAATATGCATAGTGAGTATCAATTATTTACTGTGTAATAATAGAACTATTCTATGCCTGATTCATAGACTCATGTTTACATTTTGTACTTCCTTTATTTGTGTTTTGTGCGATGGGAGAATACGAGATCATATGTGGGACCCAAAGATGAATTTCTTTCTCAGTTATCCAAGAGCAGAATAGAATGATATCCCTTTTGAGAAGTAAAGCAACATTTTTGGACAAACCAAGACAGTAGGTTAAGTGTGAAGATTTGCAAAGGTCACCAATCACTGTGGCTTCATTTTAGTGATGCCTAAATAGTCACTTAGACAGTCACGATTTTTTTTTCTCATCTAAGGAGAAGGAAGAAAGAAAGTCCTTCATTTTGACAGACTAATATTAAGTATTTCAATGAACTATGAAACCCTTTTTCATCAGCAAATGAGTAATCATGAAAATGATGAAAGCAACGCAATAAAATCTAGTTAGTCACTGAGTGAGCATTTATTTTTGTGCCAATGGCCTGATCAGTCTGATTCATGAAAAATTATAGGTTTCTGGAAATAAGATAAAAAATCCCTACTTCTTGGGGTGTATAAGTTGATGTGATTTTCACTACATTAAATGAAGCCTGTGAAATCAATCATTTTAATTTTGTGTAAATGGCACTTAGTAAATAACATGATGGGTTTATGAAGCAGATTGATGATTTTATTTCAAAATGGGGAAATATTCTTCCCTCCAGGTCCTGATTTTGTAAAGATGCTTTCCAATTATTCCTACTACTATAAACTTCTTTGTAATCCCAGAACAAACTTCCTTAATGATTATATTATACATCTAATTTTCTTCCTTTGAACAATTTTGAAAAAATACGTCATAATTTAAAAAGTAGCTAATTGAAACATGCTATTATTTTTAATTTTATTCTTAATCATATTATTTAAAAATCTCTGTGCACTGACATAATGGTAGTTTATAAAATTTTCAAAATCATTATTTTGCAAGGTGAAATTTGAAAACAGTAGATAATCTCTCAAATATTCATTTTGCTTCCTTAGCTGTTGCTAAGGTACATTTCTATCAAGCTGTGATAGTGTATTTGACAAAGTTTTTCATCATGTTTATATAATATTCTTGATAACATAGTAAACATTACTTCCTTTTTTAAAGCAATCTTTCATTTAAATAGCAGAGATTAATATGATTCATATGCACTATGTAGATATCAATCTATTTATAGATGTTTTATACACATGTATACACACATACATGATATACATATATGAACACAAGTGC
The DNA here is from genome assembly GCF_028372415.1 of Notamacropus eugenii. Taxonomy (NCBI): domain Eukaryota; kingdom Metazoa; phylum Chordata; class Mammalia; order Diprotodontia; family Macropodidae; genus Notamacropus; species Notamacropus eugenii. The sequence goes on along the minus strand of NC_092877.1, from coordinate 254,661,029 downwards.
GTATATGCATAAACACACACATATATAAACATACAAATACATGCATGCCTATGTAATGTACAACATGCATTGTATGTGTGTAGGTATGTATGTATAGATACATATATATGTATAGGAAGAGAGAGAGAGAGAGAGAGAGAGAGAGAGACAGAGAGACAGAGAGACAGAGAGACAGAGAGAGACAGAGGGAGGGAGGGAGGGAGAGAACACAAAAAATTATTTCATCAAGGAAAATCAAAGGAACCTTTGGTAATTAGGGTTAACTGTCACCTTTCATATTTGTTTAATTATGATTTTTTATTTATCCTGTAATTAAAATTTTCTTTCTTGAATCATCTAGAATCCTCTTTTGTATACAAATTTCTCCTGGGACTGCCATGAAGTTTCAGAAGCTCAGAACAATTTAGAATTTTTAAAAAGTTCTTTAGTATGTCTTTTTTAAACTGCAAGCAATTCCTCTACATCTTAATGCCAAAAAATTTATCCATAGTGCTTAAGTGTTACAGCTTATTAAAAGGACCTCAACTGTTTGTCATTTAAGTCTTTTGATCATTTAGAAAGGCCCATAGACATCTCTCTGGTCACTTTTGTAAACTACAGAAACAGAAATGGAAAAGTTAGTTACATCTTTAAAGAAGGTCCCAACCTTCTGTCTTTGATAAGGTTAGGACTAACGGATGATTCTACACTAATTGGCACACATTTCTGTAGTTTGTTTATTCATTAATTAAAATTAAGCTATTAATAGTATCTTAAACTTATCATAGTATAAAAAGCACTTTTTAAACAACACATTTATTCCCCTTATCTTCCTACAAACCACAAATATTTTCTTTTAAAATAGAAAACTGCATCTCTTCTCCCAGAATGTATTTTAGCATGGATAATGTCAGCTCTATGGATAATGGAAGAATTTATGACCAAATAAGAGATAAATAGTATTGCAGCATATAAAATGGATAATTATGATTATGTTAAATCACAAAAAAAGGTTTTATACAAACAAAACTAATACAGTCAACTTCTTTGAAGTAGAAAACTGGGGAAAGATTTAGAGCACATTTCTCTGATAAAGGCATAATTTCTCTAACATGAAAATGATTCAAATATGTAAGAAAGTAATTCATTCTCCAATTAGATAAAAGGTCAAAGGATAAGCTATCTAACAGGCATACAACAAAAAACAAACAAACAAAACAAAACAAAAAAACCCCTCTAGATTACTATTGATTAAAGAAATGCAAATTAAAAGAACTCTGAAGTACAACCTCATACCTATCAGACTGGCTAATAAGACAGAAATCAAAATGACAAAATTTGGATGGAATGTGGGGAAAATATGAGACAATAATGCACTATTAGTGGATTTGTGAATTAATTCTATCATTCTGAAGAAAAATTTGATATAATTCCCCAAAGACTATAAAGTTGTTCATTCCCAGTGACCCAGAAATAACACTATTTTCTTTGTGTTCCTAAAGGGTTTTTTTCTAAAGGAAAAGGACCTATATGTGTAAAAAATATTTATAGCAGCTCTTTCTCTGGTGGCAAAGAATTGAAAAGTGAGAGATTGTCCATTACTTGGGAAATGGTGAACAAGTTGTGGTATAGGGTTGTGAAGAAATACTACTGTGCTATAAGAAATGATTAGCTGGAAGCTTTTGGAAAAAAAAAAAAAACATGAAAAAAATACGTGAACATATCCCACATGATGTAAGCAGAATCAGGGGAAAATTTTACACAGCAACAGTAAAATTGTATCATGATCAACTGAATGGCTTAGATATTCTTATCAATAAAGTGATCCAATACAATTCTGAAGGACTTAATTTAAAAAAATGCTATCCATCTCCAGAGGAAAAAAAAAAATGATAGAATCTGAAGACTGATGGACTCTAGAATCAGATTGATGTATGCTTTAATTTTTTTTCTTTATTTTTATTCTTTTGTGTGGTGATTGTGTTTTCTTTTACAACATAACAAATATGGAAATATATTTTCATTGACTACACATTTGTAACCTATGTCAAATTCATTGCCTTCTCAATAATAGAGAACACAATTTGGAACTCATTCATTTTATAAAAAAATGAGTCTTAAATATCTGTACATGTAATTGTAATCGCTAATTCCAGGGTTAGTTTCAATATATACCCAAAGACAGCAAGAACTCACTTATAAGATTTTTTAACCATCTCACCTGGAAGTAAATATTCATGATAAGCATTGGAAAAGATTTCAACAGACCAGAACATTCAAAGGACAAGAATGAAGAGGATATTTCTCAGAAATTATTGATCATAGGAGGCAAGGTAAGGAGAAGCATGAAAGAGCAATAATTGAATTGAGACAGATAATTTCTCATATATATCACTTGCACTTTGTTGCTTCTTATAGGTGGAGTAGATTATTATAAATATACTGCTAATCAGGTTTCCCTTTAAAATGAAGAGACATGGACAATTGCCAGTTGGCAACAAGAATGAGCTGCTTTTACAATTTTTTTAATAGAAAAATATTTCCTTCAAATAAGGCTCTCTCAATGAGGAATTCATTCAGTCAGTTCATATTATCATATTTTCCACAACTTTTTAAATTAGGAAGTTGCTTAAGTCGCTAAGAGAGTAGACACCTTCCCTAAGTTCTAATATTGTGTAGCTATTGGAAGTAGGACTCGAACCCAGTTATTCCTTCATCCTAGGTCAGCTCTCTATTAATTGTATTTATCAACAGAAAAATCATGTAATTACTTCCAAAGATTCAGGAAAAAATTTGATTAAAATATGACATTCATGTTTAACAAAATAAAAACCAAAAGAATTCTTAAAAAGTTCTCAATATGATATGTATTTAAAAATGAGCAAGATTTATAATTGAGGATTAGAAATCTTTTCAATAATATTGCAGAAGATCCAGGATGTCCTTCTCATCACTACTATTTTACATAATTATTGAAATGCTAACTATAATTATTTGCCAAAAATAGCAAACAATCATAGGTAAGGAAGAGGCAAAATTATGAGAATTCCCAAAATTCAGCAGTAGCAAAAGTCAATGCAAATAAATATTTTGTTCAGTCAAATGGCAGTCAAATGAATTCACAAAATTGATTACTGAAATTTTTATTTCAACTAATATAAAAATGGAAAGAATGAAATAAATTCCATTTGAAACAATTATAAAATTAGCAAAATATCTTGAAGGCAACCTATGAAGATGTATTCAGGGATTATATTATATAGAGGACTATGTTTGGTCCTTGATCAAATTATCCTGCTCCATTACCTTCCACCAGTGCAGAACATAAACAAAGAAACTAAGGGTCATATAATAAGGTATGCAAAAGGTCTGATTAAATTAGAATGGAAACTTCCTTTCCCCAGTTGTTCTTTATTAGTTAGATTGTTGTCTATATACACTTTAAGCAGGAACCAAAAATTAAGTAGTAACCCAGATCCTTACATGTTACATAGCAGATATATATAGCTGTAGGAAAAAAGGCCCTGAGGAATCTCATGGAGATGGAAGCTTGGAGCTGTGGATTAAGATGACTTCCCTAAATGATGAGCACCAAATCCCGGGAATGATGCCATATGAGTGAATTAGGCATGGGTTTTGTCAGGGTGGATTCTTTTTCTCTGAAATTCTTTGCCATTGGGGCTTCTATGAGATAGCTTAGTATTTTCCTATAAAAAATAGATACTCAACAACTGAGGTAGAAGGAATGTCTGAGATTATATTATATGACATAAATGGAATGCTATTATGTCAGAAGAAATGATGACTATAATGAAAGAATTAAATCAGTATTGTAAAACTTTTATGAACAGATACATATTTAGTCAGAGAAGCAGAAGAATAGCTTATAGAATGGCTATAATAATTCAAAGGAAATACACTGAGAGACTTTAGAATCACCAATCATGGCTTCACAGGATTTAGTAGTGAAGCATCATGTCCATTCTATCAAAAAGAATGTATATTTTAGAAAAGAGGCAGAAGCCATGCATACATTGTCAGATGTGGTCAAAGTATTTTCTTTTGCATGGCAAAACTTCTTACAGGGAGGGTTTGTCATTCAAAACAGTAGTCATCAATAAGCAATAAGTACTTTAAAACTATGATCAATGATATATTTTAAATAGTTTCAAGAGTTTCTGACATCATGGCAGACTCTTGGGCACATTTAAAAAATGGTGGGTAGGCTGTGATTTAGCAGCCAGTTGCATAAAGAGTACTGTGTTTATCTATTTAAAGGCCATACTGCTTGAAAAAAGAGAAGACATTGTCTTTCTTTGTAGAAGAGAAACTAATAGGCTAGGACAATGTCTTTTTAATTTCCCAGATTATCAACAAGGCAACTGTTTATGGGGGAAAAATAGTCTTAAATATATACTGAAAAATGGAAAACTGTGGAGAAGCATAGCAGACTTCTGATTTCTTAATGTGTGAGAGAAAGTGAGGGAGAAAAGAGAAAAATAATTTGTGCTAAAATATGTGCAGAGATAAACTGTTTCAGGTCAGGCTTGCTCAAGGGAGGCTATTAAGTTTTCAATGTGCACATTTACAAATAAGGTCTTGGTTATTGCTGTATTGATTGTATAGATTTAAGAAAATGATAGAGAAATTGTTAATAGTGCAAATTACACTTAAATGTGCATCATGAATTGGGTAGACAAGATAGTGGAGCAGAGGAAGCACTCAATAGAGCTCTCCAATAGTCTCTTCCAAACAACTTTAAAATAATGCCACTATTCAAATTCTGAAGTGGCACAGTGAACAAAAGGTCAGTATAAGACATTTTTCAAGGTCAAGAAAATTTGAAGTTCTAAATGAATGAGCTGTAAGGTAGGGACCAGTGGCTGGCCCTGAACTCATGTGGATGTAACACCACTGGTGGTATGTTTTGGTGGTGACAACAGTAGCAACACATTTGGGAGTTCTCAAAATAACTATGATAAAGGGATCTGACAACTGGTCAGAAAGAAGTTAGAGAAGAACCCTGTCCTAGCATTGGGCACAAGACAAGAAACTACTTGGCAACTCCACTGGCATTGGCTTTCCAGAAGGAAGAGGGACGCTTTTGAACCATATGAAGCAGGGGACCTGAGGAGAACTATTGCTTGTTATGCCAAAGGTCCCAGGGCCACATGGGGAAATATTGTTGCCCAAGGGAACAGGACCCCAAGGAGCAGATATGCTTCTAGCCTCAAAAGAGCAAGGATATTAAGCTGCAGAATTATATCTGGGTAAGGATAGAGCACATACCAGGAGAACAGTGACCACATCTTTTCTCAGATTATATAATCATGGAAACACTGAAAACTTCCAAACTCAGAGAGCTAGTTTTGAAAACAACAATACAAGGAACACTGAAACTTGTTACAGTGACTCTCTTCCAACCAGCCAACACACTAGGAACAGAGTCCAACTTCAACATAAAAGTCAAGAACTTTGTGATATAAAGCTCTTATTTAGACAGGAAAGATCAGGACAGAAACTCAGAAGAGCACCATGATGTTAAAAAAAAAAAAAGCCTAATCAAAGCCTCAAAGGAGAAAAAAAAGTTAATTGTACATACACCCAATAGAATTTCTGGGAGAACCAAAATTATTTTTAAAATCTAATAAGAGCAAGGTAAGAAAATTTTGAAGAGACAAGTAACATCTTTGTTAAAGAGGCACAAAAATAGTGAATGAAATACAACCTAAGAAAAGTGGAAAAATGGTAAAAAGAGATATAGAACTTTAGTGATTAAAATAATTCCTTAAAAAGGAGATTTGTGAAGGAATTAGAATAGCCAAGGTAGAAATAAAACTACAATTTTTTGCACATGATATGATGATATATTTAGGAATCCTAGAGAATTAAGTAAAAAACTACTTGAAATAATAAATAATTTTAGCAAAGTTGCAGTATGTAAAATAAGCCCACATAAACCCTTGGCATACCTGTACATTACCAACAAATCCCAAGAGAAGAGATAGAAAGAGAAACTCAATTTAAAGTTACTGTAGACATTATGAAATCTTCGGGAGTATACCTACCAAAACAAAACCAGGAACTATAGGAACACAATTGCAATACACTTTTCACGGAAATAAAACCATATCTAAAGAAATTTAGAAGGGGGCGGAGCCAAGATGGCGGAGTAGAAAGACGCAAATACACATAGCTCCGAACCCACAACCCATAGAACATTTGTATAAAGTAGCTCAAGGCGAATTCTGGAGCAGTGAGGCCACAGAATAGTGGAGCAAAGGAGATTTCTGTTCCAAAGGGACCTGCAAACCTCTCTCAAAAGGTCCATCGCGCTGCAGACGCGGAGCCCAGCCCAGACCTGCCGCAGCCACGGCACCAAGAAAAGCAGATCCGAGCAGGCTTCAGGGACGAGATCTCCAGTGGCCACACAAGGCCCTCCACCCACAGGTGACGGGGGTCGGTGAGAGAGTGTCTTTGGCAGGTTGAGGGGGGAGTGGGGTGCCCCCATGGCTCGAGCCCCCTCGGGAGACAGAAGCTGAGAGGCAGCGGCAGGCTGGGGCTCCCCAAGCAGGCAGGAGCATAGATCCATTGTTGAAGGTCTGTGCATAAAGTCCCTGAGGGAACTGAGCCTGAGAGGCAGCCCTGCCCCAACCTGAGCATCTGAACTTAATCTCACACTGAATAGCAGCCCTGTCCCCACCAAAAGCCCTGAGGCTGGAAGCAGCATTTGAATCTCAGACCCCAAATGCTGGCTGGGAGGATCAGGAGTCAAGGCGGGTGTGAGGAGAATATTCAGAGCTCAAGTCACTGGCTGAGAAAATGCCCAGAAAAGGGAAAAGAAATAAGACTATAGAAGGTTACTTTCTTGGTGAACAGGCATTTCCTCCCTTTCTTTCTGATGAGGAAGAACAATTCTTAACATCAGGCAAAGACACAGAAATCAAGGCTTCTGTGTCCCAGCCCACTCAATGGGCTCAGGCCATGGAAGAGCTCAAAAAGAATTTTAAAAATCAAGTTAGAGAGGTGGAGGAAAAGCTGGGAAGAGAAATGAGAGACATGAAGTCAAAGCATGAACAGCAAATCAGCTCCCTGCTAAAGGAGACCCAAAAAAATGTTGAAGAAATTAACATCTTGAAAACTAGCCTAACTCAATTGGCAAAAGAGGTTCAAAAAGCCAATGAGGAGAAGAATGCTTTCAAAAGCAGAATTAGCCAAATGGAAAAGGAGATTCAAAAGCTCACTGAAGAAAATAGTTCTTTCAAAATTAGAATGGCACAGATAGAGGCTAAGGACTTTATGAGAAAGGAAAAAATCACAGAACAAAGCCAGAAGAATGGAAAAATGGAAGATAATGTGAAATATCTCATTGGAAAAACAACTGACCTGGAAAATAGATCCAGGAGAGACAATTTAAAAATTATGGGACTACCTGAAAGCCATGATCAAAAAAAGAGCCTAGACATCATCTTTCATGAAATGATCAAGGAAAACTGCCCTGAGATTCTGGAACCAGAGGGCAAAATAAATATCCAAGGAATCTACAGAACACCGCATGAAAGAGATCCAAAAAGAGAAACTCCTAGGAAAATTGTGGCCAAATTCCAGAGTTCCCAGGTCAAGGAGAAAATATTGCAAGCAGCTAGAAAGAAACAATTCAAGTATTGTGGAAATACAATCAGGATAACACAATATCTAGGATATTCCAGAAATCAAAGGAACTAGGACTAAAACCAAGAATCACCTACCCAGCAAAACTGAGTATAATATTTCAGGGGAAAAATTGGTCTTTCAATGAAATACAGGATTTTCAAGCATTCTTGATGAAAAGACCAGAGCTGAAAAGAAAATTTCACTTTCAAACACAAGAATGAAGAGAACCATGAAAAGGTGAACAGCAAAGAGAAGTCATAAGGGACTTACTAAAGTTGAACTGTTTACATTCCTACATGGAAAGACAATATTTGTAACTCTTGAAACTATTCAGTATCTGAGTACTGGGTGGGATTACACACACACACATGCACACACGCACACACACACATAGAGACAGAGTGCACAGAGTGAATTGAAGAGGATGGGATCATATCTTAAAAAAAAATGAAATCAAGCAATGAGAGAGAAATATATTGGGAGGAGAAAGGGAGAAATGGAATGGGACAAATTATATCTCATAAAAGAGGCAAGCAAAAGACTCATTAGTGGAGGGATAAAGAGGGGAGGTGAGAGAAAAACATGAAGTCTACTCTCATCACATTCCACTAAAGGAAAGAATAAAATGCATACTCATTTTGGTATGAAAACCTATCTTACAATACAGGAAAGTGGGGGATAAGGGGATAAGCAGGGTGGGGGGGATGATGGAAGGGAGGGCATGGGGAGGAGGGTGCAATTTGAGGTCGGCACTCATGGGGAGGGATAGAATCAAAAGAGAATAGAAGTAATGGGGGACAGGATAGGATGGAGGAAAATATAGTTAGTCTTATACAACACAACTATTACGGAAGTCATTTGAAAAACTACACAGATTTGGCCTATATTGAATTGCTTGCCTTCCAAAGTGAAGGGGTGGAGAGGGAGGGAGGTAAAGAAGTTGGAACTCAAAGTATTAGGATCAACTGTCGAGTAATGTTCTTGCCACTAGGAAATAAGAAATACAGGTAAAGGGGTATAGAAAGCTGTCTGGCCCTACAGGACAAAAGAGAAGACAGAGACAAGGGCAGAGAGGGATGATAGAAGAGAGAGCAGATTTGTCATAGGGGCAATTAGAATGCTTGGGGTTTGGGGGGGAGGGGAAAAAAGGGGAGAAAATTTGTAACCCAAAATTTTGTGAAAATGAATGTTAAAAGTTAAATAAATAAATTTAATTTAAAAAAAAGAAATTTAGAAAAATGTCAGTTTTTATGGCTAGGTTTAGCTAATATAGTAAAAATTTAACTATATTAATTAATTTATTTAATACCATACCTATCAAACTACCAAAAATCATTTTATAGAGTTAAATAAAATAATAACAAAATTCATCTGGAAGGAAAAAAAGGTCCAGAATATCAAAGTAATTAATGAAAAGAAATACAGAAGAAGGTGGCTTATTCATACCAGATCTTAAGTTGTACTACAAAGCAGAAATCATCAAAACTACTTCGTACTGGCTAAGAAATAGAATAGCAGATTGATGGAATAGCTTAGGTATATAAGACACAATAATTAATGACTATAATAATCTACTGTTGATAAACACCAAAACTCCAGTTTCTGGGATAAGAACTCACTATTTGAGAAAAGAACTGCTGGGAAAAATGAAAAATAGTATGTTAGAAACTAGGCATATATCAATATCTTATACCGTAGACCAAAATAAAGTCAAAATTGGTACATGGTTTAGATGTAAAGGTTGATTCTATGAGCAAACTGGGAGAGCAAAGATTTGTTTATTTGTCAGATTTATGGAGAACTTATGAACAAACAGGAGATAGAGAACATTTTGAAATGCAAAATGGATAATTTTGATTGTATTAAATTGAAGTCTTTATGCAAACAAATCTAATGCAACCAAAATTAAGAGGGACAGAGAAAACTGGGAATTTTTTTAAAGCCACTGTTAGTCTCTGATAAAGACTTAATTTCTAAACTATATAGAAAACGAAATTAAATTTATGAGCATACTAGTCATTCCCCAATTGATAAATAGCAAAACGAGATGAAGAGGCAGTTTTCAGAAGAAAAAATTAAAGATATCTAAAGTTATATGAATAAAAGCTCTAAATCACTATCTATTAGAGAAATGTAAATCAAAACAACTTCTAAGAAGTACCTCACACCTATCAGATTGATTAATATGATAAAATAAGGAAATGTTGAATTTTGGAGATGTGGGGTAATTGGAACACTAATGCAATATTGGTGGAGTTGTGAACTGATCAAACCATTTTGAAATATAATTTGGAACTTTGCCCAAAGGATATAAAATGGGCATACCTTTTGACCCAGCAATACGACTTCTAGGGCTATATCACAAAGAGATCATACAAACAGCAAAATGACTGCATGTACAAAAATATTTCTAGTAGCTCTTTTTGCTGGGGTCAAATATTTGCAAGTTGAGGTAATGCTCAATAATTGTGGAATGACTGAACAAGCTGTAGTATATGAATGTAATGGAACACTATTGTTATATAAGAAATGATGAAAAGGCATATTTCAGAAAAACCTTGAAAGACTGATATGAGCTGATATTGAGTGAGGAGAGCAGAACCAGGAGAACAACATACACAGATACAGCCACATTGCAGCATGACTAACTTTGGTAGATTTAACTCTTCTCAGCAAATCAAGGTTCTAAGAAAATTCCAAAAGGCTCATGATGGAAAATGCTATCCCCATCCAGAGAAAGAGTTGTACAGTCAGAATGCAAATTAAAGCATGGTATTTCCTCTTTCTCTTTGTTTTATTTTGCTTTGTTTTGTTTGTTCTTTCTCATAGTTCATTCCAGTGGTTATAGTTTTTCTTTGCAACATGACTAATGTGAATACTTTTATATATATATATATATATATATATATATATATATATATATATATATATATATATATATATATATATATATATATATATATATATATATATATATATATATATATATATATATATATATATATATATATATATATATATATATACACACATTCTATACCAGAGTGCATGTCATCTTGGGGAGTGGGTAGGGAAGGGAGGGTCATAAAATTTGGAACTCAATAGCCTATGGAACTTAATGCTGTAAACTAAAAATAAATAAATATACATTTTAAAGGGAATTTGGCCAAATGGAAAAAGAAGTACAAAAGCTCACTGAATAAAATAATTCCTGAAATTTTGAATTGGGAATGTGGAACATAATGACTTCATGAGAAATCAAGAATAAAGTTAAAACAATGAAAAATCAAGAAAATGTAAAACATCTCATCTGAAAAAACAAAACAAAACTGATCTGGCAAAAGACTGAGTTGAGTTAATTTTGGAAATATTGAACTACCTGAAAGTCATGATCAAAAAAGACTCTGAACACCACATTTCAAGAAATTATTAAGAGGGCGATGGAGTCAAGATGACAGAGTAGGAGCAGAGACCTGGCTGATCTCTCCACCCAAAACCCTCCAAATACCTGCAATAAATGACTCTAAACAAGCTGTAGAGTAGCAGAAGCCACAAAATTACAGAGTGAAACACATTTCCATTCAAAGACAATCTGGAAGGCTGACAGAAGGGATCTATGGCACCAGCCTTCAAGTGGAGCACAGCCCAACAAGGGTTGTGTAGGCACAAACAAGACTGGAGAATGTCTCAGGGCACTGAATCACTGGATCCCAGTTTCCAGACTTCTCAAATCACAAATGCCAAAGACAGTGTCAAAGGTCAGTGGGCCTTTGGCCTACAGATGGTGGGAGAATTGAGGTGCTGATCAGGGTGGCAGTATTTGGGGGTTTCACTGGGGCAAGAGGGAGAGTTGGCATGGTGGAGCTGGTGACTGCTGTGGACAAGGAATCCAATTCACAGATCTAGAAGAGAAAAGAGTGCTTGTGGTTGCTCACAGACCAGAGTGAAGGCCAGGAGAGGAGTAAACACCTCTCCTTTGATCGTACCACTTTGGAGGAGTTGAGAATTTACAGGTCCCCGGAGATATCTCAGAAAGCACCTTGACAAAGACCTTGAAACTTAGGACAGTGCACCCTTCCTTAACAAGGAGCTCAAAGGACAAGTAGTTGGGGGGGAAAATGACCAAAAGCAGGGGGAAGGAAGACTATAAGGGGTTACTTTCTTGATGAAAAGTTATGTTATCTTGCCAAGGAAGATCAAAACATACAAATGGAGGAACAAAACAAGGCCAAGATTCCTGTATCCAAAGCCATGGAAGGGCTCAGAAAGGACTTTGAAAATCAAATAAGAGAAAAAAGAGGAAAAAATTGGAAGAGAAATTAGAATGATGCAAAAATTATGAAAAATAAGTCAACAACTTGGTAAATAAGTCAACAACTTTCACAAAAAATGGTGAAGAAAATAAGTTTAAAATAGAATAATCCAAATGGCAAAAAAGGTACAAAAAGTCAATGAGGAGAAGAATGGTTTAAAAAGCACAATAGGCTAAATGGAAAAGGAGGTCCAAAAGCACACTGAAGAAAATAATTCCTTCAAGATTAGAATGGAGCAGATGGAATCTAATGACTTTATGAGAAATCAAGAAATTATAAAACAAAACCAAAACAATGAAAATAATAGACAATAATGTTAAATATCTCATTGGAAAAGCAACTAACCTGGAAAAAAAGACCTAGCAGAAATAATTTTAAAGTTATTGTTCTACCTGAAAACTATGGTAATAAAAAGGGATTAGGCATCATTTCTCAAGACATTATCAAAGAAAACTTCCTTGATATTCTAGAACCAGAAGAATAGAATAGGATAGAAATGGAAAGGATCCACTGGTCACCTCGTGAAACAGATCTCAAAATTAGAACTCCTAAGAATATTTAAGTGAATTCCAGTCTTCCCAGGTCAGGTAGAAAATATTCCAACTAGTCAGAAAGAAACAATTCAAATATTGTCACTCAATCAGGATAGCACAGTTTTTATCAGCTTCTACACTAAAGGATCAGAGGGTTTGGAATATGATATTCCAGAGGTCAAAGGAGGTAGGATTAAAACCAAGAACCCCCTATTCAGCAAAACTGAGTATAATACGTCAGGGGAAAAAATGAAATTTCGATGAAATAAAGGACTTCCAAGTATTCTTGTTGAAAAGACAAGAGCTGAAGAGAAAATTTGACTTTCAAATACCAGAATCAAGAGAAGCATGAAAAGGTAAATAGGAAAGAGAAGTTATAAGTGACTCATTAAAGTTGAACTGTTTACAATTCTAGATAAAAAGATGATATTTGTAATTCATGAGACCTTTCTCAGTATTAAGGTAGTTAGAGGGAATAAGTATGTAGGTGTATATATACATATACATACATATATACATATATGTAAACATGTAATTATGCATATACACATGTGTATATGTGTACATGCATGTGTGTGCACATGCATGTACATATATCTATGCATGTGTGCTATATGTGTGTGCATATGTATGTGTACATGTATATGTATGTATGTGTATATTATGAATGTATGCATACATATATACCAAAACACACACATATAAACAAATACATGTGTGTGAATGCATGTATATATGTATACACATGCACATGCATGTACATATGCACACCTGTGTGTGTATATTTGTATATACACATGCATATACACACATACATATATGTGTGAGTGTATGTGTACATAGGGAACAGGTTTAGTTGAATGTTAAGGGAGGATACCTAAAAAATAAAATTAAGTTCTGAGAGGAATGTAATGGGAAAAATGGAAAGGGAGAGGTAGAATGTAGTAAAGTATCTCTCATAAAAGAGGCAAGAGAAAGATTTTACAGTGGAGGGGACAGGTCCAGGGAGAGAAGGGAACAAATGGGGGGAAGGACCAGTTATAGGGAAATGTGGTTAGTCTTTTGTAACATGACTGTCATGAAAGTGTTTTGCATGACTGCACATGTATGACATATATCGAATCAATTACTTTCTCAATGAGCATGGGCAGAAAAGGAGGATGGGGGAAAATCTGCAATTCAAAGCTTTAAAAATGAATGTTAAAAATTGTTTTTGCATGCACCTGGAAAGTAAGTTGTATAGGCAAGGAGGCATAAAAATCTATCTTCCTCCACAGGAAAATATAGGTGAGAGAGATGGGAGAAGAGGTTGATAGAAGGGAGAGCTGATTGTGGAGAGGAATGTTTGGGTACACACTATCCTGGCATGGCAGGAGGGGAGAGACAGGGCGAAAACTTGGAATTCAAGATGTTGTGGAAGGGTATGTTGAAAACTGAAAATAAATCATATGTATACATACATACATACATACATACATACATACATACATACATACATACATACATTACTTTGGGAATTAGTTTTTGCAAGACTGTTTAGCCAGATAAGGACTCTGGAAAGCTGCTAAGGAGCTGGCTCCCATCCCCAATCCAGGTTTGAGAACCCAGATGTGCTTCCCTCTGTGGTAACTATGACAGACAGTTGGAGTATAATTGTGTGTTGAATTCAGGTAGAAGAAGATATGTCTGCTGACTTTTTGATTGTCTGCATTTTCTTTGAAGTTCAGGGTGCTGACTCCCCTGAATTGGGTGACTGATACATGCGCATGGTTAAAGGAATAATATATGTGCTTAATTAAATCAACTTAATAAAGTGATTGTTAAACCCTGAAAAGTTGCGTTTTTTTTTTTTAATGCATGGAGATATAAGAACCTGTGAGAGCAGACCTCACATATACAATCAATTGGTTATATAAATCTATCTTACCAAAAAGTGAAGTAGGAGAGAAAGGACATAAGAGAAAGTGGGGTGACAAAAAAGAAGACAGCTGAAGGAATCCAGAAGTCAGAAGTAAAACAAATTTAGAGGAAGGACAGGATAAACAGACAGAAAGGATAAAAGACCTAGTAATTATAACTATGAATGTGAATGAAATTCATCCACCGATAAAACAGAAGCATATTTATTTTAATTTCTTGGACGAATTCTTTGACAATGCAAAAATAGGTTTTATTTATATGCTTAATTTATCATCTAACATATTAATTATTAATTTAGGTATTGTTAATTATTAATAGTAATAATTATTATTAATAATTGTAGTTAATTATTTTATACATTTGATATAAATTTCAATTAAAGAGAATAAGCACAATTGATAAGAAATCAGAACTCAACAATATGTTGTTTACAAGATCCACAGAAAGAAGATCCAAAAAAAGTTAAAATAAGAGGCTGCAAAAATTCTTTTATACTTTAGCTGAAGTGAAATGTCAGGAGCAGTAATCATGACCTCTGTCAAACAAAACCAAGAATAGAGGTAAACAGGAAAACTAAATCATGCTTAAAGGCACTATACCACAGACAATGAAATATTATCAATGCTGAATGCATATGCACCAAATGGCAGAGGGTTCAGTTCTCAAGGAGATGTTAAATGAATTAGAGGAGGAAATGGACAATAAAATTATACTAGTAGGTAGTCTTGACATTCCCCTCCCAGAACTAGATAAATAGAATCACAAAATAAATAAAAGTTGAGATGAAAAAATCATAGAAAAGTTAGATATGGTAGCATCCTGCAGAAAACTTGATGGGAATAGAAAAGAATACACTTTTTGTCAGTTGCACATGATGCCTTCACAAAAATTGGCCATGGATTTTTGCCATGAAATTAAAAAAAAAAACAACAACAAAACAGAAATATTAAATGCCTTCTTTTCAGATCATAATGCAATAAAAATTATAATGAGTAAGTGACTAAAAGAACAAATCATAAAAACAATAAATAATGTCATTAAAGAGTATGACACCAGTAAGTGAATATATGAAATACATGGTAAACAGTGAAGGCAGCACTTAGGGAAATTTTACAAATCTAAATGTGTACATTAATAAAGGAAAAAAAAAAAGATGTAGAACAGTGAAATAAGCATGCTAGTAGGAAAAAAAACCTAGAGAAAAGAAATAAATGCTCATTAAAAATAAAAATGGAAATCCTCAATATACAAACTTTTTTCAATAAAACTGAAAGCAAACAAAAAAAAAAACAAAGTAATGAATAAAACTAAACAATTTTTAAAACAAAAAAAAAATGGATAAAGCACTCATTAATTTCATTAAAAAGAAAGAATGAAACTAAATTACCAGTATCAAAAATGAAGAGTATATTCACTACTAATGAAGATAAAATTAAAGCAATTATGAGGTATTTTTTCCAATTATATGCCATTAAAACTGACAATACAAATAAAACGAATGAATATTTAGAAAAACATATGAAATGCCCTCTTTAACAGAAGTTGAAAAAAGCCTATCTTATGAAAAAGAAATTGAACAAACTATAAATGAGCTCTCTAAGAAAAAAACTTCTCAGGATGAGAAGGATTTAAAAATGAATTTTATCAAACATTTAAGGAATAATGAACTCAGTTTATGTAAACTATTTGAAAAAAATAGGTAAAGAAGGAATTTCAGCAAATTACTTTCTTTGACACAAGTATAGTTTTGATACCTAAACCAGAGAGAGAAAATACAGAGAAAGAAAACTGTAAACCAATTTCTCTAATATTGATAGAAAATTTTAAATAAAATCCTATAAAAAATATAATAATAAATGTAAATCAAATATTATTCAAACAATAAAATAAAAAAATCATAATTATGTCTATATATTTTAGGAAGATATGATATCATTTCCTTTAAAAAAAAGCTTTGAAAAACAGAGGAATAAATAGAGCACATCTGATAATGATATGTATTATTTATCTAGGGCAGTTAGTGGGGCAGTGTTTAGAGCTCTGTGATTGGAATGAGGAAGATGTCATAAACTCAAATTTGACCACAGACACTTACTATCTGTCTGACCCTGGGCAAGTCACTTAACCTTGTTTAGCTTGATTTCCTCATCTGTAAAATGAGCTGAAAAAGGATATGGCATACTCTTCCAGTAACTGTATTAAGAAAACCTCAAATGGTGTCACAGAGAGTGAAATATGACTGAAAATAACTTAACAGTAACAAAAAGAACCTATATAAAATCATGAGAAAGGGTTAACTATAGTGGGGATAAGCTAGGAGTCTTCCCAATGAAATCAGGGTTGAAACAATGCTATGCATTATCAGTACTGTTATTCAGCATTCTGCTAATGAGAGCAATAAAATAAGAAAAATAAAAAGAAGAAATAAAAATAGACAATGAGACATCAAAACTATTACACTTTTTAGATTATATGATGATGTACTTAGAGAATCAACTAAAGAACTTGAAAGAAGAACTATAGAAAAATTTTAAATTCAAGGTAAACCCAAATAAATTATCAAAATTTTTGTAGACTACTAATAAACTCCAGCAGGAAGAAATAGAAATTTCACTTAAAACCTCTCCAGATAATATCTCTGCCAAGAAAAATCCAGTGACTACATGAACACAAATACAAAACATTTTCACACAAATAAAAACAGAGATAAACAGTTGGAGAAATCTTAATTGCCCTTGGGTAGGTGAACCCAATACTATAAAAATTACCATTTTATCTGTTAGTTTACATATTTGGTGTTATATCAATACAATTACCAAAGGATAAATTTTAGAGGTAGATTATATAATAACAAAATTCATCTCAAAGAACAAAACATGGAGAATACTAAGAGAATCAAAGAAAAAAATGAGAAGGAAGGTAGTCCAGGAGTACCAGATTTCAAATTATATTACAAAGAGCAATCATGAAAACAATTTGGTGTTGATTAAGAATTAGAGTGGTGGATCACTGGAATAGGTTAGGCAGACAATACTCAGCAGTAAATGAATAGTGTTTGACTAATCCCCACACCGAAGTTTTTGGAACAAGAAATCAATGTGTGAGAAAAAATTGCTGGGAAAACTATAAAGAAATTTGGCAAAAAAACAAGCATATGCCACCATTTCAAACCACATTCAAGAACAAGGTCATAATGATTTAGTTATAAATTGTGGTGTTATAAGTAAATTTGGGGAGCATGGAAAATTGTACCTCTAAAACTTATGAATAAGCACAGAATTTATGATTAAAAAAGAGATAGAGGGGATCAAGTGAAGTAAAATGAATCCTTTTTATTTAATCAAATTTAAGAGTTTCTTTCCAAACCCAAATAATACAACTGAAATTAGAAGGAAATCTAAGGTGTGGGGAATTAGAGCTAATTTCTCTGATGAATTTCTTGTTTCTCAAATACATAGAGACTTGAGCGAAAGTTTTATATATATAAAACTTTCTCTTGGGTCTCTCTCTCTCTCTCTCTCTCTCTCTCTCTATATATATATATATATATATGTATATATATATATATACATACATATATATGCATATATATACATGTATGTGTATATATATATGTATATATATACATATATATATGTATATATATGTGAAAGAGCTTGTCCCAATGGACAAATGGTCAAAGAATATGAAGTTTTCAAGAGAAGATATCAAAGTTATTAAAAATCACTATTGATTAGAGATATGCAGATTAAAACTACTTTGAAGTACCACCTCACACCCATCAGGACAGAAAAGGAAACTGAAAAGTGCTAGAGGAAATACGCAGGAATAAAGGACACAAATGCTCTGTTGGTGGAGTTTTGAACTTATTCATTCTTTCTGGAGAACAATATGGAACTATATGAAAAAGACTACAGAACTTTGAACCCCTTACCCAAGAAATGGCACATTAGGTTTGTTTGTTAAAATAAAGAAAAGTGGAAATGATCTATTTGTGAATTGAAAATTGAATAAAAGTGTCCATCAGTTAGGGAGTGGTTGATCAAGTTGTCTTATATGATTCTGAGGGAATAGGGCAAATTATCTCTCATAAAAGAGGCAAGTAAAAGACTTTTCAGTGGAGGGAAAAAGGGGAGGTGAGAGTAAAAACATGAAGCTTACTCTCATCACATTCGACTAAAGAAAGTAATAAAATGCACACTCATTTTGGTATGAAAACCTATCTTACAATACACGAAAGTGGGGAAGAAGGGGATAAGCAGGGTGGGGGGGATGATGGAAGGGAGGGCAGTGGGAGGAGGAAGCAATTTTAAGTCAACACTCTTGGGGAGGGACAAGATCAAAAGAGAGAATAGAAGCAATGGGGAGAGGATAAGATGGAGGGAAATATAGTTAGTCATACACAACACGACTACTATGGAAGTCATTTGCAAAACTACGCAGATATGGCCTATATTGAATTGCTTGCCTTCCCAAAGGGAATGAGTGGGGAGGGAGGGATGAAGAGAAGCTAGAACTCAAAATTTTAGGAACAACTGTTGAGTATTGTTCTTGCAACTAGGAAATAAGAAATCCAGGTAATGGGGTATAGAAAGTTATCTTGCCCTACAGGACAAAAGAGAAGATGGGGAAAAGGGAAGGGAGGGATGCTAGAAGGGAGGGCAGATTGATGATAAGGGCAATTAGAATGCTTGGTGTTTTGGGGTGGAGGAAGGGAAATGAGGAGAAAATTTGGAACCCAAAATTTAGTGTAAATAAATGTTGAAAGCTTAAATAAATCAATTTAAATTTAAAATAAAATAGACATGGAATTCATCCTGTGGAAATGAAAAAGACATTCAGTAAGGACCGCAGCACCCTTCCATCTGCCTTGAGGCTGACATCTCCTCCTATATATGTTTTCTCTCCCATATTACAATGGTTCTTAAACTCCAGTCTGTAAAGTTGTTTATATGCATGTATATCTGTGTATATGTATGTATGTCCATATATATATATATATATATATATATATATATACATATACATATATATATTGTGTACATATTTTATATACACACATATATAGTTACATATACATTTATAATTATGCATGTATTCAAATATAGTCATACACGCACACACACACACACACACACACACACACACACATATATATTGTTAGCTGTATTTCAGTAGGCAGTTAAGTGACACAGCGGATTGGGCTTAGAATTAAGCTTAGAATCAGGAAGACTCATCTTCTTAAGTTCAAATCCAGCCTCAGACACTTAATAGCTGTGTTATCCTGGGCAAGTCACTTCACCCTGTTTGCCTCAGTTTCTTCATCTATAAAATAAGCCATAGAAGGAAATGGCAAACCACTCCAGTATCTTTGCCAAGAAAACCCCAAATGGGGTCAGAAAGAGTTGGACACAATTAAGTAACAACAAACTGCATTTCAATAACATAGATTCCCTTTGTAACTGCATGTATTTTATGTTATGCATTTAAAACTTTGTTCTGAGAAGAAGTCCATCAACTTCACCAGGTTGAGTGTCAAACATGGCCATGGTCCAAAAAAAGGTTAAGATATCCTTCCATGTTAGAGTGTAAGTTCCTTGAGATCAGGGACTGTCTTACATTTCAATTTGTATCCTCAGTGATATAGCACAGTATTTGGCACATAACGAGCACTTAAATGCTTTTTCATTCATTCAGTAAAATAATAATAATAATAATAATAATAATAACTATTATTATTATTATTATTATTATTATCTAGTGTTTACATAATACTTCAAAGTTTACAAAGCATTTTAAAAATCTTATTGGGTCCTCACAACAACCTGGGATATAGGTGCTTTTATTTCTATTTTGAAGATGAGGAAACTGAGGCAGACAGAGGTTAGATGACTTGCTTAGGTCACATAGATAGTGGGTGTTTGTGGCTGGATTTGATCTCAGGTTTTCCCAACTCTATGTCCAGCACTCTGTCCACTGCCCCATCTCTGTTCATTAAAGGATAGGACCAGTTGACTTCTGAGGTCATCTTCCAACTTTGATCTCCATGAGACAGAAAGCTTGGTCTCAAGTCTTCGGTTGGGGGGCTGTATAACTCTGGGCAAATCATGTCACTATCCCAGGCATCCATCTGTAAAATGGGCACTTTTGTAGGTCACTTGGATCAATCAACCTAATGGATAGCTTCCAGCTTCGTTTTGTGTGCTGTCTCCCCATTCCCATTACGTTGTAAGATCCTTGAGGGCAGGGATTGTATTTCTTATTATTTATAGCCCTTTTGTTTAGCTGACTGCCTGGCACATAGTAGGAACTTAATAAATTGAATTACATTGAAAAAAAAGAAAATGAAAGAAGTATGTGACTCAGATATCTCATTGTACTTTGGAGGTGATTCTGGGATCTCAAAGAGTATTTCCATCAGTCACAGGCTCTGTTAGGTAATTAATAAGTATTTTAAGTGCCCATTATATGCTTTTCAAATCCTGGCATAATTATATCATATTTTAAATAATATGAGAAGCATTTATTAGTTGTTTATGCTATAATACATTGCTGAGCCTTGGGAAATAAAGGACAAAAATACAAAAAAAAAAAATGAAACATCCTTTTCCTGTAGGAGCTTTCATTTGCCTACAAGAAAAGTACTTGTAATAAAGTACCTTAATAAAAATCATTTCTGAATGGAAAATGTTCATAGTAATTTCAGGATGAAAAGAATAATCACAAAGGAGGAGGGAGGTTTAAGAAAAGGATGTGGAATGAAGGTGGCATCTTGCTTGATATCTCTTGGAAGCTGTGGATGCTAAAACATGTAACTACTTATGCAGGTTTGAGACAGAATGCAGAAAACCTTAAATTGAAGAGGTATTTTTTCCAGAGGCATTAGAGAACCACAGAAGATTGTTGTAAGGTACAGTAATTGGTAAGGTCAGATTTTTATTTTAGAAATATTTATTTGGCAGTTATGTGAAGGAGAGACTGGAAGCTGGAATTAGAGATGAGAGATTATAAAGACCTCAATTAAGTAGCAGAATGGGATCAGCATCAAAAAGACCATGGAATCTATACCAATAAGACTTCAAAAATGATTAGAGGGGGTAGAGCCAAGATGACAAAGTAAAATCAGGGACTTCCCTGAGCTCTCCCCCAAAGTACTCCAAATACCTGTAAAAATGTCTCTATTTTTCTAGAATGATTGAACTCAGAAAATGACAGAGTAAAAAAAAATCTCCAGACCAAGACAACCTAGAAACTCAACAGGAAGTGTCTTTCACACCAGGCAAATAGTGTCATGTAGTAAGGCATGGGCCACACAAACAGAGACAGGCTGGAGCAGGTCTCAAAGAACTGAATCCCTGGCAGCTGTGTCAGTTTCCAGGCTTCTCAAGCCGCACATGCCAAACAGTCAGTGGGAAAACTTTATGGGACCTGAGTGAAAGAATAGCTCACTAACTGGCTGGATCTGGCCCAATCCCAGGGTGATGGGGGTGGTGGCAGCAGCAGGAGCAGTGGTACAGGCTGCTTCCAGACCTCTGGACCCATAGACAGTGCGGGATCTAGCAGCTGATAAAAATCCCTGAAGCCTGGGAAAATACAGCCACCCCCTTTCCCACCCCGTTTGGAAGCAGAGTCCTACCTTGACAAAGAGTTAGAAATTCACATGTTTTTTTTTTTTCTGGAAAAATGAGTAAACATTGTAAAAAGGACTCATGTTACAGAATCTTACTTTTGTGGCAAGGAAGAACAGGGTATACAAGCTGAGGAGGACAGCAGAAGCAAAGCTCCTACATCAAAAACCTCCAAGAGTAATGGGAATTGATTGCAGATAATAGAGAAGCTCAAAAAAGATTTTGAAAATCAAGTAATAGAAGCAGAGGAAAAACTGGGAAGAGAAATGAGAGTGCTGCAAGAAAATCATAAAAATTTAGTCAACTGCTTGCTAAAGGAGACCCAAAAAATACCGAAGAAAATAGCACTGTAAAAATACACTAGACCAAATGACAAAAGAGCTCCAAAAAGTCAAGGAAGAGAAGAATTCCTTAAAATGCAGAATTGGCCAAATGGGGAAGGAGGTCCAAAAGCTCACTACAGAAAATAATTCCTTAAAAATTAGAATGGAGCAAATGGAAACTAATGACTGTGAGAAATTATTAAATAATAATATTTTAGCTAAATTTCAGAGTTCCCAGGTCAAGGAGAAAATATTGCAAACAGCCAGAAAGAAACAGTTCAAGTACTGTGGAAATACAATCAGGATGACACACAATCTAACAGCTTTTACGTTAAGCAATCAAAGGGCTTGGAATATGAAAGTGTGGAGGTCAGAGGAGCTAGGATTAAAACCAAGAATCATCTACCCAGAAAAACTGAGTATAATCCTTCAGGGGACAAATGGAACTAAAGTGAAATGTAGAGTTTCAAGTATTCTTGATGAAAAGACCAGAGCTAAATAGAAAATTGGACTTCCAAATACAAAATCCAAAAGAAGCATGTAAAGGTAAAAAGGAAAGAGAAATTATAAGGGAATTATTAAAGTTAAACTGTTTACATTCCTCCATGGAAAGATGATATTTGTAACTTATGAGACCTTTCTTGGTATTAGCGTGGCTGGAGAAGATAGATAGATAGATACATAGACAGACAGACGGACAGATGGACAGACGGACGGACGGACGGACGGACAGACAGACAGACAGACAGACAGATAGACAGATAGACAGACAGACAGACAGACGGACGGACAGACAGACAGACAGACAGACAGACAGACAGACAGATAGATAGATAGATAGATAGATAGATAGACAGATAGATAGATATAGGGTACAGGGTGAAGTTGAATATGAAGGGATGACATCAACAAATAAAATTAAAGGGTAAGAGAGAAATTTATTGGGAGGAGAAAGAAAAAGACAGAATGGGGCAAATTATATCACATAAAAGAGACAAGAAAAAGGTTTGACAATGTCAGGGAAGAGGGGGGAGGTGAGAAGGAATGAGTGAAACTTAATCTTGTCAAATTTAGCTTAACGAGCAAATAACAGACACATTCAATTAAGCATCTTACCCTATCAAAAAGTAAGGGGAAATGGAATAAGAAGAGTGGTGAAAGAAGGGAGGGCAGATTAGGCAAGGGAATAGTCAGAAGGAAACACTTTAGAAAAGGGAGAGGATCAAAGGAGAAAATAGAATAATTGGGAGGCAGGATTGGATGGTGGGAAATATAGTTAATCTTTCACAATATGATCGTTATGGAGATGTTTTTCATAGCTACACATGTATCACCTATATTGGGCTTCTTGCCTTCTCTACGAGAGTGAGGTTGACAGGGAAGACAGGAGAGAATTTGGAACTCAAAGTTGTAAAAACAAATGCTTAAAAAATTGTTTTTACATGCAACTGGGAAATAAGACATATAGGTAATGGGGTACAGAAATCTATCCTGCCCTTCAAGAAAGTAAAGGGGAAACAGATATGAGGGGGGAATGGGAAGATTTGGGGAAGAGGTAATCAAATGCATGCTCTCTCAGGGTGAGGGGAGGGAAAAGATGGGGAGAAATTTTGTAGCTTAAAATCTTCTGGAAATGAAAGTTGAAAACTAAAAATAAATATATATGAAGAAGATCAGAGAGTGAAGGAGAAAAAAAGAGTCAAGGATGATTTACATTTTACACACCTGAGTTATAGAGAAAAGGGAAATGCCCTAAAAACTCAGTAAAAAATAAGTACAGAAGAATGATGGTTTTCATGGTAAATATAAGTTTTATTCTGTATATTTTCAGTTTAAGATATTTATAGGACATGTGCCAATGGGTTATGAGAGAAATATAGGCTAGATATATAGATTTTGAAGTAATTGGTCTACAGAAACTAATTAAACAAATGGGAATTAATGAGATCATAATTATTTTAGAGACAAAATAGTCCATAAAAAACGACCTCAGGAGACACTCATCCTTAAAGAGAAGATGATGACTGACAATCCACCAAAGAAACTGAGGTGCAAATATGCAGGTAGAATGAGAACCAAGTATTACAGAAGCCAAAGAAGGAAAGAATATGCAGGTGCTATGAAAAACAAAATTGTTCAGCAATATTTATATCTATACTGAAATCATGTAGATTGAAGATGGAAAAGGGATTCAGAGGGAGAAATGGTAGAAAACGTTATCAGAGAGAAAAAATAAATGTTTTCAACCATAGAGGTAACAATCATAGGTGATAGGAACTCAAGTATATACCTTTATGGATGTTAGCAATGGAATAAAGGTATGTGCCATTAGAGAAAATGTTGATGACTTGAATGGACTAGTTGGCAAAGGTTTTTGTGTACCTAACCCCCAAATTTAAAGCAAGAGCTGGGGTAAAGAAGAAAGTGAATACAGTCTGTAAACTTCCATAGATGATTACAATGAGGATCTTGACCTGGAGATATGAAACAATCAACTTAGAAAGAAAAATTTTTGAGGAACTGAGGTAAAAGCATGATCTGGAAGGGACAGTAAGTGACATAGACTGAGAATATCTATTATTATCCCTGCCTCAGGACACTAGAGGAATATACTTATGATAGAAAGGATGAAGGTAAAGGGGAATTAACAGCTCAGAGAAGGAAGTATGCAGAAAGGAGCTGTATAGGATATGACACATGAGCTAAGACTTGAAGCAAATAAGACATTTCCGGAGATAAGGGGAAGTATTCTAGACTTGTACAAAGCTAAATAGCAAGAGAAAGAATGTTGTATACAAAGAAAAGTAGTTAGGTCAAACGATAAGTTTGGCATATGGTATGTGTATCTGTGTGTGTGTGTGTGTGTGTGTGTGTGTGTGTGTGTGTGAAAAGGAGTAATGTGAAAATCAGTTAAGAAAGATAGATTGGAGGAAGATTATGAAGAGTTTTAAATTACAGATAAAATCATGTATATTTTTATCTTTAACTCATTGAATAGGGGATCTGGGGTTTTCAAGTTGATAAGGACCAGATTTCATTCTGGGCATTGAACTTTCAACGGACTACCATCTATCTTTGGTTCATTACTCCCACTTGGAAATATTGCAGGAAAATATCTTAATACATCTTGATAGTGACTAGTTTCCCCCCAAATGGGTGACAAAGTTACATGTGGAGAAATAATATTTTAGATATGATATGTAGGTTTTTTATACTATTTATGAAAAAATATTATAATCTGAATAGATAAAATAGAAAAGAACTCAGAATGGTAAGGGACCAGGAGAGTATGTCATTAGGGAGATTATTTTAAGGAAATAGAAAAACTACCTGCGGAACAGAAGATTTAGAGATGAATATGACAGATAATCTTCAAGTATTTGATAGGTTATCAGGTTGGAGAATGATTAATTCTTGGGGCCATGGAACAGAATTGAAAATAAAAATGAATGGATGTTGAGAAGAGGCCAATGAACGTTTAACATATAGAAAATTTTTGTAATGAATAAAATTATTCAAGAATCAAATGGGCTCCTTTGGGAGGAAGTAGCTCTCACCTCATAAGAAATTGAATCAAAGACATGATGATACTTTGTCTAGAATTCTAAAAGAATAATTGGGAGGCATAATGGCACTTCCATAATGGCACTTACTAAACTTGGGATCCTGGAAAGATAGTGGAATAAGGCAGGAAATTACCTGGCTCCTTCATAATTTAAAATAATGCCATAAAGTGTACTTTAAAGTGGAAGAAATAATTCAAAGTCAAGGGAAAGTAGTTGTCTACCCTAAGAATGCGTGAGAGAAATTTAGGAAAGACCTGGTTTCCTAGGGTGATGATCTGGCCTGATTGAAGGGAAGAAATATCCCAGAGGATATTTCTGGGCATATATGGCTTAGTAAACAAACAAAACCAAACCAACAATAAACATGCCCTGGTGACAGTTTTGTGTGGGGCAGCCTTGACTTCAAAGACTTTTACCCCATAAACAATGTTGGGTCAGAAATCTAACCAAGGGGATATTTCAGGCCTCTATCCTAGCACTGGACTGAGATCCCATTTGCACTGATCAGATGCCATCTCAAGTTGTGGCTGTGGGTGAGGAGGAGTGAATACATGCTGGTGAGTGTGGTCACAGAGAAGTGAGGGACCCTGCTGGCTTATGGGAACTATCAGGAGAATAGTCTTTGATGTTGCTTCCAAGGTAGAGGGGTGAGCTAAAGCTTGCACCTTCTAGAGGGAGTCAGACTAGCAGTGATCATACCTGGCCTTGGATAACGGAAGATTTAAAGAACCAAAATATCAAAGGCCCCCAGATAAAGTTTAGAACATTACATAATGAAAAACACAAAGTCTGAGATACTATCCCTCAGACCTCAGGTCTGTAGCCCTGAAAATGAGGGGCAAAATCATCGAGACAAGTTTGGTTCATAGCAAGGCTTCATGGCCAGAACATGGGTGTGGCAGGTGCTTGTCCAAGCTCAGGGAACCACTGACATAGATATGAAACAATTCTGGGATTTGGTTGTGGCTGAGAAAATCCCAAGGGTGAGCCACAAAGGATTATTGCTATACCAAGCTCAGGAAACAGCTTGTTTCCTGGGCCATGCCTGTGGAAAAGAAGGTTTCTCCTAATAGTGAATAGATAAGAGGAAATAGAAAGGGGTAGTCTTGGCATGGAAATCCTGACACTAGAAATAATGTAACAGCAAAGCTGAGAGTAATCCTGAAAGTGAAAAATATATATTTAATGAGTTAAAGGATTTTCAGGTAATTTTTCAGAAAAAAGTCCAGAACTGAACAGAAAAATGTGACCTACATTAATCAGGAGACATATAAGTATGTAAAGATGAAAGACCAATTATAGGAGTGGAGCCAAGATGGCAGATAAAAGACTGGGACTTGCCTGAGTTTTCCTAAATTCTTTTCCAACCTACTTTAAATTGTGCCTCAAAATAAATTCTAAAGCATCATGGAGTGAAATGATTTTTCAGTCTCTGGTAACTTAGAAGATGGGCAATAAAGAGGAGACAATTGAGCACAGTCCAGTGTAGGCTGCACCAGCAATGACCAGGCTCCAGAAAATCAGTAGCAGGCCATGGGAGCTGCAGCCATGATGGATTTTGGAGTGTAGAGTTAATAAAAGGATCAGACAACTGGTTGGAAGAAGATTAATGGCATTCATTAGGTGGCACTGGATTTAGGACAACATAGCATTGCTCATACTCAAATCAAGGTCTTAATCAGGGTCTCAAATTCAGCACGTGAAGGGACACTAGCACAGCAGCACAACAGAACTTGTGACTAAGGAAGCAAGGTCATATATAGTTCCAGGGTGGTAGTCACTCATTGATAAGAGTACAGACCAGAAAAGTAGTAAATACACCTGTTTTCAGATGGTACCAACTTGGAAAAAGTGAAAGCTTACAAACCCCCTGAATTAGTTTTGAAAGCAACTGCACAATAATTCTAAGCGTGGGACACTGCTTTCCCAACCCCAGAGAAGAGCCCAATTTCAATATAAAATTAAGAAATTGGTGGGGAATATAAGCAAAAGAAAAAATTACTGACCATTGACAGTCATTATGATGGCTGGGAATAACAAACACAAATGCAGAATAAAATAAAGAAAAAACTAGGACATCCAAAGTCTCAAAGAAAACGGTGATTGGGTCCTAAGTTGAAAAAGAATTCCTGGAAGAGCTCTAAAAGGATTTTCAAAAATAAATAGGAGAGTTAGAGAGAAAAAATGAGAAAAGAAATAACAGTGATGCACAAAAACATGAAAAATAGAGGCAAAAGTATTGTAAAAGAGACACAAAAATACTGAAAAAAAACTAATACAATAAAAAAAGAATAGGCTAAATGGTAAAAGAGGCACAAAAATCCAAAGAGAAGAAAGCATTACAAAGCAGAAGTGACCAAATGGGCAGGAAAAGATACAAACATTCACTGAAAAAGAATTTCTAAAAAAGTAGAACTGACCAAATGGAAAATGAGGTACAAAAGTTCAATGAAAATAATTATTCCTTAAAAATTAGAATTAGACAAGTGGAAGTTAATGATCTAATGAAATATCAGGAAGCAATGAAGTAGATTTTAAAGGAGAAGAAATAGAAGAAAACGTGAAATATCTCTTTTGGAAAAAAATAGCTGCTCTGGAAAATAGATCTAGGTGAGATAACTTAGAATTATTGAACTATTTGAAATCCATGATCAGCAAAAAGAGCCTGGCATCATTTGTCAAGAACTTATGAAGGAAAATTGTTCTGTTTTTCTCAAAACCAGAGATTCAAATAGGAATTGAAGGAATCTGCAAATCATCTCCTGTAAGATATCCCAAAATGAAAACTAGAAATAGTATAGCCAAATTCCAGAAGTTCAAGATGAAGGAGAGAATATTACAAGCAGATTGAAAGAAACTATCTACATATCATGAAGCCACCATCAAGAAAAGAAATTATTTAGCAGCTTCTAATTAAAGGACTGGAAGACTAGGAACATGTTATTTCAGAGGTCAAAGGAGCTAGAATTACAACCAGTAACTATTAACTCAGCAAAATTGAGTATAATCCATTGGGGGGAAAAGATATGCAAATATATAGAGGACTTTCTTGTATTCCTGATGAAGAGACTAGAGTTCAATAGAAAATTTTAATTTCAAATACAAGACCCAAGAGAAGCATAACAGTTCAATAGGAAAGAGTAATCATCTGGGATTCAGTAAGTTTAAAATGTTTACATTCCTACATGGGAAGATGATACTTGTAACACCTAAGAACTTTCTCCTTAAAAAGGGCAAATAGAAGAAGTAAACATAGACACATGGCAAGGGTCTGAGTTGAATATGGGGATAATTAAAAAATAAATAAACATAAGAGGTAAGAAACTCTCTACTCTCATTTTTACAGAACTATTTTCTTCAGTGAGGTTTTGAACTTCCTTTTCCATTTAGCTGATTCTTCTTTTTAAAACCTTCTTTTCCTCATTGGCTTTTTGGACCTCTTTTTCCAATTGAGTTAGCTTATTTTTAAAGGTGTTATTTTCTTCAGCATTTTTTGGGTCTACTTTAGCAAGCTTCTGATTTTCTTTTCAAGCTTTTCCATGACCTAAGGCCATTACATATTCATTTTGGAGGTACTGTATCCAGAAGCCTTGACTTTGTCTGACAGTATGTATTGTTCTTCCTCATATGAAAGGATGGAAGGAAATACCTGTTCACCAAGAAAGTAACTTTCTATGGTCTTATTTTTTCCCTTTTTTGAGCATTTTTTCCCAACCAGTTACTTGACTTCTGAATCCTTTGTCAACAGGAGGGTCCTAGTGCTGCTCCTCACCCCAAGATCAAGCTCAGGGCTGAGATTCAGATCAGCTGCTCAATTCCCCCAGGAGCTTTAGGCAGGAGCAGGGCCATCAGGGTTGAGGTTAAGATCAGCTGCTTGATTCCCTCAGGGGCTTTTTGCAGAGTGCTTCACAGGTGTATGCCACTACTGCTGCCACCACATGGGACACATGCTGGGGGGTACCCTGCTCCCCTCTCACGCAGCTAGGAAAGCCCTCTCACTGACCTTTGAAACTTTCTTTGGCGCTTGTGCTTCGAGGGATCTGAGACCCTCCCTCCTAGGGATTCTGTCCTGGAGAACTGTTCTGGTACTGTTTCTCCTGGTGCTGCACAACCAGGGCTGGGCTCTGCTTTACTCAGGGTCCCGTGGGATAGACCTTTCCTGTTGGCCTTCCAGGTTACCTTTGGCTGGAAATCACTTTCACTCTGTCATTCTGTGGCTTCTGCTGCTCTAGAATTTGTTGAGAGTCGTTTTTTACAGGTATTTTATGGGCTGTGGGGGAAGAGTTATAGCATGTGAGTCTTTCTACTCCACCATCTTGGCTCCATCCCCCTTGGTTAGTAATCTGAACATTGAGAATATACAAGAATTTTCTCTGATCAACACCTCATTTCTCTAAATATAGAGACAGGAATTAAATTTAATTAAAAAGAATGAGTCATTTCACAGTTTGTAAATGGCTAAAGGATTTGAACAGGCAGTTTCCAGACAAAGTAATCAAAACTATCTCTAGTCGTATGAAAAAATGTTCTAAGTTATCACCGATTAGAGAAATAAAAATTAAAATAACTCCTTGATACCACACCAAATCAATCTGATTGACTAATTAACAGGAAAGGAAAATGACAGATGTTAGTAGGGATGTCAGAAAAATGAGACATTAATACATTGTTGGTGAAGTTGTGAACTGATTCAACCATCTAATAGAGAAACTTATAACTATCCCCAAAGGTTATTAAATTATGCATACCTTTGAACCCAAAACTAGCACTAGTTCTGTATCCCAAAGAGACTGAAAATCAGAATGGAAAAAGGCTTCTACATACAGAATTATTAATAGTAGTCTTTGTGGTAGTAAAAAATTTGAGGGGATGAACATCAATTCAGGGAAGATAGAAAAAGTTGTGGTGTACAATTCTTACTGATTATTATTGTGTTATAAGAAATGACAAGCAGGATGGTCCCTGAAAGACCTAGAAAGGCTTAAATGATTGCAAATTGAGTACAATCAGGAGAATATTGTACACAGTAAAAACAGTGTTGATCATCAACTGAATGACTTAGTTATTCACAGCAATATAAAGACAGTATGATTAATATGGAAATATGTTTTCCTTGACTACACAGATATAACCTACTTCAAATTTCTTGCCTTCTCAACATGGGGAAATGGGAGAGAAGGAGGGAGAGAACATATGACTCAAAATTTTAAAAAAAAAGTGAATGTAAAAATTATTTTTCTTGTAATTGGGGAAAATAAAATGTAAAATAAATGATTTTTTAAAATGGACATGCATAGAAAAAGATCATTTGTGAGGGATTTAATACAGTCTAACTGTTTACTTCTTATGTGGGAAAACATTAACTATAATTCTCAAGAGAAAAATGGAACAGTTATCTCATATGACCAAGCCATGAGTGAAAGAACTGTTCCAGTAACAGTGGGAGGAGATGGAAGTCTATTAACACCATCACATTATTCTTATCTGAACCAGGTTAAAGAGGGAATAACCTAAGATGGTGAGTGCATATATATGATAATGGAGAGACCTTCAGAAGTACAGGTAGATTGAGGAATAGGAGGGCAAGGGGAGAAGATAAGGAAAGGATTCTTAGAAGGATTGCATGTCAGAGAGGAAGTACTCAAAATATCCGAGACAGGAAAGGTTACAAAAAGGGACTAAGGATAAGCAGTAAGGAAAAACAGGATGAGGGAAATATATGACTCATAATTACAACTTTGAATATGACTATGATGAACTCACAAATGAAACAGAAATGGATAGAAAAATGAATCAATATCCAAAATGCAAAATAATTTTGTTTATAGGAAATATGTTAAAACGGGATGTACCCATAGAGTTTAAATAAAGGGCTAAATTATAATTTATTATTTTTTAGCTTATGTAAAAATAGTGACGTTGGAAGTCATTATCTCAAAGTTAAAGATAAGTAGATTTAATTAAAAGAAATAAACAGGAAAGCTGTATTATTTTAAAAGGTATCATAACAAAGGAAGTGTTGTCAATACTAAACCAATATGTACCAAATTCTATAGTATCAATAATTTAAAGGACAAGCTAAAAGAATTACAGGTAGTTAGGAAAACTCTAATAGTGGAGGATTTCAACATTTGCTTCTCAAAACTGTATAAATCTAACAAAAAAATAAGAAAGAAATCAAAGAGATAAGCAGAATCTTAGGTAAGCTAGATATGATAGATATCTAGATAATTTTGAATTTGAATAGAAAAGAATGTAATTTTTTATAAGCAATACATGACATCTTGTAGAATGAAATATCCATATATTAAAGCATGAAACTTTACAGTGAAGTGGAGAAACTCTTAAATGTTTGATACATCCTTTTCAGATCATAATGCAATAAAATTATAGTAAATGAGGGGCATTAGAATTAATTTAACATTGAAAAGCTTAAGCATTAAGAATGAGTGAGCTAAAAAACAAGTCATGGAAATAACAAATGATTTTATTAAATAGTGATAATAATGAGACAACACACCAAAACTTATGGGACACAGTAAAGTAATAACGAGATGAAATTTTATATCTCTAAATACTTATATCAATGAAATAAAGAAAAAACAGATCAATGAATAAGAGTATGTATTTTTTAAAAAACTAGAAAAAGAAATTCAAAATCCCCAAATAAAAGTAAATGAGAAACAATGAAAATGACATATGAGATTAATAAAATTGGATGTAAGAAAATCATTGAATTATTAATAAAATGAAGAAATAATTTTATAACAAAATAAAACAGACAAATCACTGGCAAGTATGATTTTAAACGAGAAAGTTAAAAAAAACCCAAATAATTAGCATCAAAAATGAAAAGAGAAATTACACCAACAATGAAGATGAAATCAAAACAACTATTTGGAATTATTTTACACAATCATAAGCCAACAAATTTAAGAATTAAAATAACATGGAAGAATACTTACAAAAATATTAGCTGCCTGAATTAACAGAGGAGAAAATAAAATATCTATGTAAACCTGTCTAGGAAAAAGAAATTAAACGAGTCATAAATGAACATTTTCAGAAAAAAAATAACATTAAGACCAGATGAAATTGCATGTCAGTTTCACTAAAATTTAGAGATTAGTTAATTTTTCTATTAAAGAAAATGTTTGGAATAGTAGGCAAATAAAAAAATACTACCAAACTCATACTTTGAAGCAAATATGATGTTAATTAAATCAGGAGGAGCACAAAAGAGAAAGAGAAATATAGACCATTTAATTTCATTAATGAATATTGATGCAAAAATCTTGTGTAAGGTACTAGGTGAGATAAAACAATATATCACAAAGATATGTGCATATATGTATACACATACATGAACACATACACATTATATTCATGCATGTATACACATGTGCATGTGTGCATATATAAATCATATATGTATGTGTACATGAATGTATATGTGCATATATATATTTATCTATCTACATACACAAAAAAGATATAGAGCACAAAATAGAAGAATATATGAAATGTATCAAATATATGGATGGGAGAATTTATGAATTAAAAAGAGATTGCTTTGCAAGTTGTAAGATGATAATTTAATTACATTATAGTTTTTGTACAAATAAATCCAATGTAGTCAAAATCAAAAGGAAAACAGAAAATGGGGGGAGACTTTATCTGGGATAAATGTCTCATATCTCAAATAAAAACTCTGAGAAATTCACAAGAATATGAGTCATTTCCCAATTGAAAACTGGTCAAAGGATATGAAGAGTTTTTGGATAGAGAAATCAAAGCTATGTATAGTCAGGTGAAAAAATGCTCTAAGTCATTTGATTAAAGAAATCCAAATTAAAACAACATTGAGGTATCATTTTATACCTATTGGATAGGTAAAAAGGACAAAAGTTGGAGGGAATGTGGAAAAATTGGTACACTAATACATTCTTGGTGGAAAGATAAACTCATTCCATCATTTGGAGAGCAATCTGGGATTATGTCCAAAGAGTAATAAAACTGTGTATGTCCTTTGACTTAACAATGATACTATTAGGTCTGTTTCCCAAGACTACCATGGAAAAAGGAAAAAAAAAACTGTATGTTCTAAAATATTTAGTAGAACTCTTTGTGATGGCAAAGAATTAGTAATTGAGGTGAAGTCCATCAATTGGGGAAGGTCTAAGAAATTTATAATCTATGATTGTGATGAAATACGTTATGCTATAAGAAATGATGGACAGGTTGATTTTAGAAAGAAAAATATGGAAAGATTTGTGTGACATAATAGAGAGTAAAATGAGAAGAACCAAGAAACTATTGTAAATAGTGGCAGCAATATTATTCAAAAAATAACTATGAATGCTTGTTTTCCTTTTTATTAGAAATATTCAAATCAAACACAAATGACCTGGGATAGAAGATGCTATCCACCTCTAGAGAATGAATTGATGCTTTTATTTATTTACTTTTTTTGAGGGCATTTTTTTTGGTATATATTCTTTCACAGCATGAGTATTATGGATACATTTTGCATGACTACATATATATAACCTATATGGAATTGCTTGTCTTAATGAATGGTGGTGGACAGGGACAAAGGGAGAGGATTTTAATTCAAAATTTAAAAAAAAAAAACAAATGTTAAAAATATTTTTACATGTAACTGGGGATAATTAAATATTAAATTCAAATAAATGAAAGAAACGATGAGTAGAAATATATATAGTATAGTTTTACATACACACATATATATCCACATAAACACACATATACATAGATACATACATAACTATATCCATTTGTGTGTATGTGCATGTGTGAAAATGGTGGCCTTCTTCAGTGCAGCATGGGAAAGAATGGAAGGAGACAGTTTGGAACTTAAAATGTGAGAAAGCAAAATCAAATTTAAAATAACTATGTAGAAGCATTAAAGAATCATAATTATGAATTATGAGGTCATATCGTCCAAATACTTAATTTTACAGGGAAGAAATTTAGGAAAGTGTTGTGATTTAACCAGGGTCAGAGATGGTAAATGGCAGAATTGAACTTGAATCCTTATCCTTTCCCCAAAATTCAGTGTCCTTTCTATTGGGCTATGCTTTCATTGTGTATCACAGCTTAACAATAGGCAGAAACAAAATTTAATCCCATTTCATCTTATTTCAAACACTTATTGATTGACTGACTAAATTGTCTTCCAAGTTCTCTTTCCCCTCTGAAATTCTGGAATGCTATGACTTTGTTTGATTCTGAGAATAAGAAGCAACCACCATGAAGATAAAAAATTACAGCTTATATGCCTGTACTCATTTCAGAGGATGAAGAAATAGAAAAGTTCAGTTAAGGTTTTGGCAAGATCTTCCAAATTAAATTGACACGTAATCTGAGATGTGACTTCAATGCAAATTGTTCAAAGGGGAGGGCTATTAAAATGTGTTGGAAATTCTAATTCATTTTCGGTAAGTGAGAAAGGACAAAAACTTGAATACTATTCAAAAGCCTTGCATCAATACAAGATGAATAGTTTCTTATAGAAGATAGCTAGAATGTGCTGAATGGTGAGCACTGAATAACATTAAAAAATTGAACAGCTCATCTCAATAGGAAAGAGTAATTTATTACAGCTGTTGTATACATTTCAGAATAATTAAAACAAAGGTCATATTTAAGTCAGAAAAAAAAACTTATAAAAATTGCAAATATAGTAAGGTATGCCATCAGAACTTTAGCTTTATCTGTGTTATTAAATAAAAAAAAGTAATAAATTCAAAAGACATGAAAGTGGATATAATTGAAAACATTGGTTTAATCGTCATTTCTTTAAAAAAATCCTCCTGATATAAAATAGTCATCCTGTGATGATAGCCAAAAGAGCCATCAAATGTCCTTGATCCACTACCTTGCCTTTGGCAAGAAGAGATGCAGCTGGCAAAGACAAGTCTTGATGACTGTTGAGATTTCATCCAAGTTTATGACTATGTTTCTGTGCATAAGAGTAGGCAATGTGTGTGTCTGTGCCCATTAGAGTTAATAAGTAATGAAACTTTCATTTTCAAAGCCTTAGAGAAGATTATGCAAAAACATAAATAGCATTGCAGATCCACCAGTGAAAGGAAGTTTAGGGGAAAATAATACAAATCACTTGTTTTCCTGTGAAACTCAGATGAGAACAGATCATCCTGAGAGGACTTAGAGGTAAAACCATAAGGTAGTCAACTAGCTAATATGAAATGAAACTCTCTCCTGCTTTTATTTTTTCATTGCAATGAGCAACAAATAAAACTAACAAAGGACTAGGATGGAAAAGCCTTAGTGAAGATGATCATTTCAAAGAATAAAAAGGGAACTCATTTAAGGGGATCTGGAACACTCTATTTATTCTTTTAATGGTGTATTGCTGCAGATGTCTCCAGGATATGCTAACTAGATAAAGGCAGCTCAGAATCAAAGCAAAAGGAGCAGAACAGCAATGGAAGTAAAAGAATTGGAGAAAGAAACTTGATCATTACAAGCAACATGAGCTAAGGCTTGCTAACATGAAGGAAAACAGAAACAAAGGCAAGAAATCTGGGGCTGGTGATTGAGTGACGTTTAGGCAGTGACAGGGGAGGAGACTATACCAGGAAAAAAAGGCTCGTTTCAATCAATACCCTGTGTGTGGAAGATAAGATGCATTCAGCAACATAAGAGTTCTTTCCCCAAGGTTTTTGACTAGAGTGCTAACAGCTTAATAAATTACTTAGATAAATTTAAAAAATCCTTACATTTTTCTGATGCCGCAGTCACTATAGCTAACATGCTTTATGATATCTAGAAAATGTCTCCATGAGTAAAACATCCACTGTGGATTTTTTTCTATATTTATTTGACACTGTTCAGTTATATTCCCTCTCTTTATCATTGGGGTCACTTTTTAATTTATTTATTTAGTACATTAAGTCCTGAGTCAGTAGACAAGAGTCAAATGAGGGTTTCACTGTTGTCATCAATGAGTACAAGGTCTTTGAATTACTACTTATGTGATTTTAGGCAGATTTTTTTGCATTAACTATAAAATGACTAAGAAGGGATAGAAAATCCCTTTTATTTCTACACGTTAAAATGTTATGCTTTACAAAATATAATGATAATAATTTTGTAAGATGAAATGTAACAAAAGGGGTTGTGATGTGTACTATCAGATGGAACAAACAAACTAACAATTGTTCTTGTTTTTAAAATTTATTGCTCTGTACAAATACTAAATAACACTCCCTACCCACAAATACACATTGTTTGTACATTATAAAATCATACCTTCCATTTAGGGCCTTTTGATTAGGGCCTTATATTCCTTTTGAACTTTTGAATTCCACTTAAATTCTGAAGACTATTAAAATGGAGGTATATAAGTAGAATTGCTTTGATTTAATGTCAGGTGTGTGATTCTGGAATTCATTCCAAAACTTTCCTATGCAAACTACTTCTTTAGAGCTATTACCCCTGAGAATCATTTGTTCTTCTACTTTCTCTAACCTGTTCTTTCTTATATTGATCCTCATGTGAGCAATGGTTCTCTATTTAGTGTAAAGTAAACCCACATCTCTAAACATATATAAAATGTATATCTCCTTCTAGAAAATAACTTAGCCTTCAATAATACAAAAGCAAAACGAAAAAAAAATCCTTTAATCCAAAGACATGTCTATACAATTTATCTTTTTTGGATTCTAAATAAACATCTACAGTTTGAAATTAAAGTAGCTTATTCTGAAAGAGAGTAAAAGAAGGCAATAAGAAACTTTGGGGAATTCAACCTTCATGATTTCCTTCATTAAACAGCCAAAGGCATTCAATGAAAACAATTGTGGTAAGCAAAAACAGTGTCTCACAATATTAGTTTGCCTTATCCTGAGAAGTGCAGATTTTCTCAGGGATTATACAAGAGCCCTTTTCAAATTAGAGTAAGCTGCTAAAATAAAAGCAGAAGATACTAACAAAGGGGAAAATTAAATTTCTCTTTAAGTAATGTGTCTCATAAATTGAGTCTGAGCTAAATTCAACACAGAATTAATTTATACCTTTATAAGGTTCACTGTAAATTATGAGTTTAACATTTGTAAGCTATCACCATTGAAAGTGACTAGTAGTGTTTTTTAACACTATTAATTTCCAAAAAGGAATTCTGCATCTCTCCCCACACCCAGTCTCTGTATCTCTAGCTTTGTGTCTGATTCTCTAATGCATACATACAGGGAAAGCAAATGTTTTTCTACTCTTTTGCATGGGGGGGATGCAGTTCATGGATTGCTCAGAAGAGAAAAAGTGGAGTAGTGGTTACATATCAGCAGCTTGAAAGTGGCAAAATGAGAAATGTCACTGAGCAAATATATGATCTAAAAAGGAGATGAGAGAGAGAGACAGAGAGAGAAAGAGAGAGAAAAAGAGAGAGAGAGAGAGGGAGAAAGAGGGAGAAGGAGAGAGAGAGAGAGAAGAAGAAGAAGAAGAAGAAGAAGAAGAAGAAGAAGAAGAAGAGAGAGAGAGAGAGAGAGAGAGAGAGAGAGAGAGAGAGAGAGAGAGAGATATGGAGGGAGGGAGGGAAGGAGGGAGGGAGGGAGAAGAGAGAAAGGAGAAAGGAAGAGCAGAAAAGGAGGAGGCAAGGAGGAGGAGAACTGGTAAGAAGAAAGACACATTTGGAGAAAATTTTACTCTAACTATTGTCTTTTCCAAAAGCCTTGGAATAACAGAAAGAGAGGTTTAAGAAACAAATAAGTTTTCCCCTCTACTTACACTGAAATGATTTAGAGATGCTTCCAAATATGAAACCAAACTCTCTCCTCAGAGAGCACTATCTCTGTCTACCCAGTAAAAAGCCTGATACAGAACAAAAAGTTGCATTCAACGTCCTTCCAGTGATTACCTTGAGGGCCACTAAGAAGCAGCCATCATGCTTCATCTATCAGGACAGTTTTCTACAGTCAGTTTATTCATCCCCAGACTGGGGAGAGACTTGTCCTAAATCTGCTTCTAATGTTAATATGTGCTACCAATTCTATAAAGGAATGGGAAAAGAGAGATTTAAATGCAATTGAAAGATGCCCAAATACTTCTGAATTTAGCTTAATCTTTGAAGTTTTAACATATTTGACACATTATTCTATTTATCTTTTCATTGCCACATAGTTAACTAGTACTGTTGACACTATTTCTCCATCATGATATCAGACCATATACTTAGAGAAAAAAGGACATCTTGGACATTGTCCTCATTTCAAGCATGAAGAAACTGGGGCCAAGAGATGTGACTACACAATGTCACATATTTAATAAGTGACAGCTCACATTTCATGTGTTCTGACTCCAAATTCAATCATATTTCTAATTTCCATTATCTCTTGTTTTCATCTCCACATCTTTGTCTCTACTTGCATCATCCTGATGTTTATTCCCATTTCACATCATTCATGTCTGTTTATAAATTCAAACTAAATATCAAGTTTTGTTAAGAACCTCAGAGATTATTAGATCCAACTCTCCCATTTTTCCTATCCTGTTGTTTTTGAATTATATACAAACTTAAGGATCTATATTCCAGTGATGTACTCCTGCTGGATGAATCTTATCAATAAGACTTTTATTATTAGTTCTTAACATTTTTCCCATTCTAAATTACTAGAAATGCATATTGTTGTCCTAAACTGTAGCTATAGATTATGAAATATAGTTCAGTAGCTTTACTTATCTTCTTCCTTTTTCATTTTAAGCTATTAATTAATAATCTTTTTATTTAATTGTTATATTTTTAATATACTAGATGCTTTCCCATAATCAGGCCTAGAATCTCCATCTTGAAGCACATTCTGACAATCACACACAAAACAACTTTAAAAATTGATTGCTATGGAAAGTATGAGTAAACCCCAAATTTGTAGCTTACTGATTACTAAGGGCAAGTTTAATAATTTAGTTAAAATTTTGTACTTCACATTTTTAATTTTAGAATTATCTGTTTTTAAATATAGGCAAAAACATTTTAACGTTCACTTTCAAATAATCTTTGAGTTCTAAATTTCTTCCCTGCCCTCTTATGTCCTGGAGAAGGCAAGCATATGATAGAGATTATACATAAACAGTCATGCAAATCATATTTAGCCATATTGCAAAAGAGAACACAAAAGAAACAAAAAAGAAAGTAAAGAAAAAAGATATTCAATATGCATTCATAGAGGGCGGAGCCAAGATGGCGGAGTAGAAAGACGCACATACACGTAGCTCCGAACCCACAACCCACACAACGGCTAGAGGGGACCAACTCAAGGTGAATTCTGCACCCAGAGGCCATGGAATATTGGAGCAAGGGAGATTTCTGTTCCGGAGAGACCTGCAAACCTCTCGCGGGGGGTCCTTCGCACTGCGAACTGGGCGCCGGGACTGGGAGCTGAGTGCAGCCCTGCAGCAGCCGCGACACCGAGAGGAAAAGAGCCAAGCAGGCTTCGGGGACGGGATCTCCAGTGGCCACGCGGGTCCCTCCACCCACAGAGGGACCTGCAAACTTCTCGCAAAAGGTCCTTCGCGCTGCAGACACGGAGTCCAGCCCAGACCTACGGTGGCCCCGGCTCCGAGAGGTACAGATCCGAGCAGGCTTCAGGGACGGGATCTCCAGCGGCGGCACAAGTCCCGCCACCCACAGGTGATGGGGGTCGGTGAGAGAGTCTCTTTGGCGGGGCGAGAGGGGAGTGGGGTGCCCCATGGCTCGGGCCCCCCTGGGAGGTAGAAGCTGAGAGGCAGCTGCAGACAGGGGCTCCCCAAGTGGGTGGGAGCCTGGATCAATTGTGGAAGGTCTGTATATAAACCGCCTGAGGGAACTGAGCCTGAGAGGCGGCCCTGCCCCGACCTGACCACCTGGACTTAATTCTAACACTGAATAGCAGCCCTGCCCCTGCCAAAAGCCCTAAGGTGGGAAGCAGCATTTGAATCTCAGTCCCCAAACGCTGGCTGGGAGGACCAGGAGGCGAGGTGGGAGTGAGGAGAATATTCAGAGCTCAAGTCACTGGCTGGGAGAATGCTCAGAAAAGGGAAAAGAAATAAAACTGTTGAAGGATACTTCCTTGGAGAACAGACATTTCCTCCCTTCCTTTCTGATGAGGAAGAACAATGCTTACCATCAGGCAAAGACACAGAAATCAAGGATTCTGTGTCCCAGCCCACCCAATGGGCTCAGGCCATGGAAGAGCTCAAAAATAATTTTAAAAATCAAGTTAGAGAGGTGGAGGAAAAACTGGGAAGAGAAATGAGAGGGATGAAAGAGAAGCATGAAAAGCAGATCAGCTCCCTGCTAAAGGAGAACCAAAAAAATGTTGAAGAAATTAACACCTTGACAACTAGCCTAACTCAATTGGCAAAAGAGGTTCAAAAGGCCAATGAGGAGAAGAATGCTTTCAAAAGTAGAAATAGCCAAAGGGAAAAGGAGATTCAAAAGCTCACTAAAGAAAATAGTTCTTTCAAAACTGGAATGGTACAGATGGACGCTAAGGACTTTGTGAGAAAGACAGGTATCACAGAACCTAGCAAGAAGATTGGAAAAATGGAAGATAATGTGAAATATCTTATTGGAAAAACAACTGACCTGGAAAATAGATTCAGGAGAGACAATTTAAAAATTTTGGGACTACCTGAAAACCATGATCAAAAGAAGAGCCTAGACATCATCTTCCATGAAATGATCAAGGAAAACTGCCCTGAGATTCTAGAACCAGAGGGCAAAATAAATATTCAAGGAATCCACAGAAAACTGCATGAAAGAGATCCAAAAAGAGAAACTCCTAGGAACGTTGTGGCCAAATTCCAGAATTCCCAGGTGAAAGAGAAAATATTGCAAGCAGCTAGAAAGAAACAATTCAAGTATTGTGGAAATACAATCAGGATAACACAAGATCTAGCAGCTTCTACATTAAGGGATTGAAGGGTGTGGAATATGATATTCCAGAAGTCAAAGGAACTAGGACTAAAACCAAGAATCACCTACCTAGCAAAACTGAGTATAATACTTCAGGAGAAAAAATGGTCTTTCAATGAAATAGAGGATTTTCAAATTTTCTTGATGAAAAGACCAGAGCTGAAAAGAAAATTTGACTTTCAAACACAAAAATGAAGAAAAGCATGAAAAGGTCAACAGAAAAGAGAATTCATAAGGGACTTACTAAAGTTGAACTGTTTACATTCCTACATGGAAA
The DNA here is from genome assembly GCF_028372415.1 of Notamacropus eugenii. Lineage (NCBI taxonomy): Eukaryota > Metazoa > Chordata > Mammalia > Diprotodontia > Macropodidae > Notamacropus > Notamacropus eugenii. The sequence continues at coordinate 254,618,900 of NC_092877.1, read as the reverse complement.
GACAATATTTGTAACTCTTGAATCATTTCAGTATCTGGGTAGTGGGTGGGAGTACACACACACACATGCACACACGCACACATACATAGAGACAGAGTGCACAGAGTGAATTGAAGAGGATGGGATCATATCTTAAAAAAAAATGAAATGAAGCAGTGAGAGAGAAATATATTGGGAGGAGAAAGGGAGAAATTGAATGGGGCAAATTATCTCTCATAAAAGAGGCAAGCAAAAGACTTATTAGTGGAGGGATAAAGAGGGGAAGCGAGAGAAAAACATGAAGTCTACTCTCATCATATTCCACTAAAGGAAAGAATAAAATGCACACTCATTCTGATAGGAAAACCTATCTCACAATACAGGAGAGTGGGGGACAGGGGCACAAGCAGGGTGGGGAGGAGGATAGAGGGGAGGGCATGGGGAGGAGAATGCAATCCGAGGTCGACACTCATGGGGAGGGAAAGTATCATAAAAGAATAGAAGTAATGGGGGACAGGATAGGATGGAGGGAAATATAGTTAGTCCTATACAACACAACTATTATGGAAATCATTTGCAAAACTACACAGATTTGGCCTATATTGAATTGCTTGCCTTCCAAAGGGAAGGGGTGGGGAGGGAGGGAGGTAAGGAAGTTGGAACTCAAAGTGTTAGGATCAACTGTAATGTTCTTACCACTAGGAAATAAGAAATACAGGTTAAGGGGTAAAGAAAGCTATCTGGCCCTACAACACAAAAGAGAAGACGGAGACAAGGGCAGAGAGAGAGGATAGAAGAGAGAGCAGATTGGTCACAGGGGCAATTAGAATGCTTGGGTTTGGGGAGGGGAGGGAATAAAAGGGGAGAAAATTTGTAACCCAAAATTTTGTGAAAATAAATGTCAAAAGTTAAATAAAAAAAAATATGCATTCAGACTCTATCAGTTCTTCCTTTCTCTGTAGATGTATAACATTTTCCATCATATGTCCTTCAGTACTGTGTTTGCTCATTTTATTGCTGAGAAGAGCTAAGCAATTCAAATATGATCCTCATACAGTTTTGCCTTTACTGTGTACAAGAATATATCCTGGCTCTGCTCATTTCCTTTAGAATTGATTCATATAAGTTTTTCCAGGTTTGTTTCTGAAACCATCTTGCTCAACATTTTTTATAACAGAATAATACTGCATCACAACAGTATATCCCAACTTAGGCAGCCATTCCCCAATTCATGGTCATCTCCTCAGTTCCCAATTGTTTGCTACCACAAGAAAGAACTTATTGACATTTTTGTATATGAAAATATTTCCTTTTTCGTTGATATCTTGACATACAGACCTAGTAGTTATATTGCTGGATCAAAGGTCATGCAAAGTTTTGTGTGTTTTGGGCATGTTTCCAAGTTGATATGTTAAATGTTTAAATCAGTTTACAAATCCACCAACATTGCTTAGTGTCCCATTTTTTCCTGCTCCCTACTCCAACATTTTTTAAATTTTCCTTTTCTGTCAGGGTAGTTCATCTGATAGGTGACAGGTACTATCTCATAGTTGTTTTAATTTGCATTTCTCTAGTCAATAAAAGTTTAGAGCACTTTTTAATGTTATAAATATAAATATCTATATAAATATCTTTTATATCTTTTTTTTCTGAAAGCTGTCTGTTCACCTATCATTTATCAATTGTGGGATGACTCATTTCTTGTAAGTTTGACTTACTTTTCTGTAAATTTAAGAAAAAAGAGTTTTTGAACTGATGCTAAGTGAAGTGAGCCGAAGCAGGAGAATATCATAAACCATTATAGCAATATTGGACTATGACCAGCTTTGACATACTTAAGTCTTCTCAGCAATGCAATTGTCTAAGACACTTCCAAAAGATTCATGATGGAAAAGGTTATCCACATCCTGAGAAAGAACTATGGAGTCTGAATGCAAATCAAAGCATCTTACTCTCTCTCTCTCTCTCTCTCTCTCTCTCTCTCTCTCTCTCTCTCTCTCTCTCTCTCTCTCTCCTATCTCTCTCTCTCTCTCTCTTTTTTCTTCCTTCCTTTTTTTTCTTTTTTGTGGTATTTCTTTTTGCTTCTAATTCTTCTACACAACATGAGTAATGTGGAAACATATTTAATATGATCATGCATGTATAGGCTATATGAGATTTCTGGCCATCTCGGGATGGGAGAAGCAGAGGGATAGGTGAAAGACCTAGAACTCAAAATCTTATAGAAGTGAAATTTGAAAACTAATTTTTTTTTAAAGAAATGAGGTTTTGATCAGTGAAGCTTACTTTAAATCTCCCCCATACACCTACCTCTAGTTATCTGTTTTTGTTTTCTAATCTTGGCTGTACTGGTTTTATTTGTGTATATATTTAAATATGATCAAAAATATCCACTTTTCATCTTATGATGCTCTCTATATCTTGTTCAGGCATAAATTATTCCCTTATCCACAGATCTGACAATCTGCTAATACTATTACAGTTTATATCTAAACCATGTAAACATTTTGACCCTAAGTTGTTATGTAGTATAAGTTGTTATCCTCTACCGAGGTTCTGACAAACTGCTTTCAAGTTTCCACAGGAACTTTGTCAATTTTGTCAATTTTGGCAGCTGAGAAAAAAAGTATACACTTTTTTATTCTGATTAAGATTTTACCAAAGTTTAATCATATCTAGCGTATATAAAATTCTATTCATTTCTTTAACTTTGCTTTTGCTTATTTTATGATGTTGTCTAGTTCTGAGAAGGAAATATTGAGGTCCCCCATTAGTTAACTTTTACTGTCTATTTCATCCTGTTACTCATTTAACATTTCCTTTCAGAATGCTGATGTTCATCTGCTTGGTACACATATGTTTAGCATTAATATTACTTCACTGACTAGGGTACTTTTTTTTTTTTTTAACAAAAAGTAGTCTCCTTGTTTGTCATTTTAAAATGTGTCTATTTTTACTTTTACTTATTCAGAAATCATGATTGATAATCTTGTTGTTTTTATTTTTAATTTAACCTACATAGATTATCCTCCAGCTCTTCACTTTTACTGTGTATCTCTATGTTTCAAGTGTGTTCCTTGTCAATACCATATTATTTCATTCTGGCATTTAGTTTGTTCTTTTATCCCCTTCCCTTTTATGAGTTTATCAAATTCACAATTATGATTATTATGTATTTCCCTCCACCCTACTTTTGTCTTGTCTTTTTTTTTCTTTTTTTCTCTCTTTTTACTCTGTCTCTTCTTAAAAGTGTATTTTACTTCTGAACACATCTTCCCCTAATCTGACTTTTTGTCTATTAGCTTCCTCCTTATATACCTCTTTTATCCCTTTCCACTCCTTATTCCATGTAGGACAATATGGACTTCTATACTCAACTGAGTATGTACTATTCTCTGCTGTTTTCTGAAGGAGAGCCTTCCCCAGCTTCCTGGAATCCCACCTGTCCTAGACTGTGATCTCCTTTTACCTGAATGATACAGATGCCTTTTTCCTATACTCTAATTCTCCTGGACAAAAAGACTGCTCCACCTCATTTTTCTGCTAGCTCCACTATTCCAGGATCTGCTCTACTTTAATTTATTTTATTTTATTTTTTGGCTTTTATTTTTTATTTTTATTTCTTTTAATTTATTTATTTAACTTTTAACATTCATGTTCAAAAAATTTTGGGTTCCAAATTTTCTCCGAATTTGTCCCCTCCCCCCACCCCTAAACACTGAGTATTCTGATTGCCTCTATCACCAGTGTGACCTCTCTTCTATCATCCCTCCCTTCCCTTGTCCCCATCTTCTCTTTCCTCCTGTAGGGCCAGATAACATTATATACCCCATTACCTGTATTTCTTATTTCCTAGTAGCAAGAACAGTACTTCACAGTTGTTCCTAAAACTTTGAGTTCCAACTTCTCTTCATCCCTCCCTCCCCACCCATTGCCTTTGGGAAGGCAAGCAATTCAATATATGCCATATCTGTGCAATTTTGCAAATGACTTCCATGATAGTTGTGTTGTGTAAGACTAATTATATTTCCCTCCATCCTATCCTGCCCCCCATTGCTTCTATTCTCTCTTTTGATACTGTCCCTCCCCAAGAGTGCTGACTTCAAATTGCTCCCTCCTCCCATTGCCCTCCCTTCCATCATCCCCCCACCCTGCTTATCACCTTCTCCCCCACTTTCCTGTATTTTAAAATAGGTTTTCATACCAAAATGACTGTGCATTTTATTTCTTCCTTTAGTGGAATGTGACGAGAGTAAACTTCATGCTTTTCTCTCACCTCCCCTCTTTTTCCCTCCACTAAAAAGTCTTTTGCTTGCCTCTTTTAGAGAGATAATTTGCCCCATTCCATTTCTCCCTTTCTCCTCTTAATCTATTTCTCTCTCACCTCTTAATTTCATTTTTTAAAGATATGATCCCATCCTTTTCCATTCACTCTGTGCTCTCTGTCTCTGTGTGTGCATGTGTGTGTGTGTGTGTGTGTGTGTGTGTGTGTGTGTCTAATCCCACCAGCTACCCAGATACTGAAAAGTTTCAAGAGTTACAAATATTGTCTTTCCATGTAGGAATGTAAACAGTTCAACTTTAGTAAAGTCCGTTATGACTTCTCTTTGTTGTTTACCTTTTCATGCTTCTCTTCATTCTTGTGTTTGAAAGTCAAATTTTCTTTTCAGCTCTGGTCATTTCATCAAGAATGCTTGAAAGTCCTCTATTTCATTGAAATACCAATTATTCCCCTGAAGTATTGTACTCAGTTTTACTGGGTAGGTGATTCTTGGTTTTAGTCCTAGTTCCTTTGACTTCTGGAATATCATATTCCACACCCTTCAATCCCTTAATGTAGAAGCTGCTAGATCTTGTGTTATCCTGATTGTATTTCAACAATATTTGAATTGTTTCTTTTTAGCTGCTTGCAATATTTTCTCCTTGACCAGGGAACTCTGGAATTTGGTCACAATGTTCCTAGGAGTTTCTGTTTTTGGAGCTCTTTCAGGAGGGGATCTGTGGGTTTTTTCAATATTTATTTTGCCCTCTGGTTCTAGAATATCAGGGCAGTTTTCCTTGATCATTTCATGAAAGATGATGTCTAGGCTCTTTTTTTGATCATGGCTTTGAGGTAGCCCCATAATTTTTAAATTGTCTCTCCTGGATCTATTTTCCAAGTCAGTTGTTTTTCCAATGAGATATTTCACGTTATCTTCCATTTTGTCATTCTTTTGGTTTTGTTTTGTGATTTCTTGGTATTTCATAAAGTCATTAGCATCCATCTGTTCCATTCTAATTTTGAAAGAACTATTTTCTTCAGTGAGCTTTTGAACCTCCTTTTCCATTTGGTTAATTCTGCTTTTTAAAGCATTCTTCTCCTCATTGGCTTTTTCAACCTCTTTTGCCAATTCAGTTAGCCTATTTTTCAAGGTGTTACTTTCTTCAGCATTTTTTTTGGGTCTCCTTTACAACGTGTTGACCTGCTTCTCATGCTTTTCTTGCATCTCTCTAATTTCTCTTCCCAGTTTTTCCTCTACCTCTCTAACTTGATTTTCAAAATCCTTTTTGAGCTCTTCCATGGCCTGAGCCCAGTGAATATTTATTTTGGATGTCTGGGATACAGAAACCTTGATTTCTGTGTCTTTACCTGATGGTAAGCATTGTTCTTCCTCACCTGCAAAGTTGGGAGGAGATATCTGTTCACCAAGAAAGCAACCTTCTATGGTATTATTTTTTCCCCCTTTTTGTGGGCATTTTCCCAGCCAGTGACTTGACTTCTGAGTTTCCTTTCCACACGCACCTTGCCCTCAGATCTGCCCAGCCAGAGCTTGGGGTCTGACATTCAAATGCTGCTTCCCAGCCTCATGGCTTTCAGCAGAGGCGAGGCTGCTATTCAGTGTGAGAATAAGTTCAGTTCCTCAGGTGGGGGCAGGGCCACCACGTGGGGCTCAGTTACTTCAGGAGATTTATGCGGAGACCTTCAACAATGGATGTGAGTTCCTGCCTGCTTTGGGAGCCCTTGTCTTCTGCTGCTTCTGCTGCTGCCTCCCGAGGGGCCCTGAGTTATGGGGACACCCCATTCCCTCTCACTAGCCAATAAGCCTCTCCCACTGACCTTTGCCACCTGCGGGTGGAAGGACCTGCTCGGCCTCTGGAGATTCTGTCCCTGAAGTCTGCTTGGATCTGCTCCTCTCGGGGCCCACACAGCCAAGGCAGGGCTGGGCTCTACTCTGGGTCTGCTGCATGACAGATCTTTTGGGTCAGTTTTTCAGGTCTCTCTGGTACAGAAATCTCCTCCACTCCATTGTTTTGTGACTTCTGCTGCTCCAGAATTTGGTGGGAGTTCTTCTTTACAGGTATTTTATGGGCTGTGGTTTTGAAGCTAGCATATGTGTATATTTCTACTCCGCCATCTTGGCTCCTCTCCCCAGGATCTATTCTGAACAACTATTTTATGGGTGTTCTGAGATGAGAATGGAAGAGGGACCATAATCTACTTCTTACTCTGCCATCTTGGCTCCCTGAAGTCTATTTTCAAGGTGCTTTTAATGATTTTTTTCAAAGTTAATACTTTCCTCCAACTTTTCTGTAATTGTGTTCTTATATTATGTTATATTATGATATGTTATATGGTGGTATACAAAATTATTTGAATTTTGTCTCCTGCATTATATACTGTTAGCCTTTTGAAATCAAAGGAGTGTGTTTTATTCTTCCTTTTTTGCAACCCCAGCTCTTAGTAAAATGCTTACAACTTAGTATGAATAAATGCTTCTTGACTAGCTGATAACCTAAATGACTTAAAATTGTTTCTTTCATACATTCATTCATTTGAATATTATAGTAACAGTAAGCCTGGTCTCTTGAAAAACAAATATTTTACAAAGATTCTCACAAAATGTTTAGGAACAATTGGAAATGTTTGAACTGTATTGATACAGATAAGCTGATTCAGAATTGGTTTGATGATCTGCTTCAAAGATTAGAAACTAATGGATCAATGTGTACATAAAGGCTTCATCATTTGGACATTTTATTTAACATTTTAAGAAGTGATTTAGATGAATATATTAATTAATTTATTATCAAAATTGAAAGTGACACAATCATGGAAGGAGAGATTACATACTCTGTAACTTAGCATCAAAAGATCTCAAATTTGGAATGATGGTCAAGTCTAATTAGATAAAATTTAAAAGGCATTCTTGTTAAGTCTTGTGCTTATTTTCAAAAGAGCAACAATATCTAAAGAGATGGTAGTAACTAGACATCATTACATGTGAAACTAAAATAACAATAAAAACTTGTTGATTTTAGTTAATTTCAAGGATAGGGACACTAGTAGTGTACCAACCAAAAAGTCCTTGGAAATTTTACATTTTATAGAGCAATCCTGTGCGAAATGAAGATTTTCCTCAGGTTTTGAAATGACTATCATGTGAAAGAGGGAATAATTTTGTTGTACTTGGCTCCAGAAATCAGAATGAAAACTCATGTTCATTTGGTTCCTTTCATTCCAGTTATGTAGAGAAAGAGTCTAGGTGCTTTGTCCTGAAGTTATTTATTCAAACAACATCAGGAAAGAAGAAACAGGACAAAAACAGAGGCACCAGATGTTCATGACATATGTGGTTGGGAGTACGGAGGACCAAATACCCCTTCAGTAACCCAGAAGTTCACAGTAGTTTAATTTTTTTTTTGTTTCTTTTTTGTAATCACTTCTTCACAAGTCATCAGAAAAGAAAGCCAGACATAGCCAACCTATACCTTTTGTCTATATAATAAGTTAAATTAACCCATTGAAAAGATTATTTGAATAGACTAATGGAAGCCAAGATGGTGGTGTCGGCTGTAAATCATAGTACCTCTCCCATATTCATCTCTAAATAACCATAAAATAGTACCCCAGAACAAATCCTGGAAGAGAAAAAAAAAAAAAAAGATGAGATGGAGCTGTCTTTTGACTCAAGAAGCATGGAGAATCAGCAAAAAAGATTTGTCTCATTTAGGTAAAAGGGGATCATATTCCAGGACAGGAGACATACCAGCAAGGCAGCAGCAAACTGTACTTCAGCAAGCTAGCAGGAGCCCCTGCAGGGTGCAGCAGATAAACACCAACACCAGGGTTTCTCAGGTGCCTTACCATATCCAGGCACGTTAGACACCAACATAAAGGGCCAGCATGTGCTTCAGTGCAGACTTGGTAGGCAGGATTGTTCGAGCAGTCAGTCCTACATGCACTTCAATACAGTCCAGGGTAGTAGGGCATCTTCCCACTTCCATACCTCCAGGTGGTTCAGGGAAGTCCAGCGAAAACAGGCACCTTCCAGGGGCCAGACCTCCATTTGCTTCACTGAAGCCCTGGGGAAATGCAGAGAAAGACAGCATTTGGCTTCAGCACATGCCAGACACCAGCACTAGGGCTTGACTTGAATGGAAAAATCAATCTTCAAATACAAGATTCAAGAGATGGATAAAATGGAGAACAGGAAAGGACAAAAAAATCCATGTTATTTATTAAGATTAAACTGTTTACATATTTATGTGGGAAGATGACACTTGTAACACCTGAGAACTATATTATTTATAATGGCATTGAGAAGGGGAATACAGACATGTGAGTATAAGTTGACTTTGATGTGATGATAAAAAATATAAATTAATCAATAAGTAGTGAACAGAAAGGATCATGCTGAGAGAAGAGGAAAGGAGGAAGCAAAAATGGGTAAATTACATCACATGAAGAGGCATAAAGATCTGTTACTGTGATGGGAAAAGAGAGGGAGATGAGCATTTTTTGAAACTTACTCTGATCAGATTTGACTTAGAGAAGGAATAATATACACACTGTATTGGGGACAGAAATCTATTTTACTCTGTAGCGAAGTAGGAGGGGAAATGACAATGAAAAGGGAAGGGTAGATAGAAAGGAAAGGATAAAGGAGAGAAGAAGAAGTAGAGGAAAGGGGAAAAAGGAAGGGGGTGGATAGAAGGGAGGACAGATTGTGGGAGGTGATGGTCAGAAATAAAACACTACTGAGGCATGAAATGGTAAAGAGAGAAAAGTATAAAGCGAGTAGAATAGGATGGAGAGAAGGACATAGAAAGCAATCATAACTGTGAATGTGAATTGAATGAACTCTGCCATGAAGCAGAATTGGATAGCAAAGTGTACTAAACATCATAATCCAACAATATGTTGTTTACAAGAAGCACATTTGAAACAGAGAGATAGACATAGAGTAAAGTAAAAGGCTGGAGCAGAAATATATCATCCTTAAGCTAAATTAAAAATAAAACAAGGAGGGAATCACAATCCTGATTTCAGACAAAGAAAAAGCAAATAGATATTGAGTAAAAAGAGATAAGGAAGGAAAATATATTTTGCTAAAAGATACCCTAGACAATGAAGCAATATCACTATGAAACATATGTACAAATGCTGTAACATCTAATTTCTTAGAGGAGAAGATAAAGGAGTTACAGGAAGAGAGAGCAAAACTATACTGATGAGGAATCTGAACTCCCTCTCTGAGAACTGGCAACATGTAACCACAAAATGACAAGAAGAAGTTAAGAAAGTGAATAAAATTTTAGAAAATTTTGTTGTAGTAGTCCTCTGGAGAAATTTGAGTGAAAATAGAGAAGAATATAAATTTTTCAGTAATACATATCATCTGCACGAAAACTGAGCACACATTAGAGTATAAAAATCCCACATTCCAATGCTGAAAGGCAGAAATAGTGTATGCATTCTTTTCAGATCACGATGCACTAAAAATTACATATGATAATGGTCCATGGAAAGACAGATGAAAAATTATTTCGAAACTAAATAATCTAATCCTAAAGAATAAGTGGGTCAAACATCAAATTATAGAAATAATCAATAACTTCTTCAAAGAGAATGAAAATAATTAGACAACATATAAAACATATATGACACAGCCAAAGTGGTTCTTAGGAAAATTTTATATTGCTACATGGTTATATGAAGAAAATAGAGAAAGAGGAGATCAATGATTTGGGAATGCAATTAAAGAGGCTAGAAAATTTACAAGTTAAAATTCCCAATTAAATACCAACTTAGAAATTCTGAAATTCAAAGGAAAACTTAATGAATTTCAAATTAAGAAAATTATTGAACTAATGATGAAAACTAAGAACTGATTTTATGGAAAAAAATGAATGAAATCAACAAAGCTTTGGTTAGTTTGGTTAAAAAAATAAGAAAATCAAATTACCACTGTCAAAAATGAAAAGGGTGAACTGACCACCAATGAAGAACAAATTAAAATAATAATTAGGAGCTATTTTGACGAACTTTATGCCAATACATTTGACAAGCTAAGTAAAAGGAATGAATATTTACAAATATGTGTATAATGTATGTATACATTATATACATGTATGCATATATGGAGAGAGAGACAGAGAGACAGGGAGAGAGAGAGAGAGAGAGAGAGAGAGAGAGAGAGAGAGAGAGAGAGAGAGAGAGAGAGAGAGAGAGAGAGAGAGAGAGAGAGAGCCTAGACTGCCTCAAGAGCAAATGAAATCCTTAAATAACCCCATTTCAGAAAAAAAACAAACAATTGGAAAAAATGTCACTCATGGGCAGATCAAGTTAGTATAATAAAAATTGCAATTCTATTTAAATTAATTTACTTATTCTGTGCCACACTGATATAACTACCAAAAAAGTATATGGTAGAGCCAGAAAAAATAATAGAATTCACTTGGAAGAGAAAAAGGTCCAAAACATCAAGGGAATTGGTAAAAAGAAATGCAAATGAAGGTGATCTAGCTCTACCAGATCTAAAACTCTATTACTAGGCAACAATCATCAAAACTACTTGGTGCTGGCTAAGAAATAGAGTGGTGGATCGGTGGTATAATTTAGGTACCGAAGAGAGACACAATAATCAATGACTATAGTAATCTACTGTTGAATAAACCCAAAGATGCCAGATCCTGGGAGAAGAAAGCAGTATTTGACCAAAATTCCTGGGAAAATTGGAAAACAGTATGGCAGAAACTAGTATAGAGCAACATCTATAATGCTAATTATGGTAACACACCCAACTGCTCCTGTGAATGATTTCAAGAGTCTAATCACATAGTATAATGAACTCTCTATTCAACAACAAACTAAGCCTTGTTCAATAAAGTAAAGCATGCCTTTCATAGCAACATCCTTAAGTAAACCACATCATCTAATACATATATCTCATAACAATAGCAATATCCTTAAGCAATATCAGGTATCCAAGTAAAGTCCTTATACATCATCCACTTCTAGGTCACTGTAAGAACAAATTTCTTAATCAATATCAAGTGTCCAAGTAAATTCCTATTTCATTTTAAGTAGAGGTTGACTTTCAAGGGTCATGGATCTTCCTCTGTGGGCTGACCACTCCTGACTCTTGCCTGCCTGTATTCACATGTAAGCATTTCTCTGTTCCTGCTCCATGTCTCAGCTCATGGGAACTGCTCCACTTCACAATTTCTGCCTGGGGAAAAGCAAAGCTCAGCAGGGCAACAACAATACTAACAAACACCACTAAAACGATTATCTCAATTTACTCCTAAAGACCAACAGAAAGGGCTTCTGCCTGGGAAATCAACACGGACCAACAGACAGGGCTTTTGTCTAAGAAATGAACACAGATCAACGGACAGGACTTCCTCCTGGTTCTCAGAGATCTTCTCTGTTCTCAGAAGTCTTACTCTCTGTTTTCAGATCTTACTCTCAGTTCTCTTCTTCTCAATGTTCTCTTGGTCTCTTCATGACCGATTCTCTCAGCTCTGAATCTCTTTATGTACAGTTTACTCAGAATCTGATTGACTAGAGCTCACATGTATCTTCTTGGTTAGAGTCCACTTGCACATGGCTGACTGGTTAAAATTCTATCTATAATATATACACTGTTTCAAGTAAAATACTCTTGATTGATTCAATCAAAGGCAAGATTCAATCAGAGGCATTTGATTTTCCAAAAGAAAAACTGCAAAAGATCCTTCTTTGCTTGCGTATACTATATACCAAGATAAGGTCAAAATTGGCACTATTGACTAGAGAAATCAAGTTAAAACAACTCTGAGGTACCACATCATACCTATCAGATTGGATAATATAACATAAAAGAAAAATGATAAAAGTTGGAGATGTGGGAAAATTGGGACACCCTTGGTGGAGTTCAGAAATGATTGAACCACTCTGAAAAGCAATTTATAACTATGTCCAAGGGGTTATAAAATTATGCATACCCTTTGACCAAGCAATACTTATTCTGCATTCCAAAGCAATCATAAAAATGATAAAAGGACATGTAAAAAATATCTAGCAGCTCTTTTTGTGGTGGCAAGGAATCAGAAATTGAGGTGATGCTCATCAATTGGGGAATGACTGAAAAAGTAGTGTTATATTAACGTAATTGAAAGGAAATGATGAACAGGAAGATTCAGGAAAAAAAAAAAACAAACAAACTGGAAAGACTTACATGCACTGATATTTATAGAAGTAAGAAGAACTAGGAGAACCTTATACACAGTAACAATATTTATGTAATGAGGTGCTTTGATAGACAAAGCTCTTCTCAACCAATCAAGGATCTAAGACAGTTACAAAAAACTCATGATGGAAAATGCTGTTCACATACAGAGGAAGAACTATGGAGTCTGAACGCAGAGCAAAGCAAACTATGATCTCTTTTCCGTTTTTCTTCTTGTAATTTTTTCCCTTTTATTCTGATTCTTATTTCAACATGACTAATATGGAAATATGTTTAACATGATTGTGCATATATAGCCTACATCAGATTGCAAGGTGCCATGTGGAGAGTAGGGATGAGGGAAATTTTAGAACTCAAACTCTTATAAAAGTGAAGGTTGATAAATAAATAGATAGAAAACACAAAAGATTTTTTTACCCTTTGTGGAAATATGAGATAAAACCTGTGACAGAAAATTCTGAAAAGGATAAAGAAGGTCTCCTCCATTATACATGCCCAGGTGCACCATCATTAAACCTTCAGGTAGGTGAAAACCAACAGGACATATTATGCAATCTGTAAAGTCTGATCTTTCACTGGCCAAGGTACAGTTACGTAAATATCATATTAAAAAGAATATGATTAAGCATAGAAACCTGATGATATTTAGCTAATTTAGACGAAAAGCTCAAATGAGTTAATATCAACATGATAGTGATATGAATAAATGCTTGAAAATAGTGGAGAGGGGGAAAAATTGTCAAACATCAGAGACTATTGTTTGGCTTGAAAATTGGGAAATGTATATATTATTCCATTGCCATTTCTCTAAATGGCTTAGCATAAACAGTCCAGAAAAAAAAAAAATGATTGTCTGCTGTGACCTGGAAGAAGAATAAAATGGGTTCAGTCCCTGGCCTGCATAAAAACAACAACATCTGTAAAATTTCAATATCAGAGGCATAGCATTCTCTCATTCTTTTACCTGTTTCTCTAATTATCACACTATAAAAAAATATTTTTAGCTTAGTTCCCGCTGATGATGCTGGCAGAGGATAGAGTAAACAGAGCAAAGGAAAAGTAGACTTAGAAAGTAAGGAAATGAAGGAATTACAAAACAAAGTGGTCATTAGAGGAAGGAAATATAGCAGCAGTGAACCTGCTACCTGGATACGCTTTATCTGTCCCTTCTAATCCACAGTGTGAGTTCTGAGGATTAATAAGACAGAAAGTATATTGTATAATGAGTGGATTGTTCAGTCTTTTACTTTCTGTCTTCAAGACCACCATTCACTGGAAGATTTCTTGGCCAACAAAACAGAAGACTGAAGGGAAAAAATGGTCATGTGCAAATTATAGACTTTATAGATTATCATTGTATGGTAGGAGCTGCTCACCTTGGTCTCCAAAGTGAGACATTTGTTACATGGTGATGGTTGTGGTGGCAGTTGTATAAAATTATAAGTCTACTGAGTAAATAATTTGCAACTTTCAAGATGTTTGGAACTGATTTTCTTTGAATTTAATGCAAATTATCCCCTTCAAAATAACATGCATTGTTAAAACTTTTTTTTATTATTAATTGAAAAAGAAATTCTGCTCACTCTAAGAAATTTTTACTCATTCTGAGCAAGCAACACTCCTTTTAAGGATATTTTATTCTGGATTCTATTCCTAAAATCTATTGGCATTACCTACTGGGAATGTTTCTATACAGAAAATTTAGATAACACTTTTGGGAAATTCCTTTTCAATCAAACAACTTCTGTTCACTTAAGGTAAAGTTTTCATTCCTAATTTGGATATAGCTTTTAGTTATAACTTTTTTGCCTCAGAAGTTTCATATTCATTTAATCCTTCTAAACAAAATGATATAAATTATTCTTGTCAAGAACACTGTAAATTTTGTTTCTTTATTATATGAGGAGTATTGGTAGTTATTTTAAATATCTACATTGTCCTTTATTTATAAACTATGGAATTTGGGAACCAGGTATAAGAGGAAAAATAATTATCTACATAATTGAACAAAACCAAAAAAATATCAGAAAGAGATTAACATTTGGAAGGAATTATGTACTTCTTTGGATTATTGCTGGATTCTTCACTGCAGAGGGTAGATTGCTATGCTAACATTCATATGTGGCATACCACCTTCAGCTTTTTTATAGATAGTATCCCATTTAATTCAATTTAATAAGCATTTATTAAGCACCTACCAGTACCAAACACTGGGCTAAGCACTGGAAATATTAGTGAAAAAAGAGAGAGTCCCTGTACTCAGAATGCCCACAATCTAATGAGGGAAGACAACACACAAAAGCATGTTGAAATATGAAGATGAATAAAGAAGAAATGGGATTCTCAGAATGGAGGTATATTGTTCCATGGAGTGGACAAGCAGTGCTGCCATTGGAGAATGGAGTTGTTTGTGAGATTGTGAGCCTTCTTTAAAGGAAGGCTTTATCCCATGTATGGACTCCGTTAATTCTTCTCAGACTATGTCTTTTGGAATTTCTAACTACCTTTAAACACAGATCAGGTTTCATTTTCTACCCACAAAGCATTCCATGAGACTCCTCAGTGTTTAACATTTCTAGCCTATTGATTTTAATTTCTTAAATTTTATAAGTACTTGTGTTTACTAAGCAATATATCTGTTATATTCATCCAACTGATTAATAGATAGCAAGCCTTTGTGATTACAGATTACTTTTCCTTTTGTTTTATGCTGTGGTATATAACACAGTGCATAAAACATGGTAGGTCCATAATAGGTCTTTGTTTAATTAAATAGATTAAAGTGAAGTTATTTTAACTTTAGCAGACAATTAAGGGAAATATTTTTTAAAAACCTATTCTTTCAGGATTTCAATTGACTATTTGGGAAAAGGTGTTATTAAAACATATATAACAGATTAGTTTGATAGACAATTATTTATGAAAAGTGAAGTGTAAATCATCAAATATCCAGAGAATTTACTTAATCAACACATTTGTGTAATTTTGATAATTAGTGATCAATGACTATCTTTTTTCCTCAGTAGCAGGAAATTTATCCGTGAAATTCCACGGTATCTGTGTAAATTGTCTACTTATCTTTGACTATGGTAACTATACATTACCAAATATATCATGAATATGTGAAACAGTAAGTAGCAGAGGTTGATGCAAAACAATTATTTGGGTACAAGAATACCAAACTGACAAAGATAAATATTTGTAGTTACTCATCCCTTAATTGGTCATGCTGGCAGTTTGAATCTGGTAAAACTATAAAGTAAATGTTTTCTGTTTAGCATCAAAAAGCTAACCTCCCACTGTTCACATTTATACCTCATCTAAGAACAGGTGGAAACAATCTGTATGCCAAGAAATCTCTCAGGAAACCTGCAGCTTGAGAACTTGAACTGAAGAGAGATTTCTTTACTTGTAAACAGCTTTATTTTGCATATATTTTAGCTTGAAGTTGGTAATTCATCATATAGGTACATCACATTATACTGGCCTATGCAACATACATTAGAAGAAAGACTGGCTCCAAGAACTAACTCTTCCACAAACTAAAAAGATCTATTATTTTCATGGCTGCAAGTGTCCTGCTTTGTTCCAAACTAATACCTCTTGCTCTTTCACCATAAAGTAAAAGCACAGTACTGAAAGAAATTTGGGTCTGTCATGCACTGCACAAAGTGCTATAGTTGTGAATGGAACAAGACAGATCTTATTTTAATGCAGTTTCAAATGTATCCTATTCCTGAACATGAAGGTTAAGTTGTAGCAAGACTTTAGACTACCTCCAAATACCAATCTTAATTTATTCTTAGATTTCTATTGAAATGTCTTTAGTGATTGACCAAGGAAGTGTTTGCAAACTCCTTCTAAGGCTAACCTAACATCAAGATAAAGATGTAAAAGAGGAGGTGCCAGAAAAGTGTTGTTTCTACAGCATGTAAAATGAGGGCCTCTGCCTTTTAAATCCCGTGTGGAAATCTTGTAAGGTTAGCTCTAGTCTTTGGCAATTCACACGCTTTTCAACCCGGTAGTTAGTGTCTCTAAGAGAAACGGATAAATGTGCTAGTTGGCAAAATAGAAAGAAAATATCAAAGACATCCATATGAATAAAATTATATCCTTTGATACTTTTGCAAATAAGTAAATTGTCCCTGTCTCTCACATGTACACACTCAGATTGTATTCTACTTTTTGTGAAAGTTCTTATCCCCATTTTCCATCCTACATTTGTTCTTTCTATTCATATGAACCATATTTTATTTGCATCAAAATCTTTTGAAGGAGCCACACTAAGAGTTGCTCCATCTTATACCACTTATAAGAATAATCCCCATTTGAAGGAAAGTAGAGAAAAATGAGATCTTGGCATTTAGATCTATAGAAAGTTATTGCACCCTTTTGTTTTCTTCCATAAAACAAATTTTCTGCTTTACTTTTTTGTGAATCGTTATTTTTATTTTTATTTTAATTATTGATTTGTTTTCAGTTTTCTATAATCACTTCCACAAGTCTTACATTTTCTCTCCCTCCCTTCTTCTCCCTCCCCAAGACAGCATGTAGTCTTATGTGGTTTCTAGACATACAGCCTTATTAAACACATTTTCACATTAGTCATGTTACACAGAAGAATAAAAATGAGTGGGAGAAACCATGAGAAAAACCAAAACAAAAGAGAAAATATTCTGCTTCATTCTCCATTCCAATTTCATAGTTCTTTCTCTGGATATGGAAGGCATTTTGCCTAGAGTCCTTTGGGAATGTTTTAGGTCCTTGCATTGCTGTGAAGGGCTAAGTCCACCAGAAAAATTCCTTGTACCGTGTTATGCTTTACTATGTACAATGTGCTCCTGGTTCTGTTCCTTTCACTCAGCATCAGTTCGTATAAATTCTTCTAGGCCTCTCTGAAGTCTTTCTGTTCATCATTTCTTATAGCACTATAGTATTTCATTACATTCATATATTACGACTTGTTCAACCATTCCCCAATTGATGAGCATCCCGTCGATTTCCAGTTCTTGGCCACCACCAAGACAGCTGCTATAAATATTTGTGTACATGTGGGACCCTTTCTGATTTTTGTGACCTCTTTGGGGTACAATCCTAGAAGCAATATTGCTGAGTCAAAGGATATGAACATTTCTGTAACCCTTTGAGCATAGTTCCAAATTGCTGTCCAGAATGGTTGGATTAGCTCACAGCTCCACCAACAATGAATTAGTGTTTTAACTCTCTCACATCTTCTCCAACATTTATCGTCTTTCTGTTTTGTCCTGTTAGCTAATCTGATAAATGTTATGTGTTACTTAAAAGTTGTCTTGATTTGAATCTCTCTAATCAATAGTGATTTAGATAATTTTTTCATATGACTATAGACAGCTTTAATTTCTTCCTCTGAAAATTGTCTGTTCATATCCACAAGTCATTCCCCAATTGGTAAATGTTCAAAGGATATGAACAGGCAGTTTTCAGAGAGAAGAAATTAAAGCTATCTATAGCCACATGAAAAAAATTTCTGCTTTTCACGGAAAAGTTTGTATCTATACTTGGTTTAGGGAATTTCAAGAAATAAGGCTCACTATTTAGCTACTTTGTTTAATAATAATAATAATAATAATAATAACAACAACATATAAATTCATGCAGTAGTTGTAACCACTGATATATGAAAAACAAGATTCATTCCCACCCCCATTCATCATTACATTGCCATCCATGTTCCCTTCTTTGGCTTGCATAATGTAAATGAAAATGTGAAGTGAAGCCACATCATTGTTGCAACACAGGTTCCTTGTGGAATACAATCTACTGTCAAGTTATGGTTTGTCCACAAACATAAGGTGCATTTCCATTCTATATTATGTTATTGAAAGGAAACTACACCATATTACAAATGTACTAGTCTCCAAAGGGTCAGATAGAGTTTGGTAGCATTCTTTTGGAATCATGCAATACAGTCATCAAGCACTTTGGCAGCTAAATATACATGTTCCTTCTCTTCTTTGGGGGAAGGGATCTAGTTCAACCAGCTTATATTAAAGTATTATTGAAGAATAGGTGAAAGATGTTTAAGCTAGTTGTTATTGTTACTGATATTTACTTTTGCCTTTCTTCCAAAAGACAAAAGCATGATTTCTTATCAAAACTCTTGAAGTTTAATCAATGGTATGGGAGTTCACCAAAGGATAGAAAACAGCTTAAATGTTAACTATGCTGGCTACTTCAAATGTGCTGCAAACAAACAAAAATGATCTGTCTACAATTTTGGAGAATAAAAATTAATGGCAATTAGATGGTAGGAATTTATGACCCCAAATATTCTTTGTATGTGTTTTGTCTAAGTATTTAGAGGGAGTGGGGAAGAGCACAGGTAATCAGAGTTCTATGGTTTTTACAAAATTGTTTCCCCAAACAGCAGACAAACTGTACAAGAAGTCCAGGTTCTCAGAAACAGAGCTTTAGGCCTTTCTAAAGAGGGGCTGAAATAGTGGGAATAGTTCAAGTACTCTGTACCAGAAAGGAATTTCCCTATGGTTCTGCATGGTCCAAAGAATCATAAGCACATGGCTTCCTGTAGCGAAGGAACTTTTGACGTCCTTCAGTTCCAATACCCATTTTCATAAGAGTGCTATAGTTCTTTGTGGGTTGACAATAGGTGTAATAGAGAAATCACTGAATCTACATGACCCACACATGCATAACCTATACTGAATTGCTTGCCTTCTCAGTGCAGGGAAGTGAATAGGGTGAACAGGCGGGAATGTGGAAATAAAAGATTTAAATATGAATGTTAGAGGTTGGTTTTTCATGCAACTAAGAAATAAGATATATAGGCAACAGGATATAGAAATCTCTCTTGCCCTATAGGAAAATTGAAGATAGGTGATTGGAGGGGGGGCATTGATAGAAAGGAGGGCAGATTGAAGGAAAGGGGAATCAGAATGCATGCTGTTCTGCGATGAAGGTAGGGGGAGATGGGGAGAAAATATGAAATTCAAAATTTTGTGTAAATAAATGTTGAAAGCTATAAATAAATAAATTTAAAAAAAAACTTTTCCACATTTTTTCTATGTGATAATTAACCCAATTCTACATCTCCCTTTCCCTTTCTGCCAGAAAATTCCTCTCTCATCCCTTCATTTTATTATTTAGATATCATCCCTTTTATTTAACTCACCCCTGTGCCCTCTGTCTATATATATTCC
This sequence comes from Notamacropus eugenii, assembly GCF_028372415.1. Classification (NCBI taxonomy): domain Eukaryota; kingdom Metazoa; phylum Chordata; class Mammalia; order Diprotodontia; family Macropodidae; genus Notamacropus; species Notamacropus eugenii. The sequence goes on along the minus strand of NC_092877.1, from coordinate 254,599,231 downwards.
TTTCAACTGCCATAATAATAAGAAAGTTCTTATGAGTGACAAGTGTGATTTTCCCATGTAGGAATAGAGACAATTTAGCTTTATTAAGTCTCTTATGCTTTCCCTTTCTTGGTTAACTTTTTATGTTACTCTTGAGTCTTATATTTGAAAACCAAATTTTCTATTCAGCTTTGGTTTTTGCATCAAGAATTCTTGAAAATCTTCTATTTAATTGAATGTCCATTTTCCCCTGATGGATTATGCTTGGTTTTGCTGGGGAGGTGATTCTTGCTCGTAATTCTTCCTCTTTTGCCCTCTGGAATATCATATTCCAAGCTGTCTTATCTTTTAATGTAGAAGCTGTTAAGTCTTGCATAACCCTGACTTTGACTCCATGATACTTGTACTATTTCTTTGTGCTTACTTGCAATATTGTTTCTTTGACCTGCAAGCTCTGGAATTTGACTACAATATTCCTGGAAATATTCATTTTGGGATCTCTTTCAGGAGGTGATTGATGGATTGTTCCAATTTCTATTTTAACTATTGGTTCCAGAATATCAAGGCAATTCTCCTTGACAATTTCTTGAAAGAAGATGTCCAAGCTCTTTATTTTATTTGGACCATGGATTTCAGGTAGTCCAGATTTTTTTTTAATTATTATTTCTGGATCTATTTTTCAGGTCAGTTGTTTTCCCAGTGAGATATTTCGCATTGATTTCTCCCTCCTCCATTCTTTTGATTTTGTTTTATTGTTTCTTGATTTTTTCAAAAAGTCATTAGCTTCAATTTCTTCCATTCTGAATTTTAAGGAACTATTTTCCGCAGTGTACTTTTGAAACACCCTTTGCATATGGTGAATTCTACAATTCTTTTTAAACAAAATTCATTTAATTTTAGCTTACAACATTCAGCTCCACAAGCTTTTGTGTTCCAAATTCTCTCAACCCCCTCTCCCCAAGACAGCAAGCAATATGATGTAGGTTCTATACATACATACATACACATTAAACATTTGTCATATTGCAAAAAGAATTATAACCAATGCAATGAACCATGAAGAAGAAACAAAACAAAATAGAATGAGCAAGTAGTATGCTTCAAACTGCATTCAGACTCCAGAATTCTTTGTCTGTATGTGGATAACATTTTCTGTTATGAGTCTTTTTGAATTGTTTTAAAACCTTGCATTGCTGAGAAGAACCAAGTCTGTCAAAATTAGTCTTGGCACAATGTCACTGTAACTGTTTACAATGTTCTCCTGGTTATGCTCTCCTCATTCAGAATTAGTTCATATAAGTTGTTTCAGGTTTTTCTGAAGTCTTCCTCCTCATCGTTTCTTCAAGCAAAATATTATTCAAATACCTTCATATACCACAACTTGCTCAGCCATTCCCCAATTGACTAGCATTCCCTTAGGGGATAGCTAGGTGGTGCAGTGGATAGAGAATCAGTGCAGGAGTCAGGAGGACCTGAGTTCAAATCTCACCTCAGACACGTGACACTCAGTAGTTGTGTGACCTTGGACAAGTCACTTAACCCTAATTACCTCATCCTGGGTCATCTCTAGCCATCCTGATGAATAACTGGTCACTGGATTCAGATGGCTCTGGAGGAGAAGTGAGTCTAGTGACCTGAACAGCCCTCCCTCACTCAAAACAAAGTCAAGTACAAATCATGTCGTTATTTCTCTGATGGCATAGTATTCTTTAGCAATGGAGGATGAACATACACACAGCATTCCCTTAATTTGCAGTTCTTGGCCACCATAAAAAGAGCTGTATAAATATATTTGTTCATGTGGGTTCTTTATCCATTTGTATGATCTCATAAGGATGGAACGCTAGGAATGATATTACAGGGTCAAAGGGTATTCACATTTTTATTTTTATAGCTCTTTGGGCAGATTTCCAAATTGCTTTCCAAAATGCTTTGATTATTTCACAACTCCACCAACAATGCATTAATGTTTCAAATTTCCCACATCTCCAGAATTTATGATTTTTCTGTTTTGCCACATTAGCCAATCTTATAGTTGTGATGTGGTACATAAGAGTAGTTCTGATTTACATTTCTCTAATTAATAGTGACTTAGAGTATAGATATCTATAGATAGAGTATAGATATAGACTATAGATATCTTTAAATTATTCCTTTAAAAACCTCATGGATTCTATGTTTCAAGGAGTGTTTCTTCTTCACTGAATTGTTGTGCCTTTTTTTAAAATTCGGTTAATTCTTCTTATTAATGCATTTACTCTTCCTTGACTTTTTATACCTCTTTTACCTTTTAGTCTAATTTGTTTTTTAAGGTGTTGTATATTTCAATATTTTATATGTGTCTACCAAGCTGTTGACTAATTTTTCCCATAGTTAACTCTTATTTCTCTTTCTAAGTTTTCCTCTACATCTCTTATTTGATTTTCAAAATTCTTTTTGAGATCTTCCATGGCCTGAGACCAATTCATATTTTTCTTGGAGGCTTTAGCTATAGGAACTTAGACTTTGTTTGCTTCTTCTAAATATGTGCTTTGATCTTCCTTGTCACCATAGTAACTTTCTATAGTCAATTTTTTCTATTGTTTGCTCATTTTTCCAGCCTATTACTTTACTTTTAACTCTTTGTTAAATTAGGGGTCTGCTTCCAAGTTGGAGGATACACTGTTCCAAGTTTCAGGGGTTTTGTGCTGTTTTCAGAGAAACTTCCAGGGACCTATAAGTTTAAAATTTTTCAAAAGTGTTATGATATAAGGAGAGGTGTCTACTACTCTCCTGGCTTGTGTTCTGTTCAGTGAGTAATCAAAAACACTCTTTTTTTGTCCTAGAACTCTGATGAAGATCCTTTAAGAGGGTCCTGATGACAGTTACTTTAAATGTGATTTCTCTTTGTATGTCTTGCTGCTGGGTTTTGATAGTAACATATACAAACGCTGATTATATGTGTGAGTTTATTTTGTATCCTGCAGCTTTGCTAAAGTTATTTATTATTTCAAGTCATTTTTTATTTCATTCTCTAAGACTCTCTAAGTATACCATCACATCATCTCCGAAGACTGATAGCCTTGTTTACTTATTGCCTATTCTAATTCCTTCAATTTATTTTTCTATTATTATAGTTAAAGCTAACATTGCTACTACAACATTGTATAACAATAGTGATAATGGATATCCTTGTTTTACCCTCAATCTTATTGGAAATGATTCTAGCTTATCCCAATTACACATAATGCTTTTTGCTTGTTTTAGATAGATGGCACTCACTATTTTAAGGGAAACTCTTGCCTAATATTTTATTTAAATTTTTTGCATCTATATTCATTAGAGAAATTGATCTATAATTTTCATTCTCTGTTTTGTCTCTTCCTGGTTTAGATGTTAGCACTGTGTACCATAAAAATAATTTTTCACCTATTTTTTTTCAAATACTTTATATAGTATTGGATTTAATTATTCTTCAAATGTTTGGTAGAATTCACTTGTAAGTCACCTGACCTTGGAGATTTTTTTTTCTTAGAGAGTTCATTGATGGCTTCAATTTTTTATTCTGAAATGGGGTTCTGATCCTTTTTCTGGAACAAATTTGTCTGACTGACAAAAAACTTGGCCAGTTATATAGATTGAGTTCTTGAGACAGGGAACCTGTGATACAGATATATCACCATAGTCTCTGTTACCATTGTATATGGTTAGTTATAGTACTTTTGTTTTGTGATTTATTGTAACTGTCAGCATAGCAATGTTAGTGTGATTATTATTTATATTTTGAAAAAAGCTATTAATTGAGGAAATTAGTTGGCATAATTGATAGACTGCTGGAATTGGAGTAACGAAGATGTGAATTTGAATCCTCCCTCATTCACTGCCTAGAATTATAACTCTGGGGAAGACATGCAGTTTCTATCATAATGAGTTTTCTGAATTATAAAATGGGAATAACAGCACATTTATAAAAGGGTTGTTGCAAATAATGTACATACATACATACATAGGCATTTATATGTATGCAAAGTGCTCAGTAAACTTCAAAGTACTGTAAAAATGCTTTCATTTATCTTATATGTACAGTATATTTTAAATTGTAAAGTGCAATTGAAACGTGAGCTAGTATAATTGTAATTATAATCGCTATCATGAAATCTCCCTTGTCCATAAGCTCATCAACATGTGTGGCTTGCCATTTCCTTCTCTACTAGATTAAAGGAAACAGAAGTTAAGTGGTTTGCCCAGGATCAGTGTCTGAGGTCAGATTTGAACTCAGATCTTCCTGACTGTAGGCCCAGTGCTCTATCCACTGAGGAAAACTCTGATTGGTTGGTGCAACACTAATGAAATATTCGGTGCCCACGGCAGTCATGAATATGATGTCACAATTCTGTGTCTTGAAATACTACAGACTCTTCAAATGGAAGCAGAACCAAAATATTTATTCAGACCCAAATCCATCACAGCAACAAAAATCTCTATAATAACAATGCAGATGAAAAGACCATCCCTAAGCCTTCCCCCTGATATTCTTAACACAAACCAGGTCCATTGCACTCATCACAAGCAGGCTCTCTTAAACAAAATCACATACAATTGCAAAATCACTCACACTACCCCAGAGCCTGCGCCCTTCCTGGCCTTGACTGCTCTCAAGACTAACTTCCTCTCAGTTTTGCTCTAGGTTCTGCCTCTTCCTGCTCCATTCATCCAACAAAATCCTCCCACTTCAGACTCCATGTGAATTAATGGGCCTATTAATGAATAGGAAAGATTTGCCGATTCAGATTACCATTACACTCAGCCCCAAGATCTTTCATATTCATTACATAGGTTGGTGTGGCAACTGGTGTCAACAGAACTTTACTGTTTTCCAATGTGCAGTCCTGGGGTCATCATTCTGATAGAGATACACCTTCTTTAATTTGAGCTGGGCCCTGGTCAAGCCCCCATTCTCCCTGCAGGTGTGATGAACCTGGATACAATGTTTCAGAATGATCTGTAGTGGCAGCTCCTATCTCCTTGCTCAACCTAAAAGCAAATCTCTTTGCTTGATACATTTTACATAGTTCATTAGATGGAAGGCCATCTATTCATTCAAAATCTAACCCTGCTCTCAAAAGAGCAGCTAGTAACTCTTTTCTTGTCAATCTACTCTGACCCTGTATCCACTGGCTATTGATTCTTCTCTGTATAGAAAACCTGTCTTTTTCACTAATTCTCACCATTCAAGGTACTAATGATTCTTCCATCTTTCAGTTGAACCAACTCAAAACTTCTATGACCTCCCACTGAGCAAAATACTCAATTACCTCCCCAAACACTGTGGAGGCCTCCTGATTTCCCTGCTTCCTTTTTAGGACTTGCAGAACCCCAGTCTCCTAACTTGTTTCACTCTCCTTCCATACATTCTCCTGGTCTGTGTTTAGGCCTGAACCAAGCTCAGCCTGTGCAAGGGCTGCATTCACTTTCCTGTTAACTTTTCACCTTCTGTCTCACCTGCTGTGAGACAAACCAACAATCCCTGGAAACTCTCCAATTTTCTCTCCCAAAGACAGCCCAAACACTGCAGAGCAAAGAGCCTCTCAGGCAAATCAGTCAAATTCGTTTCCTTCTGAGCCTTCTCTTCCAGCAGCCAGTCTCCACATTTACATATAATTCTATAGCCTGTTATCAAGGCCCAGCCTCTCCTACATACCTGTGCCATTTCTTTAGCTGATTATTCCCAGCAAACATCTTTCTAAGTCTCTGATTTCTCCCTTCTGTAGCTTCAGTTCCGAGTTTTCACAAATCCCAGTGCACATAGCTCATTCTCTTTCTAGGGAGGAACAAAAATCCTTCCTCCCTGGGATTTCTTCTCTGCCTTTCTGTCTCCAAATGGAGGTCTGAAATTTCATGATCCCATCCCCATCACCATTTGTAGTGCCAATGAAATACTCACAGCACCTATGGCAGCCATGAATATCACAGCATAATTCTGAATCATGAAATACTACAGACTCTCCACATGGAAGGCAGACCCAAAACATTTATTCAGATCCAAATCCATCACAGCAACAAAAATCTATACACAATAACAATGCAGATGACAAGATCATCTCCATGCCTTCTTCCTGCTAGGCTTCCCACAAATCACATCCATTTCACTCATCACAAGCAGGCTCTCTTAAACAAAATCATAGACAATTACAAAATCAATCACCCTACACAGGAGCCTTCATCCTTCCTAGCTCTGACTGCTCTTAACACTAACTTCCTCTCAGCTCTGCTCTACGTCTGCTTCTTCCTGCTCCACCTATCCAGGAAATTCCTCCCACCACAGGCTCCATGTGATTTAATGGGCCTATCAATGAATAGAAAAGATTTTCCAATTCAAATTATCATTACAGCTGTTCATGTTGTTAGAAGGCAAAGCATATGCTTGCCATAAAGAGTATTTTATGGAGAACTCACACAGAACAAGTGTTCACATGAAGGTCAGACGAAGTGATACAAGAACACTCTCAAGGTCTCTTTTAGGAACTTTGGAATTGCTTGTGTGACATGGAAAACACTGGCATAGGACTCCTCAGTATATAATGCCCACATCAGAGAAGACACTGTGCTCTATGAGCAAAGCATAACTGACACATATCAAAAGAAATGCAGAATGTGCAAATTTATAGTATCACCCCAAATGTTCATGCAGACTATTTGCTACTAACCTGTGGTACAGCATTCCAAGCTCATATTAGTCTGATCAGCCACAGCTGTACTCATTGAAAATAATGAATTCATTTTGGTCCTCTTGAAAAGGAAGAACAGGAAACAACAAAATTCATCACCAGGAAACTCATCATCCTGGTGTATCCCCAAGGCAATATTCACAATACTATGGAGAATTACTATGAATATGCCAGCATAGTTCTGAATCACAAACTATAACAGACTCTCCATATGGAAGGCATAAGAAAGAAAAAAAAAGGTTATTCAGACAACCAAAAGCCAAAGTCCAATGGGAGGAAGCCAAATCAATCAGAGTAACCAAGAAGTCAATATACATTATCACTCCAGGGGACAAAGCCACTCCCAAGCCTTTCCCCTATGCCCCTACTGGAGCGTTCTCACAAATACTCACAAGACCAGCTGTGCCTATATGTTTGCTCTCTCTCCTCCACACTAACGGCTGTCACCACCTTCCTTTCAGTTCTGCTCTACCCTTCCTCTTCCACCCATTCAGCAAGCTCCTCTCACTACATGCAACTGGAGCTTCCATGTGATTTGAACAGGTCACATGGGCCTACTAATGCATGGGAAAGATCTTCCCATTTCAATTACCATTACATTCGGCCCAAAATCTTTTGTATTTATTACATAAGTTAGTGGGGCAACTGGTATAAACAGAACTGTAACAGTGATAACAGAAAATAATTATGCAAAAAATATCTGAGGCACTGATGTTAACAGAACTTTATAACTATAAAACAGGGATCACACAAAATAAGCACATAAAACAATATCTTAGGGTGGAGCATGAGCACAGTTACTCCATCATACCCTCTTTGAACAAATGGGGATTAAAATTTTGTGGTGAGGGGTGAAGATCTCTTCTATAGGTACTTCCTACTGAAACCAGATGTAGAGCTGTCCCTGCCCCAAGAGGTTCCACTCAAGAAGTGAGTTCTTTACCTGCTATCCAGAGCTTGATGGATACCAGGTAGATGGGTGACACATCACAGTTGTGGACAGGGGGTGATATCTGTCTTAAATGAGCAGACATTTACCAGTTGAGGGTACTAACCCTGCAGAAAACAAATATAGTGAACAAGTTTCACAGAAATATTAAGAAATAAAGAAAAGAAGCAAGAGAACAATAACCAGAAGCAGGGCATATATAGGCTCAGCCATGCTTCTGGAGTCCATGAACCCACTATTATATCCTCATTCTCAGCAGAATATATGAATTAAGGGTACAATTTGGTAAACATCTTCTCCTGAATAAACAATAGTAATGGTATTTTCCATGTGCTATAATTTCCACAATCTTTGGAACATCATTAGGCTTCCATTTTACCTATATTTTAGTTTCTAGTTTTATTCTGGCAGTAGGACCCTATCCTTTAGTTTCTCTGCTAGCTTTTTGGAGGGAGGGCCAGTTTTCATGAGGGGTATTTTTTCACAAGGAATAATAATCACTTGAAATATCCCACCAATTTTACAAAACTGTATGGGTTCTTCACATAAATTTTAGAATGTCACAATAATTTCCCCTTGATAATTAAAATCTATGGCTCCAGTCAATACCTGTAGTCTTCAAGCTGCTAATTCTCCTTTAGATAATTTCCATGCAAAACGATTTTTAGGGATTCACTTACATATTCCAGCAAAGATTTTTCTTATTTCTTTCTTATTGAGCCAAAAGTCTTCTAAAGTATATAAATCATATCTTGCTGAATCAAGTGTCCCTGGATACACTGCTGGCACATCTGGTCTTACAGTCTAATACTCAATATTTGAGATCTTAGGTGTTGTTGAGGTCTAATTTGCAGATTTGGGGTCATCATTCTGTGTAGAGGTGTGTTTTCTCCCAGTGTTCTATTATTCAATTTACATAAAACAGTGAACAAATTATCTTTCCAGTGTAGATAAGAGTTATTAAAACAACTTTCTTAACTGTTTTTTCAATGATCCATTCATTTTTTCAATTAATCAAGATGCTTTTGGATAGCATGGAATATCATATTTCTATTCTATATTGTTTAATACAGGGGCCTGACCATGTTCCTCTCTCACCCAGCTGAGAAACAATTTCCACTGACCTCTGAAGCTGTCTTTGGTGTTAATGGCTTTAGAAGTCTGGAACTATTACAGCTGCCAATGATTCAGCACCTGAGGACTGCTCCAGTCCTGTCTGTACTGGTGTGGCCCAGGTGCGGCTATGCTATACTATGCTCCAAGCTTGGTAAAATAGACCCTTCTTGTCAACCTTCTAGATTTTCTTGAAATGAAAATGTTTCTCTCTGTCATTTTATGGCTTCTGCTCTTCTAGAATTTGTCTAGAGTCATTTTTTACAGGTATTTTGAAGGTTTGGGGTGCAGAGCTCAGGTAGGCCTCTGCTTCTACTCAGTTATCTTGGCTTTGCCCTGGTATGTTTCTTCTTTCACAATTGTGACTAAAACGAAAATATTTTTATATGATAGCACATTTATAAACTATATCAAACTGCCTACCATTTCAGAAGAGGGGAGGAGAGGGAGAAAAATTTAGAATTCAAAATTTATAAAAATCTATACTAAAAATGAATATAATTTTTTTCTTGACATGTAACTAGGGAAAATATTATTTAAAATACTCTACTAACAGCTTGCCAATCTCATCCAAAAGAAAATTATAATGCTCATAAAACCTTTGCTAATGGAGTCATCATAAGTTATGAATGGGATACAATTTGTGCTGAAGTAGTTGAAACATTCTCAGTTATAATAAAGCTGAAGGATTATAACTTTCATGCCCAGAACAGGTGGTTAACATGCAATTCAAAGAAGAATGTTAAAATACAAATTAATACCCTATTGACAGTACTGCATCTTTTCTATGCCAGCCAGAAAAAAATCACAGCAGATAAATCCACTGAGTGGATAAATCCAGTCATCAGTACTTGTCAGGATAATGGAACATGCTCATCTCTGTTGGGATCATACAAACTGAAATCACACCCAAATCAAGAAATGACACCCCATGGTCAAGTTGTAATATCAACTGATATTCTATTTAGGTCAAAGATTGAATATAATTGTGATGAGGCATCACTTTAATAAGTAACATCACTAGACTCTAAAGTTTCTCAAACAAAGTCTAGAACACTTCACATTTTGTGAAAACCTTGATGGACATGATTGTTTACTTCAACACAGGAGTACTGTGAACAGTAAATACAGCTTGGTGCCTAAGACTATTTTCGTTGTGAAGATTGATCTTACCAATTGCTCCTATATGTGCTGTAGACACACCCACTAAAAACTCAGAAAGAAAAAGTCTTGATAATAAAATCCCTGCCACAACTAAATTGTTCAACATCATAAATTGATATGATTTTATAAATAAAGGTGATATAAAAAAGGTATTATCATCTACTTTGCCACTACCCTCTAAGGAACATGGATATTTCCACATTACTTTTAGTTGAAATCTCTATGAGTTTTTTCATCTCATTAAAAGGTGAACTCCTTGGAAAGAGGGCCTGTTTCACTTTTCTATTTGTATTTCTAACACCTAATACAACAATTTAAACATAATAAGAATTTAATGCTTATTTTCTTTAAAGCATCCACTGAAAAAGACTGTTCAATGATAATATTTATTTTCATATCACAGTCATTTCTGGGAATGATTGTCTCTCTCATTACTGAATCCTCCCTTGTAACAAATATAAGTAAGCAGAAAAGCTCGTGATAACAAACACATCCAAAATGTGGACTACTATAGAGAAAACCCTGCTCCTATATTTTTATGTTGGAGATAGAATTCATTGTATGTGCTACACATGTAATTACATGTTTATGTATGTGTGTATATATACACATATATATTTATATGGTATATTGCCTTGTTTTCTTGGGATTTTCTCAATGAAAAACTAACTTTTTCTCTGTCTTTCAATTTTCCTCTTCATATTATTACTAATAAAACAGTATCTTAATTAAGCTGTCCTATTTATTTTATTCTGAGTTTAAGAAACAGGAATTTCCATAATAGAACAGGGGAAAAAAAAGATGATTGCTCATGAAAATGCAAATCTGTTATGTACAACTTACTATTCTTTTTTGATATATAAAAAGTTATCAAGTAATATTTTTTCCTTTTTTCCCCTTCTCTTTCCAGTCTTAAAGATGACTCCCCTTGGATAGAAATATGTATATATGTATATGTGTATGGATGAGTGTGTGTCTGTATGTACACATATATGCATATATATACTCACCTTTGTATCTGTGTATATAAATATATATATATATATATATACATACACATGTGCTTATATGCATATGTAAAATCATACTATACATAATTCTATTTATCAATTTATCAGTCCTTTCTTTGGATAAAAACAGTGCCTTCCTTTATACATCCTTTGTAGTTAATTTAGGTATTTATGATAGTCAAAATGTTAGCTAGCTCAAAGTTATGCTTATTACTTTGGAAATTCTGCCATTTTTTCCTTTAATTTTTTATTTTTCTGTTTGCCATTATTATAAAAGTTACAATACTGGAAGAGCTCTTACTTAACAGAAGCTCTAAGACAAATTCCTTCAGATACTTCTAAAAACAGAGTCTTAACAAATTTTAGGGTGACAGAACATAATAGGAGTCAGAGTGTAGCAGATTTCCAATTCAAGATAGCCTGGAAATTTGACAGGAAGGATTTGCTACATGGGGCTGGAGGAACACACAGTGCACAGGCTGTAGCAGCACAGACCCTATCATAGCAAAGTTGAGCAGGAAGCCCTGTACAGTCTGAAGCTTCAGGAGCATGGATTCTTAAACATATCAGCTCAGAATGAGAGTTCAATGAAAGAGAGAGAGGGAGAGAGCGAGAGAGAGAGAGAGAGAGAGAGAGAGAGAGAGAGAGAGAGAGAGAACCACAGAACCCCATGTAACTGCAGCAGCTGGTCCTGAGATTATCAGCACACAGATTAAATGACTGTAAGTCACCTACTTGAATTTCTGGAACGAAGATGGAGGAGTCATTGGTAAATGCTATCTCCTATCTCTTGATGATCTTGAAAAACCCAGAGAATATTTCCCCAGGAAAAATTCTGGAACAGTGGGATTAGTTGAAAGGTTAAATAGTCTCTTAGCCCATGAGGCTATGAAAATCTCAAAGAGGGGTCCACCTTGCTGTGGCTGAATGTGATCAGTGCAGGACCAGAGCTGTCCTGGACAGCCCCACCTCAGTGAACTTGGAGAGAATCCTGAGAACCAGGGTGGTGGAGCCTGCAATCATCAACACCAGGACCCCAGGCATGTTGCAGCAGAGGTAAAGGACTCACGAAGATACTAGCCCAAAGAAGTTCATCAATCACTGAGTTTAACTGTGATCTAGCTCAGCACAAGAGAACTATTGTGGCCAGATCACCCTCCCCCCACAGTTAAGGCAGTTAGCTCCAGGGAAACTTGGAAAGACTTCACTTGGCTTCTGCTTTGGCACAGCAGCCAACTCAGCACCAGGTAAGCTGCAACATTTTAGGTTCTAGTTGAAAGGAGCAGAGGCCACAATACACAAATACTGAAGTTCTAAGCACAAGAATCATGGGACAAAACCACATGTACCACAGAAACAAAGATCCACTTTAAAAGCCAGGAAAAGGGTGGTAATCATGAGCAAGAAGCAAACGAGAAAAGAAAAAAAAAACCACAGAACCTTTCTATGGGGACAAATATCAAAATATGAATATCAAAGAGATCAGCATTGAGACTTCATTCTCATCTGAACCTTCAGAAGAGAATATAGACTGGTCTCAAGCACAAAGAGCATTCTTACAGGAGCTTACAGGAAGGATTTTAAAAGACAAGTTAGAGAAGTAGTAGAAAAACTGGCGAATGATTTTTAAAATTATGAAAAAAGAATTCACTGAAGAGAACAGTTGCTTAAAAAGGAAAACAGGACAAATGGAAAAGGAAATACAAAACCTGATTGGAGAAAATAACTCCTTAAAAATAACAATTGGGCAAATGGAAAAGGAGATGCAAAAATTAGCTAAAGAAAACAATCTATTAAAAATTAGAATTGAGAAAGTAGAAGCTAATGACTCTATCTATTTTCCTCTAAAGAACAAAAAAAAAAAGAAGAAGAAAATGTAAACTATCTCATTGGAAACATAACTGACCTGGAAAATAGATCCAGGAGAGAAAAATCTAAGAATTATTGGTGTACCAGAAAGCCATGATGAAAAAAGCCCCTGCACAATGTCTTTCAAGAAATCATCAAGGAAAACTACTCTGAGTTCCTAGAACCAGAGGGTAAAAAATAGTCTTTGAAAGAATCTACTTTTCACCTCCTGAAAGGGATCCCAAACTGAAAGCACCAAGAAATATCATTGTCAAATTCTAGAACTATCAAGTTAAAGAGAAAATACTGCAGGCAACCAGAAAGAAACAATGCAAATTTCGAGGAGCTGCGGTCAGGATTACACAGGACCTTGCAGCTTCTACGTTAAAAGATCAGAGGAATTAGAATAGCATATTCTATAAGGCAAAGAAGCTAGAACTACAACAATGGATCAATTACCAAGGAAAATTGAGCATAATATTTCAGACAAGGAGACGGGCATTCAATGAAAAAGTGATTTCCAGACTTTCCTGATGAAAAACTCAGAGCTCAATAAAAAATTGATCTTCAAAAACAAGTCTCAAGAGAGGCATAAAACAGTAAACAGGAGCAAAAAAAGACCTCATTATTCAACAGAGGAAAACTGTTTACATCCGTGTAAGGGAATATGATGTTTGTTAATCTTGAGAATTGTATATTTATTATGAAATATAAATGGATTACATATATAGAGGAAGTGGGTACAAATTTAATGATGTGATGATAAAAATGAGATTTAAAGATTTGAAGGGATTGTAACAGGAGATGTGAAAAAGAGGAGGCAAAAAAAGTAAATTACATCATAAGAAGAGGAACCAAACATATTACAGTAGAGGGAAAGAGGGAAAGGAGATGAACACCGTTTGAGATTTACTCTCCCCTAACTTGGTTCAAGGGGGGAACAACAATCTCAGTTAAGTATAAAAATCTAACTAGTTCTATAGGGCGTAGGAGGGGAAAGGAGAAAGAAAAAGGAGGGGAGGCTAAAAAGGAGGGAAGAAGTAGTAAGGGAAGAGGTGAGTAAAAGGGAGGGGGGACTGAAGGGAGGGAATACTAAGGGAGGTGGTAGTCAAAAATTAAAATTCTGTTGGAGGGAAATGGAAAAGGGAGAACTAAAAGCATAAATGGGGGGAAAAGGAATGGAGGGAAAGACACAGATAACAGTCATAACTGTGATTGTGAATTGGATGAACTGTCCCATAAAACAGAGATGGTTAGCAGAATGGATTAAAAACCACAATTCAACAACGTTTTGTTTACTAGAAACACATTAGAAACAGGGTGATACACACAAGGTAAAGGTAACAGATTGGAGCAGAATATATTGTGCTCGAGCAGATATAAAGAAAACAAAAAACAAAACAAAACAAAAAAAAAAACCAGGGGTAGAAATATTAATCCCAGATAAAGCAAAAGCAGAAATCTGTCTAATTAAAAGAGATAAGGAAGGAAAATATATCCTGCTAAAAGACACCATAGATAATGAAGCAATATTATTACTAAACATATATGCTCCAACTGGTATAGCATCAGATTGTTAGAGGAGAAATTATGGGAGTTATAGGAAGAAACAGACAGTAAACTATACTAATGGGGAATCTCAACATCCCCCTTTCGGAACTTCATAAATCTAATATCAAAATAAACAAGAAAGCATTTAAGGAGGTGAATAAACTCTGGATAAGGTAGATATGATACATCTCTGGAGAAAATTTAATAGAGATAGAAAGGAATATGCCTTTTTCTCAGTTATTATGGCACATGTACTAGGGCATAAAAATCTCACAATTCAGTGCACAAAGTCAGAGACAGTCAACAAATCCTTCTCAGATCATAATGCAATAAAAATTATATGTAATAAAAGGTTATAAAAAGATAAACCAAAAATTAAAAGAAAAATAAATAATCTAATCCTAAAGAATTAGTGGGTTAAACAACAAATCATAGAAACAATCAACAACTTCACTCAAGAGAATGACAATAATGAGACAAACTAACGAAACTCATGGGATATTTCAAAAGCAATTATTAGGGGAAGCTTTGTGTCATTGAATGCCTACATGAATAAAATAGAGAAAGAGATCAATGAATTGGGCACGCACCTTAAAAAGCTAGAAAAAGTACAAATTGAAAATCCCCAAGTTAATACCAAATTAGAAATACTGAAAACAAAAGGACAATGTTAAAACTGAAATTACTTTTTATTTATTCTTTGTGTGTAGGTATTGCATTATTATTATTATTATTTTGTTTTCCATGTTCTACAATCACTTCCATATATCTTAGATTTCTTTCCCTCCTTCCCCCACTTCCCTCCTATCTCCACACTCCCTCCCTGATATGGCATACAGTTTTTAATAGGTTCTACACATACATTCCTATTAAATACACTTTCACCTTAGCCATGTTGCATAGAAGAATTAAAATGAATGGGAGAAAATATTAAAATAATTCAAAACATAATACAAAAGGAAATGATCTGCTTCATTCTCTGATGGAATTTCATAGTTCTTCCCCTGGATATGGAAGGTATTTTGCCTTCAGAGACCAATGAGAGTTATTTAAGTCCTTGCATTGCAAAGAAGTACAAAGTCTAACAGAAAAATTTCTCCTGCACTGTGATTGTTGCTATGTCCCAAGTTCTGCTCCTCTCACATAGTATTAATTCATATAAGTCTTTCTAGGACTCTCTAACGTCTTCCTGTTCATCATTTCTTATAGCACAATAGTATTTCATTGTCTTGATGTACCACAATATGTTCTGGCATTCCCCAATTAATGGATATCCCCTTGATTTCCAGTTTTTGGCCACCACAAAGAGAGCTCCTATAAATATTTTTGTACATGTGAGACCCTTTCCCATTTTTATGATCTCTTGGGAATACAGTCCTAGAAGCAGTATTTCTGGGTCAAAGGGTATGCACACTTTTGTAGATGTTTGGGCATAGTTCAAAAATGTTCTCCAGAATGGTTGGATCAGCTCACAGTTCCATCAACAATGAATTAGTTTTCCAACTCTCCCACATCTTCTCCAACATTTATCATCTTACTGTTTTGTCACGTTAGCCAATATGATAGGTGTGATGTGGTATCTCAGAGTTGTTTTGTTTTGCATCTCTTTAATCAACAGTGATTTAGAGCAGTTTTTCATATGACTATAGATATCTTTAATTTCTTCCTCTGAAAACCGCCTGTTTATATCCTTTGACCATTTATCAATTGAAGAATGACTTGTATTCTTGCACATTTGAGTCAATTCTCTGAAATTAGGCCTTTATGTTAAAATTGAAATTAAGAAAATTATTGAACTTGTGACTAAAAGTAAGGGCTGGTTTTATGAAAAAAAAAAACAACAAAACTGATAAACATTTGGTCAATTTGATTAAAAAAAACCAAACCAAATTACCATCCTCAAAAATGAAAAGGGTGAACTCACCTCAAAAGAGTGGGAAATTAAAGCAATAATAGGAAATTACTTTGCCCAATTGATGAATATTTAAAAAAAACTATACAAATTGCCCAGATTAATAGAAAGGAAGTTGAATACTTAAATAATCTCAGAAAAATAATGAGCAAACTATCACTGAACTCCCTAGGAAGGAATTTCCGGGGCCAGATGGATTTACATATGAATAATATCAAACATTTAAAGAACAATTAATTCCAATAATATATAGACTATTTGGAAAAGTTGGTGAAGAAGTGGTCTTACTCTATTCTTTTAATGAGACAAATATGGCTCTGATACCTAAACAGAAAGGGTCAAAAGAGAGAAAGAAAATTATAGATCAATTTCTCTCATAAATACAGATGCAAAAATTTTAAATAAGATATTAGCAAAAAGAATACAGCAACTTATCTTGAGAATAATACATTATGGTCATGTAGGATTTATACCAGAAATGCAGGACTGGTTCGATACTAGGAAAACTATCAGTATTATTGATCATATTAACAAGAAAAGTAACAGAAACCAAATGATTATCTCAATAGGTGCAGAAAAATCTTTTGACAAAATACAACGTACATTCTTCGTATTGGGACACTGGATAGCACAGGAAAAAAGAGAATTTTCCATAAAATAAAAGCAGTATCTATCTAAAACCATCAGCAAGCATCATATGCAATGGGACTAAGCTAGATGCATTTCCAATAAGATCAGGTGTGAAACAAGGATGTCCCTTATCACCACTGTTATTCAGTATGGTACCAGAAATGTTAGCTTTAGTAATAATAGGAGAAAAAGAAATTGAAGGAATTAGAATAAGGAAGAAGAAACTAAATTATCACTCTTTGCAGATAATATGATAATATACTTAGAGAATCTCAGAAAGTCAAGGAAAAAACTACTTGAAATAATAAACAACTTTGGCAAAGTTTCAGGTTACAAAATAAACCCAGATAAATCATCTGCATTTCTATAAATTACTAACAAAGTCCAGCATCAAGAGACAGAAAGAGAAATTCCATTTAAAGCTATGGTAGAAACTATAAAATATCTGGGAGTCTACCTGCCAAAACAAACTCAGGGACTACATGAACACAATTACAAAACACTTTTTGCACTAATAAAGTCAGAGCTAAGTAAGTGGAAAAAATTTCCTTGCTCATGGGTAGACCAAGTTAATATAAAAAAAATGGCAATTCTACCTAAATTAATTTACTTATTCAGTGTCATACCAATGTAACTACCAGATAATTAATTTCTAGAGAAAGAAAAAAATAATATTAAAATTCATCTGGAAGAAGAAATGGTCCATAATATCAAGGGAACTAATGAAAAGAAATGCTAGAGAAGCTAGCCTCTCCCTATACATCTCAAATTGTATTATAAAGCAGCAATCATCAAAACCACTTGGTATTGGCTAAGAAATAGGTGATTAGGTCAGTGAAATAGATTAGGTACTCAAGACACAGTAGTCAACGAATATAGCAAATTACTGTTTGATAAATCCAAGGACTCTAGCCTCTGGGATAAGAACTCACTATTTAACCAAAATTTCTGGGAAAACTGGATAACAGCGTGGCAGAAGCTGGGCATAGACCAATGTCTGACACCGTACAAAAGAACAAAATCCAAACGGATAAATTATCTAGGTATAAAGACTGATACTATAAACAAATTAGGGGAGAAAGGAACTGGACATTTGTCAGATTTGTGGAGAATGGAGAAATTTTTGACCTAAGAAGGGATAGAGAACATTAGGAAGTATAAAATGGATAATTTTGATTACATGAAATTGAAAAGCTTTTTGCACAAACTTAATGCAGCCAAGATTAGGAGGGAAGCAGAAAACTGGGAAAGAATTTTTGCCCCTGTTGTCTGTGATAAAGACCTCACTTCTAAAATGTGTAGAGACCTGAGTCAAATGTACTAGAATACAAATCATTCCCCAATTAATAAATGGTCAATGGCTATTAACAGGCAGTTTTCAGAGGTAGAAACTAAAGCTATTTATAGTCAAATATAAAAGTGCTCTAAATCCCTATTGATTAGCGAGAGGAAAATCAAAACACCTGTGAGGTACAATATCACTCCTATCAGATTGGCTAATATGACAAAACAGAAACAAGATAAATATTGGAGAAGACGTGTGATAGCTGGAACACTAACTCATTATTGGTAGAGCTGTGAGCTGACCCAACCATTCTTGAGAACAATTTGAAACTATGCTCAAAGGACTACATAAATATTCATACTCTTTGACCCAGCAATATTGCTTCTAGGATGGTATCCCAAAGAAATTATAAAAATGGGAACGGGTCCCATATGCACATATTTATAGCAGCTCTCCTTGTGGTGTCTAAGAAATGGAAACATATAAAACAATTTTTAAAAAGTTAGAAATCTGAATAATTGATTAATCCAATGATTAAATGAGCTCAAAGTCATAGAACAACTTACTCTCAGAGCAAAGGTCTAAACACATGTATTGAAAAGTGTAGTTGGTGCCTTTTCTGTTACAGTATACTGGAATTCCATAGATATATTATAATGTTCAAGAAAGTTACCATGAATTATTTGAAACTCTTGATTTTCGAAGTCAAAATTAAGCACTTTTCTTATGTAATTCATAAGAATTGCATCAGGTGTTTTAAAATGACAGCTTATTGTAATAATTTGCCTTTCAAAAGTATATTTTAGAGAGAACAAATTACTTAATCACATGAGTATCTTGATGCTGGTTTAAATGGCTTTGACCTGATTCAAGCATCTTTTATTGAGAATATATTTCAAGGTGATCAAGGCCAGACAAAAGATTCAAATGTACCAAAACATTTATGACAACACATTTTTTGTACTTTCAAAGTAATAGAAACTAAGTAGATGCCTATTGAATGGTGAATCAGAAACTTATGCTCGATGGGTATTAAGTGATACTGTTCCAAAAGAAATGAAAAATGTGAATAATTTAAAAAATTTGGTTCATAGATTGAACTGATAAAAGTGAAGTATGGTCAGGAAATTAATATAAAAATGACAAGAACATCTAAGTTGTAGTTGTAAAGTCTAAGTTTGATTTCAAAGAGATTATTGAAATTTTCCCTTCTCTCTACTCAGCAACAATTATGAGTGAGAGTGGAGTCTATGAAAGTGGAGCACTGTATATAATTTATGACTCAATTGGTTTTAGATGGCATTTACAGAAATACTTTTTCCCTGTTCTCTTTTTTTATTCCTTCCTATAAGAAATGGCTATCTCATTTGGGATATAGAAGGAAAATATTTCAAAATCAAGATGACAGAAATGTCAATGAAACTAATTTTAAAATAATTATAACTGATTTATTCAGTCCACTCAATTATCTGTCCAAGGGTAATTTATGTTATTTATTGTCTTGGATATTTGCATACATTTCGAATTTCTCAATCCTATCAAGAATTTTGGGAGGTTGCCTTCCACCTGGTGTAACTTGGAAAATTTAGAAATAAATATTTAATTTTTATTGTTAGCATGAGTAAAATACAATTAGGAAAGTAGTTATCTGCAGAAAGTTCCAATTCTTTGCAAGCAAAAATAAATGATTTATGCTACTCTTTCTATGTATATTATGTATGCCTCAGTTCCTCTCCATTAGTACAGAAAATTGAAATCTGATTTGTAAGTTGTGATAAACTTTGAAATGTGATGGTAACCTTTTTTCTCAATTCTCAACAATCTCAGAGAAGATTAGATAAGTTCCTCCACTAACCCTTATCTCACTAGTTTCTGAACGTTTTCCCATATACAAAAACAAAACAAACAAACAAACAAAAAACCTCATTCGAAAACTCTTTTACATATCATCAAGAGAATACCATAAAAAATAACACACCTTGTGTAAGTTGAACTCTACAGCTTATATACAAATGAGCTAATTTGATGTGATTCATATATTCAAAGAAATCATTAATATAAATGATCCCTCAAATGATGAAAAATACAACCTATCCACGTCAACTCATCCTGTCAGACAGACACACACACGCACACACACACACATACACATACACGCACGCACTCACACACACATACTTCTATAAATTCACCATAGAGGGCCCATCCAACATACTGACACCCTTCCCATAATTCTCTTTACATTGAAAAGAATGTAAGTGGAGCACATACCCTATACTTCTTTTATCCCTAATTCTTACAATGTGACTAGGCTACTGCCTTTTTTGAAAATACCCCCTTTTTATTTACAACTTTCTAGTGGTATTTTTCATGGCACTCTTTCCCTAATGCTTATTGTTCTATCCTTTGTTGAATACATGATAATTAACAAATGCTTCTCATTCATTCAACGGTATGTTCTGTAGTCATTCAAGTAAATTCCTTGTTTACCACAATCTTTATTTCATTTTTTCCTGGGAAAGGGTACTCTTTCATTCTATGATAGAATTTTGAAACACTCTGGATCACACTTTAGTAATTTCTTAGAAAAAAAAGCCTGAATAGAAAATATGCCAAAATTCCCAGCATGAGCAATTTGGGATAAGTAATATCTATACAAGACAATTTTGAGATTACTGTAATTTAGCAATGCTTAACTTGTTCAATAAATCTAGAAAAGAACTCAGTCCCTGTTAGTGAGTCTTTGGGTAGCATAGTGCCATATAATCTTAAAGCTGGCAGACATCTCAGAGGGCACTAGCACAATACATTTCCTCTACAATATCCTCAACAAATGGTAAACAGTACCTTATTTGAAGGCTTCCAGTGACAGGAACTTGACTACCTCATAATCAGGTCATTCCATTTTTAGACAGCTCTAATATTTAGGAAGTTATTACTTACATTGTGTCAAACATCATTATCCTTTATAACTTTGACCCCTTGTTCCTGCTTCTTTCTGTACCAAACACAATTGAAATCTTTCCTCAATGTGGTAACTTTTCAAATAGTTAGAGCTATTCAGAAGCACTATAAGGTACAATATATAGAGCATTTGTTTTGAATTCCAAAAGACCCATATTCAAATCCCACTTTTGACAATGAATAAATATTTGGTCACAGGCAATAAAATTACTAAATTTTGTTATTTACCTATAAAATGTGAATAATAACATCTACAGATATTTATTTTGCTAGTGTACTAAATCAAATGAAATTATGCAACTAAAGAGTTTTACAAATATAAAAGTACTCTATACATATGTTTTATCTTGTCTTCTCTAGGATAAACATTCTCTAGTCTTTCAATTGACTGTCTTTTGAGTTGGATTCAAATCTCCATCATCGTTCTGATGATCAATTCTAGATTTCACAGAATAACAGAAATATAAAGTTAGAAAGGATTTTAGAGGACATCTTTTATAAAATGTACTTTAATTAGATTATTCACTACAACTTTCCTGACCAGGGTTAACCATCCACTTGAAGACGTTTAATGAACAGGATCATATTGCCATTCAAAGTAGCCCATTTCAACTTTATAAATCTTTAATTATTAAGAAATTTCCCTTTATACAAAGCCAAAATCTGCCTCTGTAACTTTGACTCACTTTGATTTCTACATTGGCAGCTAGAGAAAGACAACCCTAATTTCTCTTCCACATGCTTTAGCTTTTTATTACCCTTTCCTCTCCAAATCTCTTCTGTTGTTGAATTCTTTCCAGATGCTCCACTCTGGAGAAGGTTCCAAACCAGCTAGCCTTCATTGTCAATACTCATCAACAACTTCCTTATGTCATTTCTCCCATTTATTAATTCTTCCTGGAGCAGATATCTACTTTTGTTGAATATCTTTCAGTTCTTTCTTCATACGTTGTGTCTCCCAGCTAGAATGCAAGCTCTTAGAAGAAACA
This sequence comes from Notamacropus eugenii, assembly GCF_028372415.1. Classification (NCBI taxonomy): domain Eukaryota; kingdom Metazoa; phylum Chordata; class Mammalia; order Diprotodontia; family Macropodidae; genus Notamacropus; species Notamacropus eugenii. The sequence continues at coordinate 254,577,130 of NC_092877.1, read as the reverse complement.
GCCTACTTTTTTTTTTTGTATATGTATCTCTAGGATTTAGCACAGTACCTGGCCCACAGTAAATGCTTTAAAAATTCTTGTTGGGACTGGCTGGCACGTGAAAATCTTTCAAACACTTGATACAGATTTTATTTTCCCTCTATGTCTTTTTTGTCATTATTCTAAACATCCCCAGTTCCTTTAATTCTTCATGTTATAGAAGATCGCTTAGTTCAAAACCTTGGTTGCCCACTTATCAGTAAATACCTATTTAGTATCACATGATTATACATTTAGAATTGGTAGGGGGTTTTGGATGTCATTTGATTCAACCCTCTCAATTTACAGATAGTGAAACTGATAAGCAAATATGTTAATTGAATTTTCCAAGGTCCCATAGATAAATAGTGAGAAAATCAGGAGTTGAACTCATGCCATCTTTATCCTTAGGATCTTTGGGATTTGTTGTTGTTGTTGTTGTGTTTGTTTTGGTATGGTTTTACCTAGGACTTTACAATTTTTATATATGCCTGCTGCAGTTCTTTTGGGGGAATAATTTTCCCCTCACACACCAAGAATAGAATGTACATATTGGATTTCACCAGTATTAGGATAAATTTCTTTATACCTTGAATTCAAGAAGACTACTATTGGTCATGGTAGATCTACAAAGAGTTGACTTAATATTGCTGCAGCACAGAATTATCAACAATTACACATCTCTTCTTCCTCTAACCTTTCTCCTGGTGTCACCTATAGATTTCTTTGGACCCTTGGAAACTTCCTTCATCTCAGAGTGTCCAATTATGTCCACCCAAGAAGGAGGTTTATTACTATTATATAGTTCCAAAATTTAAGCTGACCTCCTTTTGCTTCTCTATTGCATATTATTCTGTTCTCCTACATTCTCACACTGCTTAGATTGCACTGATTATTAAAATGCTATTTTATTTCATTTCCCTTTGAAGTATTATACAATTCTTTCAAGGAAAATTTAACTCTCCTTAATAGCCTAGAGCACTGATGCAGTCTCCAAAGTCTTCAGGTTTGACTTCAATGGACATGTGATTTCAATCAGTTAAAAAGTATAAAAGCTAGGTTACTTCCCACCATCCTCACAACAGCAAATCATGATTTTTTCTCACCAGTATAACCCCTATTCCCTAGCACTCACTCACCCTTTCCCAGCTGTTATAGAGTACCAATTGTAGTAGTTATTTAGAAGAAAATACTCCTTCCCTTCAGCACACCTGTTGCTCATAATACTGTTTGTCATGTAGAAATACTCCTGAGGCTAGGGTCTATAATCAGGGGCAGTAACCAGTGAGTAACAGCCCACATTGAATAAGTGTTCAAGTTGTGATCTACATCCCAGTTCTAATTAAATTTTCTTATCCAAACACTCTCCTCCAACCTGCCTGTCTTCAATATTTCTTTATTATTTTCATGGGAAATACCACCTTCTAATCACCCAGGTGAATGACTTTAATATTTTTCTCCATTTTTTACCCCCTCTAATCTCATATGCTCATATCAAATCAGTCATCAAATGTTATCATTTGTATGCCCACATTCTTTGAATTAATCCTCTTCACTCTATCATACACCTATTACTCTTATCAATCTTTGGTCAGGCCATTGTCATCTTTCAACTATGCTATTTTAATAACCCCCCAAATTGTGCTCCCTAATTTACATTTCTTGCTTCTCCCATGCATCTTCCATACAGCTTCTCAATTAATTTTCCCAAAGCATTGATCCAACTGTATTACTCTCCTGCTTAGTTAGTACATGTGGCTCCCCATCAATTCTAGGATAGAATGTTATATACCCATCCTCTAAAAATGGAGTAAGTTTTCTAATGTGTATCATCATCATCAAGAAAAACAACAACCACAACAGAAACAATTCAACAAATATTGAGGAACTGATTTTTTTTAATGATGAGGCATAAAATAAAAGAAGTTTACAGAAAACAGGCCCAGAGAAATTAGAAGTATTCTTCATTTTTCAGATCTCTTTTATATTCTCTTTTAATAAGACCAACTCACTCTTTACACATGCAAAGTTGGAAGAAATCTTATTGTCTGCTTGTCAATAGTTTCCTCACAATACGGAGACCTAAACAAAGCACTTAATCCAATTGTGAACTTATGAAAACAAAGCACAACAAACCTATGAATTTCTTCATTCTCTACAATAAAATAATTATGAAGACTAATCATATCAGCATATTTTTTCTTCTGTGTGACTGTTAGTTTATCCCATATTTGCTGTCCACAAAAAATTGTCTCTATGATAAAAACAGCCATCTAATTACATGTCATGAATACTTGACACATGTAGTTGACTTTAAAAAAAGGCTAAAGTTTGACATTTATGCCATTTAATTTCAATGGATTGAGAAAAACCCATGTATCAAATAGTATCATTATAAGTAGCGGAGAGGACAGAGGTACCATCCACCATACCCTAAGATAAGAGGTGATTGCAAAAAATAAACTATTATAAAAAATGCACAGGCCAAGATGAAAGAACCCAACCACAGAGAGTTACCGTAGGGATAGATGTGGTTCATCTTCAGGAGAGGATACTGAAGCAAACAAACTTTCTTCTGCCCCAAAGAGTAATGTCAAATGATCACCTATTCAAAAAGAATTCATAGAAGAACTTTAAAAAAGACTTTGAAATCAAATGAGAAACATTGAGGAAAAACTGAAAAAAAAAAAAGATTATGAAAAACACATCAACCAATTAGAAAAAGAGATCCAGAATCTAAAGAAAGAAAATGACTTCCTCAAAATCAGAATTGGATAAAGGGAAACCAGTAAAGTTATTAGAGATCAAGAAATAATAAAATACAATATAAAGAATAAAAAAGAGACAATGTGAAACAACAAAAAAACCTGATCTAGACAAGAAATCAAGAAGAGAAAATACGAGTGATTTAACTACCTAAAAATTATGATTTAAGAAAGAATCTTGATACAATAATACAAGAAATAAAGAAAATTTTCCTGAAACTTTAGATCAAAAGTAAGGTAGAAATAGAAAATAATCTATCAATCTCTGCCTTAAAGAGACTTATGAGGAAAACCCAAGTGAATATTATAATGTAATTCCAAAACCCCCAACTCAAGAATAAAATACTACAAGCAATAAGAAAAAAATTCTGGCAGTGCCCCAGTTAGAATCACACAAGACCTTGGTATGATAGGACTTCAAAATATAAACTTGTTTAAGAACAGCTCAAAAGAATTATTATTTTATACAAAGAGGTGCAAGAGGAAGAATCAACAAAGAAGATTAAGATGGGGGAGGAGGATTTTAGTTCTGGACCAGTTCTGGACACCTACTTTCATTGGGAATGGATCCAAGAGGAAGCAATACCTACATATTCAGAAAAGTATAAAAGTTTTCTAAATTCATAAGGAAATAAAATGCTAAGGAAATAGGTAGGGATATTTAGAGGGTAGGGTGAAGGAATAAATTAAAGGGAATTTATTAGTTGTGTTTAGATTAATGGGAATGGGAAGACAAAGGATAGATCCTTGGGAGAAAAAGGAGGGATCTTTAGAGGGGAGAGTGAGGAAATAGGTTAAAGGGGAGTACAGAAGGATGTTTAGTTTTATGGGAATGGGAGGATAAGAGAGGGATGTTTGGGGGGGTAGGTTAAGTAATAGGAAGGTAGTAGGGGAAAGTAAATAGAGGCGTTAGGAGGGATAGTTCATAAGAGGTATGAAAAAAAAACATTGCAACAAAGACCAGATATAAAATTTGTTATTGAAAGTGTATGTCTACATATGTATGTATGTATCTTTACGTATGTATATGTGTATCTACATATCTATATCTATAAATGAATATGTGGTGTGGTGTGTTCATCCTTCATGAGTATATCTATGCTTAATAAACCTACAAGGAAGCAAAGACAAGATGGAGAGTTTTCAATATGACACAATATTTAATATATAGACTTTCTTGAAATCAAAATTTATTGCTCTGTATATCTCATGTTCTCATGTTCTGCACATGACGTGCATTTTTGTCTTTTCTTATTTTGTTTTTAAGTTTCAAAATTTAAGTTCATAATGCTGCTTCTTCTTTTCTTGTGTATTTAAGTGTCAGCAAAATAAAAAACAGAATAGCAGGAATGCTGTTCTGAAGGGAAATAAAAATGAATTACATATGTATATATGTATTTATGCTACAGTCAGCTAAATGGCTCAATTTCTGGAGACCTAGGCCTGGAGTCAGGAAAGTTTGAGTTCAAATCTGTCCTCAAAGCCTTATAATCTGAGTGACTGAATGGGCAAGTCACTTAATTTCTGTTTGCCTTAATCTACTGGAGGAGGAAATAAGATAGCAGAATAAGATATGACAAAGAAAGATCTTTTTACATTTATGTTTTCAGCTTGGCTACCAAAAATTGGGCAAGGCTGCAAGTGAGATATGCATTAGAACTAGACACAAAATACAGGACTTATTTTCTTATGAAATTACATTATTTTAAAACTACATGAAACCTTAGAATTCCTCTCATCTAATAACAATAACAGTAAGTTAACAAATCCAGAAACAAAGACATAAATTTTAAGAGACTCCCAAAGTCGCACATCTTATTCATGGAAGTTACAATTAGAATACTGTTTTTCAGATTTCTCTTTCCCGTTCTTTCCAGCAGAATCTATTGCTTCTCATTACTGACATATTACTCTTTCCCTATCCCCTTAAAAGTAATGAAGAGTAAATGTAAGGCAAGAGCATAAATAGTGATCACAGTATTTGAATCTGAATCAGATTTTGGCAATCAATTCCCTGAATATTGCGTTTGAATTTGTTTTAAAATGAAAATAAACAAACAAAAAGTAATGAAGTCTACTTTTGTGGTATAAAAGGATCATTTTGATTCAGTTGATTGCAATTTTTTCTAAGAGAGTTATTAAAACTAATCATTTAGATAATAATGAAAGTAATGTCATTCCTAGTATCCTTTAATAGTGATTATTAACAATAGTTTGCGGCATTTGTATTTTAGCTTAAGTAGAACCAGTGTTGAAAGCATGATTACATCTGATCTTTACTCTAGCAATGTGGGTGGGAATGGTAGGAGATAAGCTTGGGGGTTTTGTTTTGTTGTGTTTTACCCTGAGCAAACAAATGTCTCTGCCACAGTGATTGTATATGGCACCTGTCTTCCAGATAATAGCCACAATGACAATTGCCTGTAGTGCTGTCCATTTACCTTAGGCTCAAAGCAATATTATTATTCAAACTGCATCAAGCTGACTCTGATTGCCCTATGTGAGCAAAATATGTGTTCTCAGACTCTAATGGAGATTTTCCAGAAATATGTCAATATTGCATAGGTTTCCATTCTGCTTCAAAAAATTAACAATTCTTTTGTCATTGTGAATATGAATACCACACTGATTGATACATAACAGCTGTTTGGTGTACCAATGTCATTCATACCCCTCATCCGAGGAAATGTGGCAATTGGGCTTCAGCAATCAGCAGTCATGTCTATGAGGCTGCTACTCTAAATAAAAGACAAAAAGACAAAATGAAATTTCCAATGGTACAAATATCGAATAGTTACTTAGGATATTTTCCCCCTCAAGATACTGTTTAAAGAAAAACTATTAGCAACAATTAAAGTAAGCATAGGTAAACATATATTTATACATATACTCGTATGGATATATATATGCATATATATATGTATATGTATATGTTTATGTGTGCACACAAAAATACAAATATAATATATCTATATATATCCACATGTGTTCATGTATATGTGTGTACTTATATGCATATATCCATTATCTATACAGATGTCCATTTCTATCCACATCTATCTATATCTCTTTATGCTTTTATGTATATGTGTATGTGTATTTATTTGTATAGAGGTACAGATATAAATATTGATGTCAATGTTGATGTTGATATACATGTAGAGATATAGATAGTTATCAAAGAAAATTTCTAGGAGTTATGTAAAAAGGGAAGACACATATGAGTTGTAATCTGCATCATTGGCAAGAATATCTAAAGTATGATAGTATAGTTTCCCATGTGTATCTGAGCATTTCAGGTATAAATCTATGTGTGAAATATTGTGCTTGGATTTGGAGAGGATAATAACAGGGCCTATATCTCGTATTTCATTGTACGGGTAATTGCTAGGCAAGGAAACATCATCTACCAATATAGAACCATCTTCTATGCTATTCATTGATTTAGAAAGTTTTCTAGATTTCTGATACCTTAAAAGACTTTCTTAGGGTTACACATCCACATGCCAGAAGTGAATCTTAAACCTAACTCTTCCTTGCTTTGTTCCTTGTCCACTACTCTTTAACTTCACTGAGGTGATACCAAAGTAAATAAGCATTATTTAATAAATGAAAAGCATTATTTAATAATTAAACAATTAAATAAAAATTTAATCAATAAAACTATTTAATAAATAAACTAGAAATCTAATAGGAATATCTTTTATAAAATTTACAAAATACTTTGTACAACAGTCTTGCAAACTGATCCCTAATTATAACATTGTTTTCTGGGGAAATGCATTACATAGCATGAGAGTAAATCATATGACTAGGGGATTCTAGCTAGTAATTGACAAATTGTACATACAGAGAAAAGGCAACACGTCTTACCCTATAAGGCCCTGAAGGAATCTCTCTGTCATTTATAATGGGTCAAGTTGTGGTTGTTGTTATTGATGGATTATGTTCAGAGGTTTAACATTTATGATTAGTGAATATCAACTAATTCTCTCATTCTTTCTCAGTGCTAAACTCTGAGGAACAAGTGTACATTGCTACTTCCATTTCCTCAACATTCGCTCAATTCTTAAAGCCTTGAAATTTGGCTTATTGTCATTTCCTACTTTATTAAAGACTGTTCTTTAGAGTCAATAATAACCTCCTTATCATTAAATTTAGGAGTCCCCTCCACCCAGACTTTATCTCCTTGGCCTTTTCTGACATTTGATACTATGATTCATTTTTCCTTGAAACCTTTATTCTTTTGATTTCCATGCCACTGTTCTCTCATGGTTTTCCTCCTGCACTTCAGGCCATTCCTTGTCTCTTTTGCTAGTTCTTTATCCTCTTTCCATCCTTTAGGTATAAGATAGTTTCTAGTCTCTGGCCTAGATTATCTCCTCTTCTCTCTGTTTTTTCCCCTCATCCATTCTCATGCATTCACTACTCACCATCATGCAGAAAATAATCAGATCTTTTTCTTTAGGTTCAATATGACTTCAGAATATATTGTTTTAATCTCCCGATGACTTTTTAAAATTTTTCTTTTAAAGACAATGATAGAAGGAAAGAATAAAGATGTGTGTAGGTGATTTATACATATATAGATCAATATGTAAAATATAGGTATTACAGATAAATAGAACCTTTCTTTAAACCTTATTATGTGACATCAATATATGTTAATCTCACGGAATACAAAGTAAAGAAGTTCAAAGAATTGATATTCAAACGGGGGAAAAGACATAAAAAATGAAGTTGAAAAGAGAGTATAGGGGTAGGGAGAAACGTGATAAATTGGAAAAATAATCTGGATAACTATTGCCTGAGCTAGGTTTGAAGGCAACATGGATGTTGTGATGGTGTGGGTATATCCTTAAATGTGAGTCATGGGATAGAATTCACTTGCGTGGGGACATCATTGGGGTGAATAGATGGGCAGTGTGAGAAGGTTGTTGAGGTAGGGTTAAAGAAATGGTCCAAGGAGACGTGTTGAATAAAGATAAGCTTTTTTTTAGCATCTTCTCACCACTCCCAGGCCTACTGAAGTGGTTCAATTCATCATCTCTTCTCACATATAGTACTACAATAGTCCTTTAATTGTTCTTTTTTTCTCCATTCAGTACCTTTTCCAATTGCGTTTTCATATTGCTGTAAAAATCCTAATACACTATTACGAATATGATATGGAGATGATTTCATTTGGAAATACAAGGAAGTAAGAGTAAAGATGAAAAAAATGTAGATGGAAGATAATAACTCCTATGATTCTCTTTTGGAATTTATCTGGATTAACAGGTAAAATTGATCTCAAATTTATTCTAACATGACAGAGAGTACTTGAGATCTGCAGGCAAGGTTAAATCAGTGAGAGAAATTTAGAAATGCTAAAGAGTAATGTCTGTCTTTCCATTCCAGTCAAAACCTGTTAATAGATCCATATTTTTCTAGACCATGGTCTATTACAATAACTTGGTACATTAAGATCTTTTCTCGTTCTCTTATTAGCAGTCATTCTATTGTCCCTAATAACATATTTACTTGTATGTTTAAACTTCCTATTCTTGCAATGAGTTTGCAAACTTTGTGAAGTGAAGGAGTATATTCTATTCATATTTATATCAAATATCTACATCCTAGACATCTTTTGGACATAGCATTCATCTACTTGGTAGACATTTTTTACTTGAATCAAAATATTCTTTGCAAAATAGGTAATTAAATCTTGATTATCTAATTTTATACATGAGAAAATAGAAACAGAGAGATTGTACAAATTACCCACAGTCATCCAGCCAGGAAGTGAAGAATCTAAGACTTTTAACTACAGATTTCTGTCTTCAACTATAATGACTTTCCTCACACCATACCACATGAACAGAACACTAGAAGTTATTTAGCAGCATGTTCAAGTCAAGCACTCAACACTAATTTTTATAACATTTTGATCTCTTCTTATCCTCTGTACTGTTAATAAATTTAGGCAGTCTTTGTTTAAATAGAAAACTTCCCTCATTGCATCTTGATTATGAAGAGAATTTGCGAGAGGTGTAATCAGTAAGGATTTGTGAGATGAGAAGAAACTCAAAGGAGGAAGCAGATTGGTGTACAGGAAACTAGGGGATCATGTCAACTTGGTGATCAATTCAATCCTGGTCAGATCATTCGGCCCTAGTGTTAAAAAAGTGGCAGATTTGTCAGAAAAGTTTGAAGTGTTAACTAGATATGATATCCACATCTGGGACCTGATGATTAGCAAACTCTGGAGTAGAAATAGTTTGCATAAAGTTCAAACGTATTAGCATCCTTACATGATCCATGGTAATCTAATTTCTTCAGGCATTTGTAATGGGGGACTACAAAATTGAAGTCCATTGCTTGAAGCAGATCCAGATCTGCTTTCCCTGAGTTTTAGTCTTTAGACTATACACAAATGTTGTCTGTCCGCCTCCAATTGAACCACATATGGAAACTTGGTGAGTCTACTTCTTATCATAAAGAGAATCAGAATGAATTTAATTTGAATTTAAACTCAGCCCCAGATAATTAATGACTGTGTGAGCAAGTTAATCCATTTCTGCTTCATATTTCTCAAGTATAAAATAGAAATAACAATACTAACTACCTACCAGTGTTATTGTAAGGATAAAATGAAATGTTTCTGAAGTGCTTTCCAAAACTTAAAAACGTACTATATAAACTCTCCATCTTATTATTAGTAATAATAAATGCAAATATAGAAAAAAAACAGTGGCAACTTTGCCGCTTGAATAATCTCAAAATCTTTGTAAACTAATAACAGTCCATTACTGCATAGCTATTAGCAGATAATTGTGCAAGACTGTTAGATAAAGAAAAAAAGTGTGGAGGTCATTTAACATGAAACATATTTTTAATCAACATGCTTATATAGAATATATGATCAAGCTATATGCAGTGTGCATCTTCATTTAGACATTTAAAATAAGACATCATAGTAGTCGATCCTACTACTGATTTTCCTTCTCATTCTGACACATGTAGAATTTAACAAATTCAAAGTATACATTTTCCAATGTATTGGTTATAAAACTGCAGTTCTCTGTTTAATTGAATTGTATGTTACTTGTAGTTATGTAGTTAATGAGACATTGAAGGGGTCACTGCAATTGCAAATAAGTGCAATTTGAATTTTTCTTCTCAAGGGAAAACAGAAAGTATCTCCTTGGCTTTAGCTCTGATATATAACAGGGCAATGACATGCTTTAGAAGTTAATAAAGGATAAAAATGTTTGAAGAAGTGAGTGGAAGATAATCTACACAGAGAAAATTCACACCATATCACTTTTATTACTGTCAAGTTGTAGGCTCACAATACCTTTAGTTTTGAATTGTTTTCCTTCTGAATTCTTCAGGTCTTTGTTCTCTTATTTTACTCTCCTTCTCTGATGGATCTATAACCATAAATGACTCAAAATGCTTTAAGTAATCTCTTCTTTAGAATATTCTACAAATCTCTGTGGAGTCATTCACAAGCACATCGTAGCTTTGCATATTTCATGGAAAACAACAGGTGGCAAGTGTGTAATCCCAACCTTCTTTATGTTTGTAATATTTCTCTTCACCCAGTAAAATTACAGAAATCTTTTGGACAAAAACTACAGGACTTGAATTTTTTTTTCTAAATGAATTCCAACCCAGACAGCCAAATCTGGTTAATCCTTAACTTTTCCAACTCTTGCTCACTCAAAATTTTCAATGGTTGTTCTTTTTCTGTCTCCTTTCTAGTCTCTGCCTATATATGTCTTTGTCTTTGACTCTTAAATTGATTCTAAACATTATTTTAAAAACTGAAAGATTTTTGGAGGAAAGGTCAAAGATAGAATAAGATGAGCCATGAAAGAAATAGACTACAGCATTTGTCTTAATCAGTAGATTTCTGTCTTGGTGCAAATGTGTTCACATAGATGTGTATATATTAACATATACCAATAGATAGATGCACTTATATGTCCATATATACGTATAAGATAATATACACATATATAATAACGAGTATTTGTATAGTTTACTATGTGCCAGCAACTGTCACTGTGCTATATTTCAATTGATCCTCACAACAGGTGAGGAAACTGAGACAACAGTTAAATGACTTGTCCCAGGGTTACACAGCTATTAAGTGTTTGAGATAGGATTTGAATTTAGGTATTTGTGACTATAGACCCAGCACTCTATCCAGTGTGTCATTTAGCTGCTAAATACACCCACAAACCTACATACTACACATGCGTACATACACATATATACACACAAAAATATATACATATGTATTTTATATGTGTGTAATTTAGACTCAGGATGTATGATTTGATCCTTTGAGACATGCATTTTAATGCATAGAGCAAGAATAAAAACGGAGAAAAAAAGAAGTAGGAAGTGACTGTGTAATATCTAAAGAACTTTATGATTTTAAATCTACCTGCTGAGACAATTACCTTATAATACTCACATCTTGCATTTATTAAGTTCTTTTCAGCTTCCCTTGTACTTTCCTGACACTCACCTTCTATGTTAAAAGGTAGTAGCTACATGCATTTGGAAACACAAATACTAAGGTTCAAGTCCTCCCTCTGAAACATACTGGTTGGCTCTGGACCAGTCATTTAGCCTCTCAGTGTCCTTGGTTAATCTATATCATTATTAGTTGTTCAATTATATTGGTAGGAGTTACTTTACTAGAAGGAAGGAAATAAGCATTGGTGAAGGGCCTATATTACATGTCAAGGACTGTGCTAAAGACTTTATAAATATCTCATTTGATTCTCACAACAATCCTTGGAGGTAGGTGCTATTATTATGGCAATTTTAAAGTTGAAGAAACAATTGAAGTCAAGTGAGTTGCCCCTAGGTCATGGAGATATTACATGTCTAAGGCACAGCTGAATTCAGATCTGCCTGATTTTATGTCCCCAAATCTGTTCAGAGTGCTAAGTAGCTGCCTCTAAAAGCTTCCTACATGACAGGAATCACTAAAGAAAAAAGAAAGACTACTTGACCAACTCAACTTTTGCCATAATTAGTAATATAGTTTTGTGTAAATCATCTTTTGTGTCTCACTTGATGCTGCCTTTGAAATGACATGAAATATGTCTTTCTCACGAAAATAATGAGAGTTTTAAAATTAATGCTCAGAATCAAGGAAAAAAATGTGAAGGAAGGTGTACTAGCATTACTGTTTCAAACTATATCACAAAGCAATAGTCATGAAAACAAGTTGATACTAAGAAATAAAGTGGAAATTCAGTGAAATAGGTTAGGTATACAATACACATTAGTAAGAGCAATCATCAGGCTACATCCTCATAGCTATTGCTTCCCAGGAGAATGACTGAGGAAATGGTCTGCCATGGTCTACAAAGATATTAAAAAGCTTCTTTGAAGCAGAGTTCTCAGATTCATAACGTTCTGAGGGGATGTAGTGGTCAAGGTGATGATAGTAGTTTAACTTGACTGACACAGGCTACCTCCTATGATTCCCTCAAGATGCCTTGCTGCTAAACAGATGGTCTGGGTGTACTGCCACTTCCAGGCCTATCTGCCTATTAGCAGTTAGTGAACAGTTGCTGAAGATAGTAAAGAGGAACTTAGACCTATTTTTTTTTTTTATTAAACTTTTAACATTTATTTTCACACAATTTTGGGTTACAAATTTTCTCCCCTTTTTTCCCCCTCCCCCCCCAGACCCAAGTTTTCTAATTGCCCCTGTGACCTATCTGCTATCTCCTCTATCCTCCCTCCCTGCCCTTGTCTCCATCTTCTCTTTTGTCCTGTAGGGCCGGATAGCTTTCTTGACCCCTCAACCTGTATTTCTTGTTACCCAGTGGTAAGAACATTACATTTGGTCCTTACGCTTTGAGTTCCAACTTCTTTAGCTCCCTCCCTCTCTACCCCTTCCCCTTGGAAGACAGGTAGTTCAGTATAGGCCATATCTATTTAGTTTTGCAAATGATTTCCATACCAGTTGTGTTGTATAAGACTAACTATATTTCCCTCCATCCTGTCCTGTCCCCCATTACTTCTATTTTCTTATGGTCCTTTCCCTCCCCATGAGTGTCGACCTCGTATTGCATTCTCCTCTCCCTCCCCTCCCCTCTATCCTCCCCCCCATCCTGCTTGTGCCCCTGTCCCCCACTCTCCTGTATTATGAGATAGATTTTCCTATCAGAATGAGTGTGCATTATATTCTTTCCTTTAGTGGAATGTGATGAGAGTAGATCTCATGTTTTTCTCTTGCCTCCCCTCTTTATCCCACCACTAATAAGTCTTTTGCTTGCCTCTTTTATGAGAGATAATTTGCCCCATATAACTTCTCCTTTTCTCCTCCCAATATTTCTCTCTCACTGCTTGATTTCATTTTTTTTTTTAGTATATGATCCCATCCTCTTCAATTCACTCTGTGCACTCTGTCTCTATGTATGTGTGCGTGTGTGCATGTGTGTGTGTGTGTACTCCCACCCAGTGCTCAGATACTGAAATGTTTCAAGAGTTATAAATATTGTCTTTCCATGTAGGAATGTAAACAGTTCAACTTTAGTAAGTCCCTTATGATTTCTCTTTGCTGTTCGCTTTTTCATGGTTCTCTTCATTCTTGTGTTAGAAAGTCAAATTTTCTTTCCAGCTCTGGTCTTTTCATCAGGAAAATTTGAAAGTCTTCTATTTCATTGAAAGACCATTTTTTCTCCTGAAGTATTATACTCAGTTTTGCTGGGTAGGTGATTCTTGGCTTCAGTCCTAGTTCCTTTGACTTCTGGAATATCCTATTCCATTCCCTTCTATCCCTCAATATAGAAGGTGCCAGATCTTATACTATCCTGATTGTATTTCCACAATACTTGAATTGTTTCTTTCTAGCTGCTTGCAATATTTTCTCCTTCACCTGGGAATTCTGGAATTTGGCCACAATGCTCCTAGGAGTTTCTCTTTTTGGATCTCTTTCATGTGGTGTTCTGCGGATTCCTTGAATATTTATTTTGCCTTCTGGTTCTAGAATCTCAGGGCAGTTTTCCTTGATAATTTCGTGGAGGATGATGTCTAGGCTCTTTTGATCATGGTTTTCAGGTAGTCCCAGAATTTTTACATTGTCTCTCCTGATTCTATTTTCCAGGTCAGTTGTTTTTCCAATAAGATATTTCACATTATCTTCCATTTTTCGAATCTGCGTGGTATGTTCTGAGATATCTGTCTTTCTCGAAAAGTCCAAAGCTTCCATCTGTACCATTCCAGATTTGAGAGATCTATTTTCTTCAGTAAGCTTTTGAATCTCCTTTTCCATTTGGTTAATTCTGCTTTTGAAAGCATTCTTGTCCTCATTGGCCCCTTGCACCTCCCTTGCAAGCTGAGTTAGGCTAGTTCTCAAGGTGCCAATTTCTTCAAGATTTTTTTGGTTCTACTTTAGCAGGGAGCTGATCTGCTTTTCATGCTTCTCCCTCATCCCTCTCATTTCCCTTCCCAGTCTTTCCTCCACCTCTCTAACTTGATTTTCAAAATTCCTCTTGAGCTCTTCCATGGCCCGAGCCCATTGGGTGGGCTGGGACACAGAATCCTCTATTTCTGTGTCTTTGCCTGATGGCAAGCATTGTTCCTCCCCATCAGAAAGGAAGGGAGGTAGTTTTTTTTCTCCGATAAAGTACCCTTCAATAGTTTTATTTCTTTTCCCTTTTCTTGGCATTGTCTCCACCTAGTGGCCTGACCTCTGAATGTTCTCCTCACACCCACCTCGCCTCCTGGTCCTCCCAGCCAGCATTTGGGGACTGAGATTCAAATGCTGCTTCCCGCCTTAGGATTTTTGGCGGGGTCAGGGCTGCTATTCAGTGTGAGAATTAAGTTCAGGTGCTGAGGTAAGGGGCAGGGCCGCCTCTCTGGCTCAATTCCCTCAGGAGGTTTATGCACAGACCTTCCACAATGGATCCAGTCTCCTGCCCGTTTGGGGAGCCCCCGTCTGCAGCCGCCTCTCAGCCCCCACCTCCCGGGGGGGCCCGAGCCATGGGGGCACCTCACTCCCCTCTCAACCCGCCAAATAGACTCTCTCATCTACCCCCGTCAGTCACCTGTTGGTGGGGGGCCCGTGCAGCTGCTGAAGATCCCGCCTCCGGATCCCTCTCAGAACTGTGTCTCTCGGAGCCGCGGCCACCATCGCTGCCCCAGGTCCAGGCTGGGCACCATGTCTGCAGCGCGACGGACCTTTTGTGAGAGGTTTGCAGGTCCCTCTGTGGGTTGGGGGACCCGCATGGCCTCTGGAGATTCTGTCCCGCAGCCCTCTCGGATCTCTTTCCCACGGTGTCGCTGCCGCGGCAGGACTGCTCTCCTCTTCCCGCCCCGGCGCCCAGTCCCCGGCACAAAGGACCCCCGCGAGAGGTTTGCAGGTCTCTCTGGAACAGAAATCTCCCTCGCTCCAATATTCCGTGGTCTCTGGATGCAGAATTCTCCCTGGGTTAGTCCCTTCTGCCGTTCTGTGGTTTGTGGGTTCGGAGCTATGTGTATGTGCATCTTTCTATTTCACCATCTTGGCTCAGCCCCCAATTGGACCTATTTTTAGACTACCTTTTTTCATTGATGACTGTGGAGACTGAGAAGAAAGTAGATTTGTTACCTTGGTAGCACAGATACCTCAAGACTTTTTGGTAAATGATCATCTTCATCAGAGTCCAAGAGGACATGGTAATCAAAGTTGTAGTGGAGGACTTGCCTGGAATATGTTGTATTCTTGTTTTTCTGCAGTGAGCCTTGCTACTTCAGTTACACTGGCTTGCTTGCCTTGTATGTTGCAATTGTATACACACATACATGTTAGCAACATACTTAGCATAATAGAGCATTGCACATTCAAGAGAACTATTTTCTTGGTCTATGGTTGTGCATAGCATATACTTGTACTACAAAGTACATATATTCAAATTCCCCTAGAGTTTCTTGTGAATGGAAGTACCTCTTTGTAATTCTAGGTACTCACTTCTCCAACATGTGTCTTATTTTCTTTATTTCTAATAGGAAAAAATTAGATGAAGCTTTCTCTAATGTGCCCTCCAGCACTTTTAGCCTATAAATCTCATGAGAAGAAGTTTTCACCTGAAAGACAAATATCTACAGCCATAATCACTCCCCTTGGTGCTTTTACCCTTTAGAATGATGCAATTACAATTAAATATTCAATTCATAAAACAAACTTTCAATATAACATATGGCTTTCCTTTTTTCATTTATTACTACTGAAGGTCACTGAACCTATTATTATAGCATCATTAAGAGGGTCCTTGATCAAGTGCCTCATAGAATCTTTCTTCTTGCCATGAATGCATCCAATTATCATGCCTTAAATTATATAAAAAGTACAAATACCTGTAATAAGAAAACCTGATATTCATAAAACATCTTTTGTTGTTCAGTCATTTTTAGTCATGTCAAACTCTCCATGACCTCATTTCGGGTTTTCTTGGCAAAGACACTGGTTTGCCGTTTTCTTCTACAGCTCAATTTATGCATAAGGAAATGAGACAAATATCATTAAGTGACTTTTCCAGGGTCACACAGCTAGTAATTGCCTGAAACCAGATTTGAACTTAGTGGAATGGTAATTTAAATAGGAATATCTTTCTCATTCATTGATAGACCCAAGTGACCTGCCTGTATCACATGGAAGACTGAGTCACATGGAAACTATGATGGGAGGAGCTTGCTGAATAGGTGGAACAGGAAGAGAGGAACAGGAAGGGGTAGATCTAGAGCAGAGCTGAGGCAAAATTGGTCAGAGTCTAATCAGAGCTAGGAAGGATGCAGGCAGCTGGCTAGCATGATGGAAGGGACTTGTTTATGATTTTGTTTAAGGGAGCATACTTGTGATCTATTTAATGGAGCTGGTTTGTGGGAAGCCTAGCAGGGGAAAGCCTTGAGGATGGTGTTGTCCTCTGCATCATATAGAGTTTTGTTACTATGATGAATTTGGCTTTCTTGCATCTGAATAAATGATTTGGTTCTGTCTTCCATGTGAAGAGTTTGTTGTATTTTGCAATTCAGAATTGTGCTGCCTATGACTGTGAATATCACATTGGCACGGCTTTTAGAGAGAGATGTCTTTCTAATTTCAGACTTGGCACTCTATCAACTGCACCACCAAGTTGCACCTTTACAGAGAACATTTACATTTCACAAACACTTTGCCATTTGAATCACTTAGCAGTAATGTTGGAAGTCATGTACTTAGCAATGGAGTGAATGAGTCTTATGACAGTGAAAACGACATTGGGTGTAGAATCAAATTAACTGGCCTGAAAGTCTGTCTTTGTCATTTATTTTAGGAGATCTTTGGGAAATTACTTATTCTCTCTGTGTGTGTCTCTCTCTCTCTGTCTCTTGTTTTTTAATGTTTATTTATTTTTAGTTTTCAACTTTCATTTCCACAAAATTTTGAGTTCCAAATTTTTCCACATCTCTCCCCTCCCCCACCCCAAAATGCCAAGCATTCTGAATACCCCTTCCCCAAATATGCCCTCCCTTCTTACACCTCTTCCTTCTCTTGTTTTATAGGGCAAGATAAATTTCTATACCCTATTACCTGTATTTCTTATTTCCCCATTGTATGCAAAAATAACTCTCCACATTTGTTCCTAAAACTATGAGTTTCAACTTCTGTTCCTTCTTTCCTCCACATCCATCTCCACTGAGAAGACAAGCAATTCAATATGGGCTATATATGCGCAGACTTTCAAAAGACTTCCATAATAGTCATGTTGTGTAAGACTAACTGTATTTCTCTCCTTGCTATTCTGCCCCACCCCATTTCTTCTATTCTCTCTTTTGACCATGTCTGTCCCAAAAGTGTTTGCTTCTAAGTGTTCCCTCCTCCCATTTGTCCCCCTTTCATCATCTCCCTCACATCACTTGTCCCCTCCTCCCCTACTTTCCTGTAGTTTAAGATAGATTTTCATACCAAATTGAGTGTGCATATTATTCCTTCCTTAATGTGATGAGGGTAAGCTTCACTTTTCCCCTCTTATGTCCCCTCTTTTCCCTTCCATTGAAAACGCTTTTTCTTGACTCTTTTATGAGGGATAATTTACTCCACTCCATTTCTCCCTTTCTCCTCCGAATTTACTCCTTTCTCTCCCCTTAATTTTATTTTTTAGACATGATCCCTTCCTATTCAACTCACACTGTGCTCTCTGTCTCTCTCTCTGTCTGTCTCTCTCAGTATATATATATATATATATATATATATATATATATATATATATATATACACACATATATATGTATGTATATATGTATGTATGTATACACACACATATGTGTGTGTGTGTGAGTGTGAGTATAATCCCTCCAACTACCCAAATACTGAAAAAAGTTTCAGGAGTTAGAAATATTATCTTTTCCTGTAATAATGTAAGCAGTTCAACTTTACTAAGTCCCTTATGGTTTCTATTTTTTGTTTACCTTTTCATACTTCTCTTGATTTTTGTGTTTGAAAGTCAAATTTTTTTTCAGCTCTGGTCTTTTCATCAAGAATGCTTAAAAGTCCTCTATTTCATTGAATGACCATTTTCCCCTAGAAGTATTACATTCAGTTTTCCTGCTTAGGTGATTCTTGGTTTTAATCTTAATTCCTTTGATTTCTGGAATATCATATTCCATGACCTTTGGTCCCTTGATGTAGAAGCTGCTAGATCTTATGTTATCCTGATAATATTTCCACAATACTCAAATTGTTTCTATCTACTTGCAATATTTTCTCCTTGACCT
This sequence comes from Notamacropus eugenii, assembly GCF_028372415.1. NCBI lineage: Eukaryota > Metazoa > Chordata > Mammalia > Diprotodontia > Macropodidae > Notamacropus > Notamacropus eugenii. The sequence goes on along the minus strand of NC_092877.1, from coordinate 254,558,594 downwards.
GGAAACTCTGGAATTTGGCTGCAATATTCCTAGGAGTTTCTTTTATTGGATCTCTTTCAGCAGGTAATCCGTGGATTCTTTCAATATTTATTTTGCTCTCTGCTTCTAGAATATCAGGGCAATTTTCCTTGATAATTTCATGAAAGATGATATTTAGGCTCTTTTTTTGTGGCTTTCATGTATTCCCTTTAATTTTTAACTTGTGTCTCCTGGATCTATTTTCCAGATCAGTTGTTTTTCCAAGGAGATATTTCACATTATCTTCCATTTTTTTCATTCTTTTGGTTTTGTTTTGTAATTTCTTGGTTTCTCATAAAGTCATTAGCTTCCATCTGCTCCATGCTAATTTTTAAAGAACTATTTTCTTCAGTGTGCTTTTGAACCTCCTTTTCTATTTGACTAATTCATCTTTTTAAAGAATTCTCCTCCTCATTGGCTTTTTGAACCTCTTTTGACAATTGAATTAGCCTATTTTTAAAGGTGTTATATTCTTCAGTATTTTTTGGGTCTCCTTTAGCAAGCTGTTGACTCGATTTTCATGATTTTCTTGTATCACTCTCATTTCTCTTCACAATTTTTCTTCCACCTCTCTTCCTTGATTTTCAGAATCCTTTTTGAGCTCTTCCATGGCCTGAGACCATTGCATATTTACTTTGGAGGCTTTGAAAGCCTTGACTTCCTCTGATAGTATGCATTGTTCTTCCTCATCTGAGAAGATGGAAGAAAATACCTGTTCACCAAGAAAGTAATGTTCTACAATCTTATTTTTGCCTTTTTGGACATTTTCCCAGCCAGTTACTTGACTTTTAATTCCTTTGTCAAGAAGAAGGTATACTCTGAGGAACTGTAAGTTTTCAGTTTCTCCAAGATGGCACAATCAAGAGAGAGGAGTTTACTTCTCTCTTGGCCTACATACTGGTCTGGGAGCAATCAAAAACTTTTCTGCTCAGAATCCCTGAGCAACAGAATTTCCTCTCCACAACTATATGCTCAGGGCTGAAATTCTGAATAGCTGCTCAACTCCCCCAGGGGCTTTAAGCAGAGGGCTCCCAAAATGGATGTTCCTGCCCTGGCTGCCACTGCCACCTGGGGCTGGGGGTAGGGGAGGGCCCTGCTCCCTTCTAACCCAGTTGAAAAACCATTTTCACTGACCTTTGAAGCTATCTTTAGTGTCTGTGGGTTGAGGTATCTGAGAACAACTGCTACTGCTGAGGATTCCCCTAGAGAGGCCTGTTCTGGTCCTGTCCCTTTGTATATTTACCCTTATATGTATATACATGTACGTATACATTTATATATTCTTTATTTCATGCTTTTTAGTAGGTTAGATTTTTTAAATGTAATTTAATGATTTCATCAATTGCCTGGATAAAGTGGTCGAAAGTATACAAGTGCCATTTTCAAATGCATAAAAGACAGCAACGAGCTAGAACTTTTCAGGCATTGGGATCTAAAAATTCTCAAAGTGTCAAAATCAGGAGAGAAATTTAATTAAATATGATCTTATTATGAATAAATGAAAACATATATACTTATGTTAAAAAGAATCAATTCGTAATATAAAACCTGATGAAGGTATACTGAGAAAGCAATACATGCATATATACTCAAAAGATTTAAAGGTATTAGTAGTTTGTAAGATTAATAGTTTAATATAGCTAATCATTATGACACAGCAGTTGAAAAAATATAATTTTAATTTATATTAATGGAGGGATAGTATCTAACACTTTTAAAAGGTGATAATTCCACAGTACTTTTCTTGGGTCAGAGTTTATTTGGACCATTGTTTTCAGGTCTTGCTGATAAATTTTAGGGGCACGGATATGATGAAGAGTGGCTCTAGGAAGAAACTAGGATGATTTTTAAAACATGAAATTATGTCATATAAAGATAATTGAAGAATAAAAGAATTCTGATGTAGTGACTTAGTGGTGTTGGTGCAAGGTTTGTATATTACCTGTTTTTAAGTCTTTTGAAAGTTTATGAGGTGGAAGAGAGATTGTACTCACTTTTGCTTGTCCCCAGAGAAAAGATGTAGGAGCAATGAGTGAAACATGCAAATAGTTGAATTCATGTTTGATGTAAAAAAAAAAAATCTAAATTTAAAATATAGAAAAATAGAAAAATCCTACTCAGCTGATGTTAATTGCCTTTCAATAGAAGTCTCGAAGCAAAAGGTAAATGAATCTTTGTTTTCTTTATTATATAGCAAATTTTTGCCCATTAATGTATTGGAATGAATGCCCTTTGAGGTCCCTTTCACTAGTAAAGTCCTGTGATTCTTAAATTCCTAATATCCTTAGTAGTTTTATTCTTTGATGCTTAAGATACATATAACTCAGAATCCCTTCCTTCCCTTCTCTCTCTCTTTTTCTTTAGAAATATAATTAAATATAAAACCTTATACCACTGAAATAATGTAGGTCTAAAACTGAAACACTAAGATTAAAAAGGGCAAATAAAATTTGTTTATGTCAGTATAAATTTAATGAGCTGAATATCATTTCATGGCATCAAAGTCCTAACATAACTATTTAAAGTTTAAAATAAAAAAACAAATGAAAAATACTACACTAGTCAGACAAATATGAAGGGTCCTTGTAGTTGAAACTTAAAAGTTTCTGTCACTAACTTTTTTCTGTCGCTATCTCTAATTTTCTCTTTCCCACATTTTTGCCACTGTTTTTGTTGTTGTTGTTGTTGTTGTTGTTGTTGTTGTTGTTGTTGTTTTCCAGTATCACCATAATATTTCCTTATGGTTGCAAAAATTTTTACAATTTATAAAAATATTTTTCACAATAATTCAGTGAGTAAAGAAATATATTTAATGTTTCCTTTTTTAATAATAAAAAAACCCCCAAATCTCCTAGGGGATAGAATTTGCTCCCCTTCCCACAGCTATAAACTACTAAAGGCAAGATTCAATCTTATGTTTTCCAAAACTGTTGCTTTTCACACATTTTTAAACCATCTCCATCAATATATTTTTATACATCTTGGTTTCTAGTGCAATCACAGTGCTGGAAAGGGTGTGTGTGACCATGGTATACCGTGATTATAGGTTGTGGCTCTTTGGAGTCATTTGAGAGATAACTTTCCAGGGAGGAAGAGGTGTGTTCTGCTGCCTTGTGTAAAGTGCATAACTATTCTGTTGTTAAATTAATATTGATATCGTTTGTCAGCAAGATGATTACCAACTGGCATCAGGAAGAGTGGACACTTGTGGCAAAATCTACCCATTCTCTGTAATCTAAAAGAAGCAATAAAATACACTGATCACTTTTTCCCTATACTTCCAGAATAGCAGAGTGAATTTCTATTCTGTGAGGCAAGGATTGCAATTTCTTCCTCTGTACTCTCTTTTTTCCCCAAATGCCAACAATTAAAAGTGCCTTTCAAAAGAAACACATGACAAACTGTATATACTCAAGTGGCTCGAAGGTCATGGACCTCAAGTCCCTCTTGCCATCTGTTTTTTTTTTTAATTTCTTTTTCTAGACACAGATGAAAGATTACATTTCCTGTAGAAATAATTTCTGTACCCAAGCCTCTAGAGAATTGAGTTTCAGTATAAGTCAATGGTAAAGATAGACATGTATTTATATAACCTGAGAAGAGAGATGACAAGGGTAGATCTGACTCAATGTGAGATTACACTGTGAAGATTCCTTTATTTAAGAGTTCCTAAATTCAAAAGTTGAGGAACAAGCCTCTTAGAGGGAGAAGAATTTCTGAAAATCATGATTCTCTGAGAAGGAAAATGATCACCAATAAGACTGTCACAACCTGGACCCATATTATTGATGCACATAAGACCTGGACCTAATTAATATTTGTCAGTATTGTTGATATTGCATAGACAGTATCAGTTTTACTTGATGGGAGAGATTATTCAGCAGTTACTGGAGTGTGTTAACTGCCTATGAGGAAGCAATGGATTATTTATGTGCATTAAGAAGTTTTATATGCTTTCATGGGCACCTGTGATAACTTGAAATTTTTCTGTGTGGATTAAATAAAGACAGTCTTATAATGTACATCTTGTACACTGAGTGTACAAGATATGAGAACTATCTTAAGCATATTTAGGGAAATGAAGCATATGACATACCAAGTTTTTATTAAAAAAATACAAGTCAAACTTTGGGAAGGGTTTTTATGAGCCCAAGAAAGAAGGTTTTGTGTCTGGATCCACAGAATAAAATAAAATTACATGAATCCAGAATCTTGGAAAGTACTTGGCCACAGTTTCTAATATAACAGACTTCATATTGGCAGTCTTGGGAATACTGGGAAAGGATACATAATGAAAAGAGAAGAAGCTTGAAAGTACTTAAAGACAAGTGCTTTTGGGCAATAATTTCAAATTCTTTATTTATTTATTTTGGTAAAATATCTTCTATAAAACAGGTGATATTAAAATGTCAGTGAACGGATAAAATAAAGAAACAAAAGTTACTCAGGGAAAAGTTAGTCAATAATCATCTTTTTATTTCACTGTCATTTTCTTTGCTTAGGGAGGAAAATAAGGTTATTAAATCATTTGAGGCCAAGGTAGTGTAGTGAGGAAGGAACCTTTTGAAACTATCCCAAATTCCTCTCCATACAACTAGAAAATCATGTCAGAATTGATCTAGAAGCAGGGGAGCAGTAGGTCAGGAAAAATCTTTCTCACTGGGTTAGGAAGGGAATGAGGTCCAAGAGCAGCAGAAGCAACCAGCCTTATAGCAAGGAACCTGCAGCAGAGCTCCAAGCCTTGAACAATTCACCAGCCTAGTCTTAACCTCCTGCAAACCAGCAGTACCCTAGTCAAGTGAGCAGTTTGTGCAGAGCATCCAGGCCCCACCCAGTGACCCCCCCTCCTGCACAAGCCACCAGTGAGGTATTGATTCCATTAGTGACCAATAGAGAAGCTCCATCCCTAGGCTCGTGAAGAGTGAAACCCTATATCTAGGACCTACCAGCAGAGATACCCTGTTTTCATAGCAATCCAGCAGTAGAGCTCCATCCCTGGGGCTGAGAAGCAACAAGATCCCTCCCTCAAGGTCAGCTATCAGAAAGACTCTATTACCATAGCAACCTCAGCAAAGTCCCACCCCTGGGCAGGACATTAACTAATTTCCACATCGAGGAAAGGCCAGGCAGGAGACCTTACACCCCAGCACAAGCCTAAAGGGAAGAAAACCTTCACAAGAAAGCAATCAAGTAAACTCTGAAACCAAGTGAAAGCTGGCGGTAAGAATCAGAAGCCTAGCACAAAATGCATGGAACAATGCAGTACGAGAGTCCAAATATCACATAAAAACACCAAGTCACAAAAATACAGATAGAAAGAGCAAAAAATAAACAAACAAATAAGAAAGGAATTTGACAATAGAAAGCTACTATGGTGGCAGGGATGGTCAAGGCACAAACTTAGAAGAAGACAATGGTGTCAAAATAACAACATTTGAAACCTCCAAGAAAAATGAGATTTGGTTGCAGGCCCAAAAAAAGAATTTCTGGAGGAGCTTAAAAAAAGTATTTTAAAAGCAAATTAGAGAAGTAGAAGAATAATTGGGATAATAAATGAGAGTAATGCAAGAGAATCATGAAAAAAGACTCAATAACTTGGGGAAAGATATACAAAAACTTACTGAGGAAAATAACTCCCTAAATTATAGAATAGTCCAAAAGGAATAGGAAGTACAAAAGCTCATTGAAGAAAATAATTACTTAATGATCTGAATTGAACAAGTGGAAACTAATGAAGCCATGAGACATCAAGATACAATAAAATGCAATCAAAAAAGTTAAAAAAAGAAAAAAGAAGAAAATGATCAATTTCTTATTGGAAGAACAACTGATCTATAAAACAAATCCAGGAGAGATAAAATGAGAATTATGGGATTACCTGAAAGCCTAGATATACAGACATACACATACATATATGTGTGTACATATACAGGTGCACACATATGTTCATATACATATACACATGTATGTGTGTATATACATATGTATTTATGTATGTAAGACATACTGGGAGGCAAAAGTGTTAGTTTTACTACCAAGTATCACCTACATAGCAAAATTGAATATGATATTTCAGAGAAAATAGTGGATATTTAATTAAATAGAAGAGTTTCAAGCATATCTTTTTTTTAAATTAATTAATTAATTAATTTAACTTTTAACATTCATTTTCACAAAATTTTGGGTTCCAAATTTTCTCCCCTTTGGTCCCCTCCCCTCACCCCAAAACAATGAACATTTTAATTGCCCCTATCACCAATCTGCTCTCTCTTCTATCATCCCTCTCTGCCCTTGTCTCCATCTTCTCTTTTGTCCTGCAGGGATAAATAACTTTCTATACCCCTTTACCTGTATTTCTTATTTCCTAGTTGCAAGAACAGGACTTGACAGTTGTTCCTAAAACTTTGAGTTCCAACTTCTCTTCCTCCCTCCCTCCCCACCCCTTCCCTTTAGAAGGCAAGCAATTCAATATAGGCCAAATCTGTGTAGTTTTGCAAATGATTTCCATAATAATCGTGTTGTATAAGACTAACTATACTTCCCTCCATCCTATTCTGTCCCCCATTACTTCTATTCTCTCTTTTGATCCTGTCCCTTCCCATGAGTGTTGACCTCAAATTGCTCCCTCCTCCCCATGCCCTCCCTTCCATCGTCCCCCCCACCCTGCTTGTCCCCTTATCCCCCACTTTCTTGTATTGTGAGATAGGTTTTCATACCAAAATGAGTGTGCATTTTATTCCTTCCTTTAGTGAAATGTGATGACAGTAAACTTGATGTTTTTCTCTCACCTCCCCTCTTTTTACCTCCACTAATAAGTCTTTTGCTTGCCTCTTTTATGAGAGATAATTTGCCCCATTGCATTTCTCCCTTTCTCCTCCCAATCTATTTCTCTCTCACTGCTTGATTTCATTTTTTTTAAGATATGATCTCATCTTCTTCAATTCACTCTGTGCACTCTGTCTCTATGTGTGTGTGCTTGTGCGTGTGTGTGTGTGTGTGTGTGTGTGTGTGTGTGTGTGTAATCCCACCCAGTACCCAGATACTGAATAGTTTCAAGAATTACAACTATTGTCTTTCCATGTAGGAATGTAAACAGTTCAACTTTAGTAAAGTCCCTTATGACTTCTCTTTGCTGTTTACCTTTTCATGCTTCTCCTCATTCTTGTGTTTGAAAGTCAAATTTTCTTTTCAGCTCTGGTCTTTTCATCAAGAATGCTTGAAGTCCCCAATTTCACTGAAAGACCATTTTTTCCCCTGAAGTATTATACTCAGTTTTGCTGGGTAGGTGATTCTTGGTTTTAGTCCTAGTTCCTTTGATTTCTGGAATATCCTGTTCCACACCCTTTGATCCCTTAATGTAGAAGCTGCTAGATCTTGTGTTATCCTGATTATATTTCCACAATACTTGAATTGTTTCTTTCTAGCTGCTTGCAATATTTTCTTCTTGACCTGGGACCTCTGGAATTTGGCCACAATGTTCCTAGGAGTTTGTCTTTTTGAATCTCTTTCGGGCGGTGATCTGTGGATTCCTTGAATATTTATTTTACCCTCTGGTTCTAGAATCTCAGGGCAGTTTTCCTTGATCATTTCATGAAAGATGATGTCTAGGCTCTTTTTTTGATTATGGCTTTCAGGTAGTCCCATAATTTTTAAATTGTTTCTCCTGGATCTATTTTCCAGGTCAGTTGTTTTTCCAATGAGATATTTCACATTCTCTTCCATTTTTTCATTCTTTTGGTTTTGTTTTGTGATTTCTTGGTTTCTCATAAAGTCATTGTCCTCCATCTGTTGCATTCTAATTTTGAAAGAACTATTTCCTTCAGGGAGCTTTTGAACCTCCTTTTCCATTTGGCTAATTCTGCTTTTGAAAGCATTCTTCTCCTCATTGGCTTTTTGAACCTCTTTTGTCAATTGAGTTAGCCTATTTTTCAAGGGGTTATTTTCTTCAGCATTTTTTTTTTTGGTCTCCTTTAGCAGGGCGTCTACTTGTTTTTCATGCTTTACTTGCATGTCTCTTATTTCTCTTCCCAGTTTTTCCTCCACCTCTCTAATTTGATTTTCAAAATCCTTTTTGAGCTCTTCCATGGCCTGAGCCCATTGAGTGGGCTGGGATACAGAAGCCTTGACTTCTGTGTCTTTCCCTGATGGTAAGCATTGTTCTTCCTCATCAGAAAGGAAGGGAGGAAATACTTGTTCACTAAGAAAGTTACCTTCTATAGTCTTATTTTTTTCCCCCTTTTCTGGGCATTTTCCCAGCCAGTGACTTGACTTCTGAATATTCTCTTCACACCCACTTTGTCTCCACATCTGCCCAGCGCTTGGGGTCTGAGAATCAAATGCTGCTTCACAGCCTCAGGGCTTAGGTGGGGGCAGGGCTGCTATTCAGTGTGAGATTAAGTTCAGGTGCTCAGGTGGGGGCAGGGCTGCCTCACAGGCTCAGTTCCCTCAGGGGGTTTATGCAGAGACCTTCACCAATGCATTCGGGCCCCTGCCTGCTTGGGGAGCCCTGGTCTGCTGCTGCCTCTGCTGCTGCCTCCTGAGGTGGCCTGAGTTATGGGGGCACTCCACTCCCCCCTCTGCAAACTGAGAAGACCCTCTCACCAATCTTTGAGGCCCGTGGGAGGAGGGACCCGCATGGCTGCTGGAGATTCTGTCCCTGAAGTCTGCTCAGATCTGCTCCTCTCGGTTCCGCGTGGCCACAGCAGGGCTGGGCTCGGCTCCAGGTCTGCAGCATGAAGGACCTTTGGGGTCTGTTTTTGGGGCTCTCTGGAACAGAAATCTCCTGTGCTCCATTGTTCTGTGGCTTCTGCTGCTCCAGAATTTGTTGGGAGTTCTTTTTTACGGATATTTTATGGGCTGTTGGTTCAGAGCTAGTATATGTGTGTCTTTCTACTCTGCCATCTTGGCTCCGCCCCCAAGCATTTCGAATTAAGATACCAGAGCTGAATAAAAAATTTGACCTCCAAATACAAGACTCAAGAGAAATAAAAAATACAAAAAAGAAGTAATAAAGAGAAAACATTAAAAAAATTCAATAAGGATTAATTTATTTCAATACAGCAAGATATTGGTAATTCTTAATGACTTTATTACTACAGGAGAAAATAGAGGGAGTATATAGAGACTAAGAGTAGAGATTTAAGATGACTGATGTGATGATATTCCAAAATAAAAAATAAATTGTTGAAGAAGAAAATTGTTCAAGAAGAAGAAGGGGGGAGATTGAATAGAGTAAATTATCGCACATAAAAGAGGCAAGAAAGATGGAAAAGAATGGAAAAAATGGAAAGAAAGATGGTGAGGTGGTGGGCAAAGCAAGTGATAATTTCATTAAAGAAAATGACAACCAGACAAACTACCAAAATTAATGGGAAACAGTCAAAGAAATACTTTTCCCTGCCATACTTACTTCAGTAAAATAGAGAAAACAAATAGATAAATGAATTGGACATGCAACTTTAGAAAAGCTAGCAAAGGAACAAATTAAAAATTCTCATTTAAACAACAAGCTGTAAATCCAGAACATCTAAGGACAGAATACTGTAAGGAAGCCATTGAACTAATAATTAAAACTAGAAGCTGGTTTTATCAAAAAGCAACCAAAAATAGAAAAAAAAATGATAGTTAAATTGATTTAAAAATGATAGAAGAAAGCTAAATCACTTGCATCAAAAAGGAAAGGGTTGAATTCACCACCATTGAAGAGAAAATCAGAGAGTTTTTAGGACCTATTTTGCCTAGTTAAATACTAAGAAATTCAACAATTTTTATCAGTAAGCACCTCAACATACATGGTGGGGGGCTGTTATCACAGGCCCTTTGATCTGCTTCTCTAAAAGGAAAGGCAACTTTTGAGGGGGTAGCAGTCACTTTAATCAAGCATATGAATCATTCAGTTAGTTCAGGGGAAAAAGTCATCACCCTGAACTTCAGAGAAAATACAGGGAAATCAAAAGTCAACACACATGCTTCCAAAATGTCTGACCATTAACATACACACATCTTTATCAGAGACAGAACTTCTGGGCTTTCAATACAGGTGATAGAATGGGGGAGGGGCTCCTTAGAGGCTTCCCAGAGTCCTCATTTGGCCAAAAAAGACTTCTAGTCAGTAAACCCCAAAGTAAAATCTAACCCCTGAGTATTTTTAAACTTTTCAGAGACAGAGGGCATGACTCTCTAACTCAGTATCTCAATAGAAAAAAAAAAAGTACTTGGAATCCTCTTAAAAAACAACTCCCCTAATCAAGCTTCCCTCAATGGGCAGGCCCATCATGTGTGGAGAAGAACTTTAATCACATTATTGAAAGAGAGGTACTTTTAGTAAAACAAATTCAGCAAGATTCTGCTTTTCTTGACCTTATATAATCTAAATGAAATGAAGGAATATCTACAAAAATATGAATTACCCAAACTAACCAGAAGATTAAAAATACATAAATAATCAATCTTAAGAAAATGAATTTGACTGAGTCATCACTGAATATCCTAAGAAAAAATTCCTATAACTAGATGGATTCACAAGCAAATTCTACCAAATACTTAAAGAGCAGTTAATCCCGATACTATACGTTATTTGGAAAAATAGGTGGAATCCTCCCAAATTCCTTTTATGACACAAATATCTTTCTGATACCAAAGCCAGAAAAAGTCAAAAAAAGAAAGAAAATCAAAGACCAATTTCCCTAATGAATATTGATGCAACAGTTTTAAATAAAATATGACTGTCCTTCGTCTCCAGAGGACCAAAGTGCCATTACCATTGTAAAGTGAAATTTCAGTCTTTCTGACTGTGACTGATGAGAACAATAAGAGCTCTGAATGCTTTACCACAGGTTGGGCACAGAAAGTCTGTGTGAATATTTCAGGTGGACATCGCGAATTTGTGCATCTTGCATTTACTTTATTCTGTCTCAATTCTGCTTTCCTCAAAGAGCACCGCACCTTTTCTTATGTGGGCATGCCATGCCGAGTTGTTCAGTGCCAGTGTCTCTCACGTTACACAGTCAAACCCAGGGTTCTTGAGAGAGACCTTGAGAGTGTCTTTGTATCATTTCTTCTGGCCACCATGTGATAGCTTGCCCCATGCAAGTTCTCCATAAAATAGTATTTTTGACAAGTGTACATTTTTCATTTGAACAATGTGACCAGCCCATCAGAGTTGTTCTCTCTGATATGTAGTTTGAATACTTGGCAGTTCAGCTTGAGCAAGGACTTCAGTGTCTGGTACCTTCTACTGCCAGGTGATCCTCACAATCTTCCTAAGACTTTCAAGGGATGTACACATTGACAATGAGGTTGATGCACACATTGCCAGATCTAGCTTAGTGTTTGGGAGGCTGTGAAGAAGGTTTGGAAGAGAAGGGTTATTAGATTGACTACCAAACTGAAAGTCAGCTAAGCCGCTGTGCTGACCTCATTGTTATATGCTTGTGAAACATTGACAGTTTACCAGTGTCATGCCAGGAAACTGAATCATTTCCATTTGAAATTAAATATTGGCAAAGAGATTATAGCAATTTATGACAAGGAACATATCTTATGATCAAGGGGAATTTGTACCAGGAAGGCAGAGTTGGTTCAACATTAGGGAAACTATTAGTATGATTGAACATAAAAATAACAAATATTACCAACAAAGCTCAGCAGCAAGAAATGGACAGATAAATTCCATCTGAAGTGATTTTAGACGACATAAAACACTTGAGAGTCTACCTGTCAAGAGAAATCCAGGAAGTATATGAGGACAATAATAAAACAATTTTCACACAAATAATGTCAAATTTAAACAACTGAATAAATTTTAATTATTCATGGGTAGGACAAGTCAATATAATAAAATGTCAGTTCTATTTAAATTAATTTACATATTGAATGCCATACCAATCTTACTATCAACAAATTATTTTATAGAATTAGAAATGTATATATGTACATTTGTGTGTGTGGGCATCCAGAGGAAATGCCTGCAGGCCAAAGAGGGATTAAACCTTTTGGGAAAATGATTCTTTAAGAATATATTGAAATATTATTTAAATGATTGAATGACCTCTGGATACTTTTTCAATCTTGAGAGTTAAATACTCCTTGCTCAAGAATCTTATTTCTATGGCAGTGCTCCCTTTATCACTATGTAAGGTGTATGACACTGAAGTAGCCAATGCCAACATACTGATTCAGCCTGATAGACAGAGGCAGTCCTATGTCTGACTTGCTCCAGACTATGATGCTTTAGATATTGCAAACAAAATGGGAATTATCTATCCCACTCCACCTAAAATAAAAAGTTTTCCAGGAAAAAAATAAAGAAAATCAGAAGTGGGCAAGGGGAAGCCAACAAAGTTATATGAGATCAATAAACAAACAAACAAATGAATGAATGAATGAATAAAAAATAAATGAATGAAGAATAAATCAATTAATAAATAAATGTGTGTTTGTGTGTCAGTGTGTGTATACTGATAACATTGAAAAGAATATGAAACATCTCATAGGAAAAGCAACTGATATGGAGAACAGAACAAGAAGAGAAAATATAAGAATAATTGTATTACCTGAAACTGATGATCCAAAAAATAAAAGAATCTTTGTACAATATTATAATAAATGATTAAAGAAAATTGTCCTGAAACATTAGAACAAGAGGGTAAAGTATAAATAGAAAAAAAATCCACCAATCACTACCTGCAATAAATCTAAGGAAAACTCACAGGAATATTATAAGAAGATTATGAAATACCTAGCTCAAAGAAAAACAGATTAAGAGCAAGAAGATTTAAAAAAAAGCAATCTACTTATATCAGTAACATAATTAGAATCACACAAAACTTAGTAATGTTAAAACTAAAAGATCACAATTCTTGGAGCACTATATATCAAAGAGCAAAAGAACTGTCCTTCTGGCTGAAAATGTCATAACTAAAAAGGGTAAACATAATTCTGACAGGAAAAAAAATAGGGACTTTTAACGAAGTGTCAGATATTCTGGATTTTGTTTAAAAAAACTGAACTTAATAGAATATTTGAATATAGGAGTCAAGAGAAATATGATACATACCAATGATCAATAATAACAGACCCAATAAAGGTAGAATGTTTACCTTGTGTGTATGGAAAATGTAAAATCTATGTCTAAGATTTTTATTAGTAATTAGGTAGCCTATAAGAAAGATTTGGTAGAACTGAGTATGATATGACTGCAAAAAGCAAAACAATTCAAGAACAACTAAAAGAATAATTATTTTATGCAAAAGAAGTACAAGAGGAAGAACCAACACAGAGGAATTAAATTAGGGAGGAGGATCTTCGTTCTAGAATCCTCCTTTCATTGTGAAAGGTTCAAGAAGGAAAAATACATATACATCTAGAAGAATGTGTTCTAAATTAAGAAGGGAATAAAACTGGGGGGGGGGATAATGAGAGGGGAGAGGAGAAAGGAGGGATCTTTAGAAGGAAGGGTGAGAGAATAGCTTAAAATTGTTTATAGAGAGATATTTAGATCAATGGGAATAGGAGGACAAGGGAGGGATTCTTAAGAGGATAAGGGAGAGTTCTTTAGAGAGGAGGATGTGGGAATATATGAGTGGTATGCACAAGGATCTTTAGATTTAGGGAATTGGGAGAGTAAGGGAGGGATTGCTGGCGGTGGGGCAAGTTAAGTAATAGGAAGGCAAGACAATGAGTAGACATAAGTAGGGGAGTTAGGAGAGATAAGGAAAAAAGAGAAACACAAAGATTGGGAGTAGAATCTCTGAGTTAAAGTATACGTTTATATGTTACATATATAAGGGTCAGCAAAGTGGGATTTTTGTTATTATTGTTTGAAGTTCAGTTTCCTCAGGTCCATGGCCATTAAAATTTCAGTTTCCCAGGCTCATATTAAATTATAAACATAAACATTTGAAGTATCAGTCCCCTTTAAATCCTGGTAATTCACAGTTGTAACACATCTGTTACTGAGTCACATATGCTTTCACACCTTTTGACTCTGAGCCTATCAGTATATATTCTGGAAATTGATACATTGCCTTGTAGCTCACTCATGGGAGGGAGGCTTCATCTGACACCATTTGATTTCCTGGATGAGTCTCTGGGTAGCTGTTTTTAAAGGGCCCTCTGACAATGAATGTGAACCCAGGTGTTGATACTTTTGTGGTCTGGGGATGTGTTTTATCCACTTTCCCCTGAACCAGTGGATTATGTTAGGTTTGGGGTTTTTTTGTTTTCATTTTTTATTACTACTGACAATGGCAAGTGTGCACTATGATCACTAGACGGAGCTCTGTCTATTGGATCTGCTTGAAAGAAATTGATATTCTCTACTTTCAGGATGAGGACCTTTCCCCTGAACAAGTGGGTGAGGTTAGCATGGCGTTTAGTGGGACTTGGATAGTTGTCCATTGTTTCCCAGTTATTGTAGCTATGCTTCTATGAAGTCCTCCCACGGAATGGGAAGATAGAATATGCACCCCTTACCAAGATATGAAGGGTGTGTTCTCTACCCCTAGAGGCCTTAAGAGGGTTTTCCTGAGAATTGTGGGGGCCCTTGATAAGAAGCTGGAAGGGCTGGGAGAGTTGTGGAAATCCAAAGTGAGATCCAGACTGACAGCCTTGGAGGAGTGGAAGAGTCAGTGTTCAGTGACAGAAATGGTAGTATCCTGGACTAGCCCAGGGAGAACTCAATCCAGTGGAGGAGGTGGCGACTGTGGAGCAGGTAGCCACAACCTGAGAGAAGTCAAGTGAGGTGTGGAAGGAGCAGAGAGCAACCTGTATTGAGACCCTGGAAGGACCAGGGAATGGTCAGCTCCTGGACCTGCAGAAGGAATCACGGAGTTGGGGACTCAGCACTAGTTCAAAATGAAAACTTTGCAGCAAGGCAGCCGCAGTGAGCATGCTTTCCTGCTACATCCCCCGGGATGGGTTGGGACCCAGGTGGTGGAATTGTCTATAGTGGGATGGGGGTGGAGGGAAGTAAGATAACCCCCAAGGACCCACACTATTGACTTTGTTGCCCACTCACCCCTCAAAACTGGGAAGTAGGGAGTGGAGTAATGTTAGGATGTGGACTCTGGCTCATTAGAATATGTGTGCACCTGAGAGTGCCAGGTTGGAGTCAACAACAGCAGTGTGGAAAGAGCAACAAACCTCCAAGAGGACTTTCAGGACTTGAACATTGTTTTGATCGAGGAGATTGTAACCTACTGTGACCTGGAGGTGGAATGTGTTGTGCTCTC
The DNA here is from genome assembly GCF_028372415.1 of Notamacropus eugenii. NCBI lineage: Eukaryota > Metazoa > Chordata > Mammalia > Diprotodontia > Macropodidae > Notamacropus > Notamacropus eugenii. The sequence goes on along the minus strand of NC_092877.1, from coordinate 254,543,343 downwards.
CGCTACCCCTGAGGATGTATTGTGTTAAGGGAAGACCCTGGACTGACACCCCAAGATTGTATAAACAGTATTTTGAGATAGTACCTTAGTGAGGAGGAGCTGGTTGCTCACTTCCCAAAGAATTTGATCCCCAAAGAATGTATGTTATATAATGAATGATATGTTTTGCTGTAGACCTTGTGGCCATACTCAGGAAAAAAGGGGCAAGTTACTTTTGTGTCTATTTAAGACCATGTGGTCACACTGGTAATAAGTTATTATGGTGTTAGGGGTTGCGAATAATATGCTTTAGTTTCTTGGCCCAAAATTTAGGTTTGAGTAAATGGAATGTTTATTAAACTATATGGCTCAACATGTAAAATAATCTCACATCTCCTTAACAGTACAGTATGTATGCATGCATACATATGTATATGTATGTGTTTACAGGTATGTATATATCAATATCTATATATAAATATAGTCATGCTTAATTTTAGCCTTGACATGAGGGTAGGGGAGAGAAAGAGGGAAAATGAACAAACTAAAAGAAAGAACAAAAGAATACCTACAAAGAAACAAAGGAAAGATGGACAGCTTTTAACATAGCATGTATTAATTAATATTTAAGCTTTCTTGAAATGGAAAGTTCTTGCTTTATATTCTAGTCAGGGAAATGTCTATTCTTCATATCAGAAGGGAAAGAACCAGCTTCTCCCTTCCCACATATTCCCAGAAAATAAAACAAAACATTTTATCCTAGAAAGGTATATTTACTGAAAAGGTATCTTTACTCCTTGACTGAAAGGAGTCAGGAGAGGGAGCCAGTAAAAGGAGCCTTTTCTAGGGCTCATTTCTAAAATATATAGAGAGCTGAGTCAAAATTTTAAGAATATAAATCATTTCCCAATTGATTAATCGTCAAAGAATATAAAAGGCAGTTTTCAGAGGAAGAAATTAAAGCTGAAATCATATGAAAAAATGCTCTAAATCACTATTGATTAGAAAGATGCAAATCAAAACAACTCTGAGGTATCATATCATATCTACCAGATTGTTAACATGGCAAAACAGGAAAAGGACAAATATTGGAGAAAATGTGGAAAAGTTAGAATATTAGTTCATTGTTGGTGGAGTTGTGAGCTGATCCAACCATTCTGGAGAGCAATTTGGAACTTATTCCTAAAGGGCTATAAAATGTGCATACCATCTGATCTGGCAAAGTTACTTCTAGGGCTGCACCCCAAAGATACTATACAAATGAGGAAAAGACACACATGTGCAAAAACATGTATAGTAGCTCTTTTTGTGGTGGCCAAGAACTAGAAATAGAGGGGAAGTCTATCAATTTGGGAATGGCTGCACAAGTTGTGGCATATTAATGAAATGGAATACTATGGTGCTATAATAAATAATAAATAAGTGGACTTCAGAGAAACCTGGAAAAAACTTGCATGAAATGATACTGTTTGAAATGAACAGAACCAGGAGAACATTATACACAGTGTATGAGGACTGGTTTTGACAGACTTAGCCATGCTCCTCAATGCAGACCTAAAACATGTTCAGAGGACTTTTGATGTAAAATGTCATTCACATCCAGAGAAAAAAACTTTGGAGTTGGAACTGAGAATGAGGCATACTTATTGCTTTTTTGTTATGTTTTGTTTTTCTCATGGCTTCTCCCATTTGCTATAATTCTTCTATGCAACATGACTAATGTGAAAATGTGTAAGTGCATGGGTAGAGCCCACATAATATTTCAAGCCCTCTTGGAGATAGAGGGGGAGAAAATTTAAAACTTATAGAAGTGAATGTTAAAAACTGAAAACAAATAAATTAACATACTTTTTTGGAAAAAAAAGAGCCTTTTCTTCTCCCTGCCCCCATTGTGAATATAAAATTGCACTGTCCCTCTTAAGTCCTAGATACTCCAAAACCTCTTGAGAGAGATTCACAGCTACTAAAAAAGAAATTGACCTGGCACTCCATGAGAGATAAAATGAAAACAAATACCAACAAGTATATGAAATATACACTTTCCAAATTATGAAACCCAGTTATAAAAGAAGACCCTTGATTTGTAACTATTTATGTAAACTTGGAAAGGCATTACAGGTAGTTAATGGACTGGGTCCATATTTGAAGAAGAACTGGAGATGGGGTTTTACAGTGTAGTTCATTTTTCATGTTGTCCAGTACTTTCAATTGTTTCAAGTTGATCTCTGACAGCAAAGCCCATCATATTAATACTAATATACTTTAAGCATTTCTATGCTACCCTTTAATAAATATGACAATAATGAGTAACCCAAATTAGAGTGATTTGTTGGATGATGAATGCATTCATATTTGATATCAGGATTCTTGTGTTCATTAATAAAGAAAAATTTCAATGATATATATTATGGAAAAACTAAATAAGCCACTCATGGAGTAACTCTGAAGGATTAAAGCTGGCTGGATTGAAAGGCATATATAAGTGTATGTATGTATGTATTTACGCATGCTGCATGCATATATGTATACGTGATGTATATATTTGTATACATAAGGTGTATGTGTGTACATGTACATATGGATATTATTGAATTATTGTTTTGCAGCTAGAGGAAATTAAAAGAGTTAGTGACAGCACTAGGATTTTGACACAGTTCATCTTCAAGCACCAAATGCCAGTACTTCTTCCACCATGCAATGGTTTCAGTTCTACAATAAATTAATATAACATTTTAAGTAATGAAGAAACATCTGAATTATGTGATAATCAAACCACAATTAAACCATTTAAGCCACAATTTACACTTTTATTGCCACATATCACTTTCACATCTTTGAGGGCAAGTTTAAATGTGACTTCCACCCAGAATAGGAATGATGATTCTTTACCCTGAATTTCTATTGTGATATGAATGAACAAGAGAGTCAGGAGACTTTGTTTTTAATGCAGATTTTATCACTTATAAGTTGTATGACTTTGTATAAAGTACCTCCCCCTTCTAAATCTAATTTTTTTTTCCTGTGTAAAATGGGGATTTTTTTATTTTGTAATTCATTTATTTTCAGTTTTCAACATTGACTTCCACAAAATTCTTAATTCCAAATTTTCTCCCCATCTCTCTCCTCCCCCTACCACAGGACAGTGTGCATTCCAATAACCCTTTTCCCCAATATACTCCCTCCCTTTATTCCCTTCCCTTCTCCCATTCTCTTACCCTCTGTTTTCCTGTAGGGTAAGATAGATTTCTATACCTCATTGCCTGTACAACTTATTTCTCAGTTGCATGCAAAAACAATTATTAACATTTATTTTTTAAAGCTTTGCGGTCCATATTCTTTCCCTTTCTCCCTCCCCACTCACACTGATTGAGAAAGCAAGCAATTTGATATGTCATACATGTGTAGCCATGCACAACACTTCCATTAAAGTCATGTTGTGAAAGATTAACAACATTTCCCTCTGTCCTGTCCTGCCCTCCATTTATTTCATTCTCCCCCTTGATCTATCCCCCTACAATTGTATTTGCTTCTGATTACCTGTTACTCCAATCTGCCATCCCTTCTACCATCCTCTCTATCCTATCCCCTTGTTTCCTGCCTTTCTGCAGTGTAAGATAGATTTTCATACCCAATTGAGTGTGTGTTATTCCCTTCTTCAGCAAAATTCCATGAGTAAGGCTCCCTTATTCCCTATCAACTCCCCTCTCTTCCCCCCATTGTAAAAGTTGCTTCTTATCTATTTTATGTGATATGACTTATTATATTCTACCTCTTCATTTCTCTTTCTCACAATACATTTCCCTCAATACTTTATTTTTTGGTATTTTCCCTTCTTATTCTGCTCACCTTATGCCCTCTCCCCCTCTCTCTCTCTCCCTCTCTCTCTCTATACATATATGTATACACACATATATGTATGTATATGTGTATATATAGATGCATACATATACACATTTATACATACATACACATATACCTATACACACATAAACACATATACATGTGTGCATGCACATGTGTGTGTATGTTCCCTCTAACTACTCTAATACTAAGGAAGTTCTCATGAGTCATAAATATCATTTTTCCATGTAGGAATGTAAACAGTTCAATTTTCATTAGTACCTTATAGTTTCTCTTTCCTGTTTCTCTTTTGATGTTTCTCTTGATTCTTGTAACTAAAAGTGAAATTTTTTATTCACTTCTGGTGTTTTCAACAAGCATGCTTACAAGTTCCCCATTTCATTGAAATTGCATTTTTCCCTGAATGGGAAAATACTCAGTTTTTCTGGGTACCGTATTGCCAAGGCAATATTCAGAGCAGTGACAGCAACTATGATTATGTTTGTGTGGTTCTGACTCACAAAGTATAACATACTTTTCAAACAGAAGACAAAAAGAATATTTATTCAGACACCAGAAAGTCAAATCCCAACACCAGAAAGCCAAATCTATCATAGTAATGAAGAAGTCAATACAGATTAGCACTTCAGGGGACAATCTCATTCTCACTCCTTCCCCTACTCTTGCTGAGACCTTCCTACAAGCAAACACTCACAATACTAGCTGTGCCTATCTGTGTTCTCTCTTTCCTCCACCATAACTACTCTCACCAACTTACTCTCAGCTCTCCTTCACCCTTCCTGTTCCAACTATTCAGCATGTTCCTCTCATCACATGTGACTTAGGGTTCCATGTGATTTAAGCGGATCACATGGGACTACTAACAGGTGGGAAAGATCTTCAAATTAAGAAAAATTACACTATTAATACAGAAATATCATTCTTGGTTTTAATCCTACCTTATTTGACTTCTGAATATCATATTCCAAGCCCTCTGATCCCTTAGCTTAGAAGCTACGAAATTCTGTGTTATCCTGATTGCATTTCCACAGTACTTGAATTGTTCCTTTCTGGCTGCTTGTCATATTTTCTCCTTGACCTAGGAACTGTGAAATTTGACTACAACGTTCATAGGAGTTTTCCTTTAAGGATCTCTTTCAGGAGGTCATTAGTGAATTCTTTCCATTTCTACTTTACTCTCTGGTTCTAGAATAACAGGGCAATTTTCCTTGATAATTTCTTGAAAGATAATGTTTAGGCTCTTTTTAAATCATGGTTTTCAGGTAAAGCAATATATTTTAAATCATGTTTCCTGGATCTGTTTTACAGTTCTGTTATTTTTCTAATTAGACATTTAACATTGCCTTCTAAGTTTTCATTCTTTTGATTTTGTTTTATAATTTATTTCTCTTAAAATTCATTAGTTTCCATTTGCTTCCTTCTAATTTTCAAGAAATTAGTGAGCATTTGGCCAGTTCTGCTTTTAAAGACACTGTTCTTCTTATTGGCTTTTTGGACCTCTTAGGCCATTTGGGTGAGTCTTTTTTCAAATATGATATTTTCTTCAGCATTTTTTGGGTCTCCTTTAACAATTTATTGACTTATTTTTCATGATTTTTTTTGCATCACTTTCATTTTTTTCCCAATTTTTCATCTACTTCTCTTACTTGGTATTCAAAATCCTTTTTGGGCTCTTCTATGGCCTGAGATCATTTCATATATTTTGAAGGCTTTGGATGTAGAAGCCTTGACCTTACTACCTTCTCTGGTTGTATACTTTCATCTTCCTCGTGGTGAAAAGAGAAAATATCTTTTCATGAAGAAAATAACCTTCTACAATCTTATTTGTTTCCACTGTTTGGTCATTTGCCCAGCCAATTACTTGACTTTTGAGCTCTTTGTTAAGCGGATGGTACACTGCCCCAGTTCAGCTGTTTTTGTAGATAGTTCTGGGGACCTGCAAATTCCCCATTCCTCTAATGTGCTATGATCAAAGGAGAGATTTTAATCTTGGTCTGGCCTGCACTCTGTTCTGTGAGCAACTTTTTCTGCTCTGCAACTGCGAGTAAGGTTCCTTCTCCACAGCCACTAACATGCCATTGCTCTTCCTCACCCCAGGACGCTCACTCAGGACTTTGACTCAGACCAGCTGCTTGTTTCCCCCACATTTTGTATGCAGAGAGCTCAGGAAGCAGTTGCTGTTATGGCTGTGGCTGCCATCACCTTGGGCCTAGGTACAGGGCCAGACCATATTGCTCTTTCACCTACTGACTTTTAAAGCTATATTTGGTGTTTGTTGGTTGAGGAGTAGGGAAACCGCTATAACTGCCTGTGACTCAGTGCCCTGAAGCCTGCTCCAATTCCATGTGTGCCAGTGTGGCCTATGGTCGGATACTCTGTACTTGACTCCACTCTGACCGTTCCTGTCTGCCTTCCAGATTGTCTTGGCCTGGAAATATGTTTCACTCTGTCATTTTGTGGCTTCTACTGTCTTAGAATTTGTTTAGAGTGATGTTACAGGTATTTTGAGGAGTTTGGGGGGAGAGCTCAGGCAAGTCCCTGCTTACTCTATCATCTTGGCTCTGCCCTCTACAATGAGGATCTTGAAAACTATATAATCTCCCTTGGGAGACAGATTCATAATAAATTATTTTTAAAATCACAAAATGGTATATAAATATGAACTACAAATACCATTTATTATATTCATCACATATTAAGAATTTATATCATGTTTCTTTAATATCTTCCCAAGTAGACTATAAGTTTTTGAGGGTAAAATCTATACCATAAATATTTGTCTCTGTTTTCCTACCTGGCTCAAGGATTACTATTAAATAGGTGCCCCATAAATATGTGTTAAAGATTGAATAAAAAAATTTATATATGGTCATGTAACCTATACTATATATCTAATTATTCATGTTGACAAGCTTATGAAGATATATGTAACATGCGCTTTCTCTAGGTGTTCTTTGAATAGTTTCACTATCTATGAACCATTCTGTTTTAGGGCAAGGCAGAAAATAGAGCTCTCATAGGTAGTTTAATGGCAGCTCAAGTAGGAAAGTACCTGCTGTTGTTGTTTTCACCCTTTGTTTTCGAAGAAGACTATGACATCAGAGAAATGATGACATGATTTGCACTTGACTTTGTTCTGATTGAGGGAGGGCTGTGCAAGGTCATCAGACTCACTTTTTCCCCCTGAGCCATCTGGATCTAATGACCAGATATTCATCATGATTACTGAAGGTGGACCAGAATGCAATGGAAGACCTTGGCCTTTTTGCCTAGGTCTTTTCAGGTACTCATTTAGAGGACCCTAACACCCATTGAGTGGATAGGCTTCTTTAAGAAGTGGTCAGGGATTCATCCTTTTAATGAGTGAAAGAAAAAACAAAGCTAAATCAAACTGGGAGGGAAACAGAAACTGTTACTATTGATACTCATTCTAAGCCATCCATTAAGTGGAGCTTGGGCAGGGTACTATTACTGAATGTAGGGTTTTTAGAGTTAAAGTTTTGGGAACAACAATGAGGGAAGAAAGGAAGGAAGGAAAAAAGGACATCTATTCAGTAAACCCCAAAGGAAGAGGAGAGGGAGACAGAAGGGAGAGGATGAGCTGGGTTACCCAACTAACTGATTTCCCCACTCATGTAGCTAGGTCTACTCATGGGTTGTGTTCGTCCTTCATTTTTGAAGAAGACCATGGCATCAGAGAAATGATGACACTCACTTTCTACTCCTGGGGCCAAGGAAGTACCTGATGATAAATGCTGAAAGCCCAATTGCTAAACATATTGGCTCAACTTACACATGTGCTAAAATATTTAGAGCAGATCTTCTTGTGGTGGCCAAAAATTGAAAACTAGAGATCAATTGGGGAATGACTAAACAAGTTGTGGTATATGAATGTAATGGAATAATATGGAAATTATGAGCAGGCAGAATTCAGCAAAACCTGGAAAGACCTGCAGGAATTAATGCTGCATCAAGTGGGCACAATCATGTGAATATTGTACTCAGAAACATTAACATTGCATGATAACCAACTTTGATTCTTCTCAATAATGCAAGAACCTAAGACACTTCCAAAAAACTCATGATGAAAAATGCTATCCACATGGAGGGAGGAGAACTATGGAGTCTGAATGCAGATCAGAGCACACTATTTTCTCTCTCTCTCTTTCTCCCCCAGTGTTTCTTTTTTGTGGTTTTCCCCTTTGATTCTAATTCTTCTTTACAACATGGCTAATTTGGAAATATGTTTAATATGATTATATATGGATGTCTTGTTTCAGGTTGCATGCCATTTTCTAGAGGGGGACAGGGGGAGAATATTTAAAACTCAGAATTTTATACAAGTGAATATTGAAAATAATAAGTAAATATTTCAAAATTAAAAAAAGGAAGAAGGAACAAATCTTAGTCCCTCCTACATTAGATAAATGACATTCCTTTCTGTATGTATATGAAACAGTCTGACAAGTACAGTCTCAGAAAGCATCTATAAAAATGAGAACTTTAAAGATCTAGGCTTTGCAAGTGCTTTGGAGTCACTGGAATATGTATAAGCATTGAGTACATGGTTCTGGTTAGTTAACTATGTATTTAAGAAGAGGTGCAGACTGGATTGAGAGGGATTCAAAAGTCTTTAGTGTGCTGTCATCATATCTCCTTGACTATTTTCTCTTTAACTATGCTTTGATTATTGTACTCCTTTCCCCACAGAATCTGGCAAGAAATAATAATACAAATATGGGGAACCTGTAGATGCAGGCCTTGGCGTCTTGTCACCGTTGATTGATATATATTCCGATTGACATATGACCCCTAGAAATGAACTTTGGTTCTTCATGTCTGCCTTCTTTTAAATTCTAGGTGAAGGGAGAGTGAGAGTCTAGAATTTTCAGCATCTATACTGGGGAACTCGTCTAGGATGGCTTCCAAGAGGTACAAGGAGTAACCTAGGGGAGTAAATTTCAGAAATTAACCCACAACAATTGAAATGTGGATTTATCTGTCACCCATGCTGCATCTGGACATGACTTTGTAGAGCAAATTGTGATGAGGGTGAGTTCCATTTCAAAAGAAATTGAGGTAGGATGTGTTCTTGTGATGAAAGAGAAATGTCTATAAGTATCTTATTGCCATATCTATAAAGCAAATGTCTCGTTGTAAAAGCTATTTGCTCTCAAGGGGTAAAGTGTACATGAGGTTCTAGTCATTGACACCAAACAGGGCAGAGAGGTGGGGAGAAGAGAGGTCAGTGTGGGTTCAATGGCTCAAAGAATAGACACCCTCAAAATCCTCAGGAACCTGAAAACGCTGAGGAGAGTGATCCAGCCTAACTGACTCTGGGATAGAGAGAAAGATTTTACATATACGTGTTTTTTTTCCATTGACTTAATTTGACATTTCATTAAAATTTGTTATAATGGCATAGTTGATCAGTCTTTTTATTTGCATGCTTTGGAAAGACACACTTTTTTTAAATTTTATTTTTCATTTTTAATACAGTTTATAACATAAAACAATTCAAACTTTTGATCAGGCGATACTTCTTTTTAAAGCATTTATAATATGGACCAAAAAAGAATTTTTTTTAAAACATTAACCAACTGAGACACAAATAATATTTATGTTGCTGACTTCACAAGCGCTTGACCTAATTGTCTCCACAGTATTACTAAGGATTAAGTGACCCTAACTTATTGTTGTTGGTCTAAAGTCCTATGCCTAATAGCTTAATTTTAGACCTAACCTCGGATGTTGCTCTACCAATAATCTATTATTGAATAGATCTGGTATTAAGCTTACAAACTAGGAAATTGCCACCACCAGTAGAGACATTTCAGGGAAACAATATGTCCCCAACTTCATGTCTGTTCCAGGCAGGAGTACATTTTCCACTCACATTCAGTCAGGCTTAAAGGCTGCCAGGTGTTAGTGGGGAAATTGAGTCAGGAGAATCCTACCTCAGCCCAGGCTGAACAGCCACTCTCCCATCCTTCCCATGAGATCACCTTTTGCAGTTCATACCAGCATCTCACCAGCTTACTGGCATCATGGACTGGAGGCTCAGATCGCCTTTCTTGCTATCCATACCTGGAGTTAGACTCAGAAGAACAGTCACTTAATAGTCCCATAGCATCTGAAAATGGCAAGTTCCAATAATCAGGTTTCTAATATGATGATAATTTCACTTTGGCTAAGGAACATCTTTTGAGGCAAGCCTTAAGTGGCTTACATGCCTTTCTATACATGTTCTAGTTCTTGATTAAATAGCAATCATAAAATTCAGTTTACCATTAAAACCTTAACTTTTCCATCAACATCAAATTTTACCCGAGATTACCTTCCTCTAGGAAATTTAGACTGAAATTCCTTTCCCTAAACTAAAGGTGTCATTGATTTATTCTCAGTAATTAATTAACTCAATTGTTTTAATACTAATTGCTTTTACCTCACTTTGTAACATGTCCAATTTTTCTCCCCATCACCACCCCCCTGCTTCCTAATGCCTTGCATTCTGATTACTCCTTCCCTCAATGTACCCTCCCTTCTATCACACCCCACCCTTCCCTTATCCCCATCTTCTCTCTTTTCTTTTAGGGCAAGATAAATTTCTATACCCCTATCCCTGTAGTTCTTATTTCCCAATTATACGCCATAAAAGTTCTCAACATTCGTTGCTAATACTTTGAATTCCAACTTCTCTTCCTCCCCAACCCCACTGAGAAGGGAAGCAATTCAATACAGACTAAATATATGCTCTTTTGCAAAAGACTTTCATAATAATCCTGTTGTGTAATACTAATTATATTGCCCTCTGTCCTACTCTATCCCCCCTTATTTTTTTCTCCACAATTGACCTTGTCCCTTCTAGAAAGTGTTTATTTCTAGTGACCCTCTTCTCCCATTTGCCCTCCATTCTAACATTCCTCTCACCCCACTTGTTGCCTCCTCTTCTACTCTCCTGTTGTGTGATAAAAATTTTCATATCAAATTTAGTGAGCATGTTATTCCCTCCTTCAGCCACATGTGGAAAGAAAATCTTCATTTTTCCCCCTCTCCCCTTGTCCCTTTTCTTCTCCATTGAATAAGATTTTTCTTATTTTTTTATGAGTTATAGCCTGCCCCATTCCATTTCTCCCTTTCCCTTTCTGGTATTTCCTCCTTCACCCCTTAATTTTTTTTTTATTTTATTATATTTTTTTGCATGAATATCATCTCTTCTGATATAGCACACCTTGTACTCTCTATCTATATGTGTGTGTGTGTGCATGTGTGTGTACAATCTCTCCATCTACCAAATACTGAGAAAAGATTCAAGAGTTAAAAATATTTTCTTTCCATGTAGTAATGTAAACAGTTCAGCTTTAGAGAGTCTTTTATGATTTTTCTTTCCTGTTTACTTTTTCATGCTTGTCTTGATTCTTGTCTTGGGAAGTCAAATTTTTCTATACAGATCTTGTCTTTTCCTCAATATGAATGATTGAAGGTCATCTATATCATTGAATGACCACCTATTCCCTTGAAGTATTATGCTCAGATTTGCTGGATAGGTGATTCTTGGCTTCAATCCCAGTTCCTTTCACCTCTGAAATATCTTGTTCTAAGCCCTTTGATCCCTTAATGTTGAAGCTGCCAGATCCTGATTGCATTTCCACAGTACTCAAACTCTTTCTTTCTTGCTGCTTGCAGTATTTTCTCCTTGATCTGGGAACTCTGAAAATTTGACACACTATTCCTAGGAGTTTCTCTGTTTGGGTCTCTTTCAGGAGGTGATCAGTGAATCCTTTCAATACTTATTTTTCCCTCTGATTACAGAATATCAGGGCAGTTTTCCTTGACAATTTCATGATAGATAATGTCTAGGCTCTTTTTTTGATCATGGCCTTCAGGTAGTCCAATAATTTTTAAATTGTGTCTCCTGGATCTCTTTTCCAGGTCAGTTGTTTTTCCAACGAGATGTTTCACATTATCTTCTATTTTTTCAAATTTTTGGTTTTGTTTACTAACTGCTTGTTTTAACTCATAGTCATTCATTTCCCTGAACTCAATTGTCTCTTTCAACGAATTATTTTCTTCACTGAGCTTTTGACCCTTCTCCTCCTTTTGGCTAATTCTGCTTTTTAAAGCCTCCTTCTAATGTATTATTTCCTAATGTATTTAAATACATGGACCAGCCTATAGCAAGTCTCTTATGCTTTGTCAAATAACACATTCTTGAGTTAAGATTACAAAGTTCCTTCCAGGCAATGAAGTAATCATGACCTGATGCAGGTAAAGATTAAAATTGTCCAGAACCTGGATCTGGGATTGAGGATTTGGATATGGAAAAATGTAAAGAGTATTAACTCTGGAATCAAAGGGGCTGCATTTTGATCCAGCCTCTACCTCTTACTATCTGTCTGACCTTTTTCAAGTCAATAAATCTTTATGCATCCGAATATCTTCATCTGTTATTTGTGAGGCTTAGACATGTTGGCTTTTAGGTTCCCATATGGAGCTGAATTTATACTCATATGATACTAAGTCTTGTACTTATTATCCATACAACCTTGGGGAAAGTACCTTACTTCTCTGGGTATAAATTTTCTTATCCATAAAAGAAAGGAATTTCCATGTTTCCATTTGATAAGGTAGAAATCCAACATCTCATTCTCTGATTCCAAAACATTGTTTAAACGAAAAGCAGTGAACATTGTCTTTGAAGGAGAAAGTGAGATTTAAAATAGGTACACTATTTTAATTCATTAAAAGTATGCTTTGGCTGTGGAAATTTATCATTGTCATTGTTCAGTTACATCAGTTGTGTCCAACTTTTTGGGGCCTTTTTTGGAAAAAAAATACTAGAGCTGTTTATAATTTCCCACTCTAGAACATTTTATAGATGAGAAATTGAGGAAAACACCACTAGCTAACTTACCCAGGCACAGACAGCCAAAAGAAAATCTTCTGATCTATCACATTCATATAAATTTAAGTCTAAGGAAAGAACATGCTGAATATTTTATATTTTTTCCATTTTGGTTTTCTTTTTCTTCTGGTATGATCTAATTTTACAATTTGATTTGCTTTTAATGACTTTTTAAAAAGTTAATCTAGAATTTTTATCAAAAATTTCAAAGAGATCAAAAACCAAACATTATCCAATACTTCAAAACCATTCTTTGGTCCCCAGTATAAGCAAAATAGTGTAGAATTGAAGCTGAGAGAATGTCTCAGTTGTGTGTAAATTCAATGAGTGTCATGCAAGTGTAAGAGCCTTTCCAAAATGAGATATGAATACATCTCAGGCTAGGTATATGAGGAACAATCTAGGCAATCATTTTCTACTTGATGCAACTCTTTCAGCTGTAATAATATCTGCTAAGTGTCATTGATTTATCCATGAACATTAGTTGGTACAGCCAAAATTCTTTCAATTACAGGAGCACTGGTAATTTTTTCACCATCATGCGATATCAAATTAATTGTGAATATAAAAATAAAAGATTGTACTTTCTGTTTTCTGAGTTTTATTTTGTATATCATTTTCCTCTCTTTTTCAAAAGAAAACTCAACTGATACCATCATAGAAAATTAGAAAAGGTTTCTAATTAAATAATGATTATAGAGAGTAAGTAACTTTTTGAGTTCATGTTAAGTTTCTCACCTCAAAACTGCCTGGGAGTATATGCAATCTCCTTTTCATCCAACCATTTAGCTTTTCTATATTTCCTATCTTCCTATTCTTCCAAATACAAATCTGACTCCCTATCTCTTTGAGATAAGAATTTAAAAAAAACCTTCTCATTATCTTTGTGACATCAATACTTATCTATTTGCCTTTTCCTAGATTGTTCTCCTTTCCTGAAAAGCACTCCATCATCACCTACAATTCTTTGAATCCTGTTTCACAATCATTAGATATGTAGTATTGAGCAAACAATTTCTTCTCTCTAGATATCAATTTTCACATGTGTAATAATGGAGTTTAGACTAGATGTTTCTAAATTTCTTTAAAGATTTAACATTATATGGTTACATTAGAAGAAAACGAATAGATTATGTTCAGATAGGAAAGGGTAAACGCATTGCTTCTTTAAGGTAAATTAATAACTAAGTGGCTAAGCTGTTTGAAGACTTTAAGTAATTAGTTATTTAATATAATTAACTTCTGTTATTGACTAAGGAATAAAAAATGGCAGGAAACTCATCCATTTATTTAGTAAATATTCTGTCCATAGAATATAGTACTAGGAGAGTGTTTTATGAAAGTCCTCTGGCAAAGGGGAATATCTCCTAAGTGAATGTGAGTTCTGCTTTCTGTGACTGGATTCACATTGATATACTCCCCAGTGTATACATGACTGTCAATAGTTAAGTCTTTGTCCAGGTATGCAATTTATGTATAAGAGAAAGCCTACAGGCCAACTATGGACATTTGACATTGCCAGCTAAGACAATGTCATGTAGTACACACACACACACACACACACACACACACACACACACACACACACACACACACACTTGAATATATAAATCTTTCTTACCATAAAGGAAAGTAGGAGAGGAAAAGGATAAGAGAACAGGAGACTAATAGATGGGAGGGCAGATGGGAGGAGGGGCTAGTCAGAAGCAAAGCACTTTTGAGGAGAGTCAGGGTGAAAAGTGAGAGAGAGAGAAGAGAATAAATGGGGGTTGGAGAAATAGGATGGAGGGAAATACAGTTAGCAATAGTAATTGTGAAAAGTAATTGAAGCAGATTTGATAAAGACCTGATTTCTAAAACATAGAGAACTGAGTCAAATTTAGAAAAATAAGAGCCATTCCCCAATTAATAAGTTATTGAAAAATATAATCAGTTTTCAGATAAAGTAATCAAAAATATGGCCACTTGAAAAATATTTTAGTTTACTATTATATTGGAGAAATGCAAATTAAAACATACCTATTGGACTAGTTAATAAGATAGAAAAGGCAAATGACAAATGTTGGAGAGCGTGTGGTAAAAATGAGACTTTAATGCACTATTGGTGGAGTTGTAAATTGATTCAACCATTCTGTAGAGCAATTGGAACTATTTCCTAAGGGCTATAAAAGCATGCAAAGCCTTTGAACTAGCAATATCCCTTCCAGTTCTGTATCCCAAAGGAGATTAAAAAACAAACAAACAAAAAGGCAAAGGATCTATATGTATGAAAATTTTAAAGCAGCTGTTTTCTGGGGGTAAAAATTGGAAATTAAGGGGTTGTCCATCAATTGAGGAATCGTTGTACAAGTTATGGTATGAGATTTTGTTGAAATATTATTATACTACAAGAAATGATGATAAACGTGCTCTCAGAAAAACCTAGAAAGACTTGCATGAGTTGATGTAAAGTGAAATGTACTGTGCACAAAGTAACAGCAATATTGTAAGATGTTCAGCTGTGAATGACTTAGCTATTCTCAGAAATAAAATGATCCAAGACAACTCTGAAGGACTTTTGAAGAAAATTTATATCTCTTCGTGGAGAAAAAAAAATTGGTGGTGTTGGAATAGGGAGTGAAACATACTTAAAAATTATGCTTCTTGATATTTTTGTCTATGTTACAACATAGTAGTAGTTTATAATACTACTATTTTGGATAGATTTTGCACAGTTATACATATATAACCTATGCAAAATTTCTTGCTTTCTCAAAGTGCAGGTGGTGGAAAGAGGGGGAAAATGTGAAACTCAAATTTTAAAAATAAGTGTTAAAATTATTTTTACATGTAACTAGGAAAAATGAAATATTAACTACAAAAAAATTAAAAATTGAAAACAGAAGCGTTGCCTGTCACACCACTCTATCTTCCTTTCCAATGTTAAAGCTCTTTTGTCTTTTCTAATTTGGTATAACTGATCTCTCCCTTCCCCCTTCTCCCAGTGCATACTTCTTTCTTACATCTATTTTTTAATACCATCCCATCATAGTATCTATGTATAATCCTTACTGTCCTAATAAAGTTCTTTGAGTTACAACTATCATCTTTTCACATAAGAATGTAAATGATTTAAGCTTATTGAATCCACTGTGATTTCTCCTGTTTGCTTTTTATGCTTCTCTTGAATCCTGTATTTGAAAATCAAATTATCTTTTCAACTTGGGTCTTTTCATCAGAAATGCTTGAAAGTTTTCTACTACATTAATTATCAATTTTTTACTCTTGAAGAATTATATTTAGTTATGCAGGAAAGATGATAGTTAGTTGTAATTTTAGCTCCTTTGTCCCCAATAATATCAAATTCCAGGCACTCCAGACTTTTAATGTAGAAGCTGCTAACTCTTATGTTACCCTGACAGCAGCTACATGATATTTGAATTGGTCCTATCTAGCCTTTGAAAACATTTTCTCCTTGACCTTGACATCTTGATTTTGGTTATAATATTGTTGGAAGTTATTATTTTGGGATATCTTTCAGGAGTTGATAAGATAATTTTTTTCAATGTCTATACTGTTTTAGGCTCTGATTCTGGAATGTCAGGGATGTTTTTCCTTGATAATTTCTTGAAATATGGTATTTAGTCTTTTTTATCCTGATTTTCAGGTAATCAAACAATTCTTAATTTGCATCTCAATATATCTTCTAGGAGAATTGTGTTCCCAATGAGATATTTCACATCTTTTTAATTCTTTGGAATTTGTTTTATTGTTTCTTGATGTCTTTTATAGTCATTAGCTCTCACTTTTTCAATTCTAATTTTTAAGAAATTGTTTTCTTCATCAAGTTTTTATACCTTCTTTTACATTTGGACAACTAAACTTTTAAAAATGTACTTTTCTTCGTATGTTTTTTTTTTCCTTTATATCTTTTTTCCCTCGTGGTCAATTGTATTTTTCAAGGAGTACTTCTCTTCAATGGATTTTTGTTATTCTTTCTACCACTTAGGCTTCGTCTGTTTTTTTGAGGGGAATTTTATTCTTCAGTATTTTTTTTTTGCCTCTTTTATCAAGTTGTAGACTCTTTTTTCTTTCCATGAAGGCCATTTCCTGTAATCATGATCTATATCTTGCCACTGGACCCAGATGACTCTGGAAGAGAAAGTGAGATGGTGACTTTGCACAGCCCTCCCACATTAAAATTCTATTCACTTGCAAGAAGGGCATCACCTTCTTGATCTCATGGTCTTCTTCAACAAAAAAGTACAAACAACAACATGTTTTTTTCATAATTTTGCTTCATAACTCTAATAGCTGTTAACAATTTTTATTCTGACTTACTTATTTTATTTTAAAAATTCTTTGAGTGTGTGTGCTCTAGCAGAAATTATTTTGCAGCCTGAGTCTAATTCACATTTTTATTTGAGGTTTTGATGATAGAACTTCTGACTCATTTTTTTCTGAGTTTCTGTTTTGACTGTCTTTGTCACCACAGTAACTTTCTTTGGTCTTTTTCTTATTTGCTTGTTTGTTTGCTCATTTTCTACAGCTATTTCTTCACTTTCAACTTTATGTTAAAGTTGAACTCTGCTTCCAAGGCTGAGGGGGGTTTGACCTTTAGATTTTTAATGCTGTTATTTTCAGAGCTAGTTTGTGATGTTGGTGGTGTAGGTTTTCAGTTCTTCCACAATAGTAGGGTCTAAGGAGAGATGTGGTTACTACTCTTCTCGGCAGTGGTCTGTTTTGTGAGTGATGCAAATGACCTTTTACCAGTCTGTAACTTTTATCATTGTCCCCACTCCCCTGAAGTTGCATTCATTAACCCTTTACGTCTGCTTCTGGCTTGCTGAGATATGACCAGCAGTAGATTTTGTTCTACTTTCTCACTAGTGAGCAAGAGGAGAGAGGGAGAGAGACTTTTCATGTCAATTTTCTAAGTTGTTTTATACTATAAAATTATGTCACCTCATCTTTATTTTGATTCACTCCAAAATTCATTTTGAATAACTATGTAAAAATGTTTTGGGGGAATTTGGGAGAGATCAAATGAGACCCTGATTTTACTCTGATATCTTGTTTCTGCCCTTTAATTGATATTGATTTAGACCATTTTTTCATATGAGTATAAATAACTTTAATTTCTTCAACTCAAACATGCCTCTTCATATTGTTTGATCATTTATAAATTGAGGAATAGCCTGTATTCTCATAAATATGACTCGCTTCTCTAGATATTTGAGAACAGAGTTTTTTTTCAGAGAAATTTGCTGTCATCCCTTCCCCCCTCCTTTTAATGTTGGTCACCTTCATTTTATGTTTGTGAAACCTTTTTTATTTAATATATTCAGAATTATCTATTTTACAGTCCATCATATTTTCTGTCTCTTGTTTGGTCATAAACTCTTCATTATCCATATGACTGACAGATAAACTACTTCATGTTTCCTTAATCTGCTTATTGTATTACACTTCATGTCTAAGTCATGAACCCATTTTGATATTACTTTGGCATATGGTGTGAGATGTTGGTCTATATCTGTTCTTTGTCAAACTACTTTCTAGTTTTCCCAGCATATTCTTTGTCAAATAGTTCTTGTTGTTAAAGCTTGAATATTTCTGTTTATAACACACTAGATGACTATGGTCATCTGCTTTTGTGTATTATTTACTTTATCTAATTCTTTTTTTGTGCCACTCTATTTCTTTGTGAGTATCAGGTTGTCATTATGATTACAAATTTGTGATACAGTTTAAGATCTGATACATCTATGTGACCTTCCTTCAATTTATTTATTTATTTATTTTATTCACTTGATATTCTTGATCTTTTATGCCTACAGATAAATTGATATTTTTACTTGGTCTATAAAACAAAATTTTGGTAGCATGATTGATATGGCAGTGAATAAGTAAATTAATTTAGGTAGAATTGTCATTTCTACAATATTGTCTCAGCCTATCAATGAGAAGCTAATATTTTTTTTCAAATGTTTAGGTCTGATCTTATTTGCATAAAGAGTCTTTCAACTGTGTTCATATTGTTCATGGGTTTGTCTTGACAAGTTGAAACTTGAATATTTTATATTAATGGAATTGCTCTTTCCATTTTTTCTGCTGGATTCATTGGCTATAATATATAGAAACGTTATTGCATTATGTGGGCTTATTCTATTACCTGCCACTTTACTAATCTTATTATTTCAATTAGGCTTTGAGTTTAGAATTCTCTGTGCTTACTTTCATATCATTAGTGGCCAGCGATATTTTTTCCATATTATTTATTCCAAATCTTTCAACTTCTTTTTCTTTCCTTATTACTATAGCAAGCATTTCAGATGCAATATTTAATGAAATTGGTGATAATAGGCATACTTGCTTCATCCCTGTACTTAATGACTTCTAGATTAACATCATTATAGGTAATGATTATGGGTTGTATTAGACAGACACTAATTATTTTAAGGTAAATTTCATTTATTTCTATGCTTTCTAATATTTTACAAAAAGAATCAGCCCAACTCCCTCATCTATTGAGATAATCATGACATTTCTTGGTTTTGTTATTGACATTGCCACTTATTTTAAGTTTTATTAATATTAAGGCTGTCCTCAATTCCTGGTATAAATCCCTCTTGATGGTCACTTACACACTTTACAACACATTGATGAAATCTCCTTACTAGTATTTTATTTAAATGTTTTTTTTTTTTTGCATTGTTATTCATTAGGGAAATTGATCGGTAGTTTCTCTTTGTCTTTGTTCTTTACCTGTTTTAGGTTTTGGCACCATATTTGGGTTGTAAGAAGAATTTAATAACACTTCTTTGTCTATTCTTCCAAATAGTTTATTTAGTATTGGAATCAATTATTCTCTGTTCGGTAGAATTCACTTATGAATCTGTCTGGTCCTGTGGATTTTTTTTATAAGGTACTCATAAAAGGCATATTCAATTCCTTTTCTCTGGGTTATATAAGCATTCTGTTATATAAATATTCTCCCTATCTTAAGAATTTACATTTTTGTAAATATTCATCCAATTCACATAGATTTTCCAATTTATGGCCTTAAAATTGGACAAAGCAATTCCTAATAATTACTTTAATTTCTTCTTCTTTAATGGTAATCTGTTTTTCGTTTTGAAATAAAATTAACAAATAATTTGTCTATTTTAATATATTTGTTTACAAAACCAACTCTTATTTTTACTTATTAGTGCAATGGTTTTCTTACTTTCAGTTTTATTAATCTTACTATTGATATTCAGTATTTGCAATCTGGTGTTTAATTGGGGATTTTTAAGTTGTTCTTTTTTCTAGATTTTTAAAATTGCACCCACAGTTCATTAATTTGTTCTTTCTCTATTTTATTGATGCAAGCAATTAGAGACATAAATTTTCCCCTGAGCATGGTTTTGGCTGTATCCCATAAATGTTGGTGGGTTGTTTTATTTTTGTAATTCTCTTACATGAAATTATTTATTGTTTCTATGAATAGTTCTTTAATGCACATTATTTAGGATTAGATTATTTAGTTTCCAATTAATGTTTGATGTATGTTTCCACTGCCTTTTATTTATTATTTGATCAGAAAAGACTGTACTTGGTATTTCTATTTTGCTTCCTTTTCGTGGGAGTATTTATGATCAAATGCATGGTCAGTTTTTTTGTAGGTTCTTTGTATCATTGAGGGAAAAAAAGGTATTCCTTTCTATTCCCATTCAAATTTCTCCAGAGATCTATCATATCTAACTTTTCTAAAAAAGTTAACTTATTTTCTGTTGATTTTGTAATTTAAATTATCCAGTTTTGAGAAGGAAAGTTTTAGGTCCCTTGTTAGTACAGTTTTACTGTCTATTTCCTCTAGTAATAAATTTAACTTGTACTTTAAAATTTTAGATAGCATAATATTTGGTGAATATATATTTACTGTTGTTATTGCTTCATTGTCTATGCTACCTTTTAGTAAGATAGAGTCTCATTCCCTGTCTCTTTAAATTAGATTTTGCTTTTGTTTTGACTGAGATCATGATTGCTTTCTCTCTTTCGTTATGTCACCTGAAGCATAATAGATTCTCCCTCAAGTTCTTACCTTTACTTTCTCTCTACTCCAAGTGTGTTTCTTGTAAACAACACATTGCAGGGTTCTATTTGGTTTTTCCCTCTGCAATCAGGTTTAATTTTATTAGTAAGTTCATCCCATTCGCATTCACAGTCTTATTATTAATATTATATTTCCTTCCATCCCACTTTTCCCCTCATTTATCCTTCTCTTTTTTCTTTCCTTTTGCCATGTTTCTTCCTCAAAAATGTTGGGTGTCTGATCACTGCTTCCCCCAATTCTTCCTATTTACCGCAAGTTCCCTCTCTTCTCCTACATCTCTGCGTAATAAGATAGATTTCTGTGCTCAATTGAATATGTATGTTATTCCTTCTTTCCTTAAATTCTGATGAAAGTAAGGTTCAAGAATTGCCTGCCACCCCTGAGATAATTTGTCCCATTCTACCTTCCCTTCCTCCTTCTCCTAGTTTACCTCACTTTCTCACTCCCTTAATTTCATTGGGTTAGATATCATCACATTATAGCCATGTCATACCTACTTTCTATGTATGCATGCTCCTAAATGCCCTAATACTAAGATTCTTTGAATTATAAGCCACATGTCCCCATGTAGGAATATAAATAGTTTAATTTTATTGAAACCACTATGATTTCTCCTTCCAGTTTCCTTTTTATGCCACTCTTGAGTCTTGTATTTGAAAGTCAGATTTTCTATTCATCTCTGGTGTTTTCATCAGAAATGCGGGAAAATCCTCTATTTCATTAATTATACATTTTCCCAAAAAAGATTATA
This sequence comes from Notamacropus eugenii, assembly GCF_028372415.1. Taxonomy (NCBI): domain Eukaryota; kingdom Metazoa; phylum Chordata; class Mammalia; order Diprotodontia; family Macropodidae; genus Notamacropus; species Notamacropus eugenii. Next base: position 254,521,767 of record NC_092877.1, on the reverse strand, counting down.
CTCAATTTTTCTGGGTAAGTAATTCTGGGTTATAATCCTAGCTCCTTTAATCTGAAGAATATCGCATTCTAAGTCCTCCAATTATTTAATGTGTTGCTAAATCTTGTATTATTCTGACTGAGACTCCATGATATGTGAATTGTTTCCTTTCCTGTTGTAATATTTTCTCCATCATCTGAGACCTCTCAACTCTTTCAGTAGGTGGTCAGTAGATTCTTTCAACTGTTATTTTGCCTTCTAGATATTATTATCAAGGTTAGGACAGTTCCCCTTGATAATTACTTTGAAGATAATGCCCAGGATCTCTTTTTTAATCATGATTTGCATATAGTCAAGTAATTCTTTAATTATGTTGCCTCAATCTGTTTTACAGGTAAGTTGTTTTTCCGATGAGATATTTCATATTTTCTTCTATTTTTCGTTATTTTCATTTTGTTTCATTGTTTTTGTTATGATGTCTAACATAGTCATAAACTTCCATTTACCCAATTCCAACTTTCCAGTTGTTTCCTTGAGTGAATTTTTATATATCATTTTTTTCAATTTGTGGTCAATTCTCCTTTTTTAGAGTTCTCTTCATTGGAATTTTTGCCCCATTTTTTAAATCATTTGGCCCATTCTTTCTTTTTACAGTATTATTTTCTTCAGTTGAGTGTGTGTGTGTAGGTATGTGTGTGTGTGTGTGTGTGTATGTGTGTGTGTGTGTGCTTCCTTTACTCAGTGGTTGACAAATTTTCCATGATTTTGCTTCATCACTCTTGTTTCTTTCCCCAATTTTTCTTCTATTTCTGGAATTCTTCTTGTACCTGAGACCAACTTACAAATTTCTCTGTGGCTTCACACATTGCTGTTTTGGGCAGTCTGTCCAAACTCCACTTAATGACTGTATTTTGGGCCCTCCTGACTTGGAGTGAATGTCAATGGTAACTGTTTCTCTTTGAAATAGTAATCCTGGTTGTCTTCTCCTCCCACCTTGATTTTTTTTTCTGGTTTCTCATTAAAGGGGTTATCCCTTGTCTCACTTCATAAGGTGACCTATTCACTGAGTGGGCATTACATCACTCAAAGTGAGAACCTGAAAAGGCCTTAGCCTAAAAGATCCAGGGTCTCCCACTTCATGCTGGGCCATCTACACTCATCCTGATGAATATCATGCCCTTGGACTCAGATGGCTCTTGAGGAAAAAGTGAGGCTGGTGACCTTGCACAGACCTCTCTCACTCAAATCAAAATCAACTGCCAGTAACATCATGTCCCTGATGTCATGGTCCTCTTCAAAAATGAAGGACAAACACAATAGCTTCTAAGAATGTGAATTGATCTTCCTTGTAAGCACAGTAACTTTCTAGGATCAGGACTTTTTTTTTATTGGCTATTTTTTATAAGCCTATTTCTTGTTAATTGTCTTCATGGTAAATTTGGGCTCTGCTCCTAGTTCTGAAGGCAACTGAATCAAGATTAAGATTTTTTGTGTTGTGGTTTTCCAAATTCACTCAGGGTTGTGAAATCTTTAAGTTTTCACTTCTTCCAAAGTGGCATGATATGAGGAGGGTGTGATCACTGCTCTCCTGGTCTGTGCTCTGTTATGTAAATGACTACAGGTATTCTATCCTGCCCAATAACTTTGACTTCTGTCCCTGTTACCCTATAGCTCCTTATTCTATCATGTTAGTACTGTTTCTTTCCCTGGAATTGTCATCTAGTGTTGGCAATAAAGCAGAGCATTGTACTCAGTGACAACAAAGAGTCCTCTCTAATCTCATTCTGACCACTTGTCTCCCTCCTTTACTATCGGGTGGCCTGAGAGCTCCAGAATCATTCTCTGATTATTCATTCACTTGTAAGGGCTGATGCTGACTTGCCTGGGAATGTTCTATGATAGATTTCTGTCCACTCTAACTCCAGTGAATCACACCTTTGCTGATGACCTTCTGAGTTGTCTTGCAGTGAAAAGTTGTTTCAACCTATACTTTTGATACTTCTGCTACCCCAAAATTCATTTTGAAACATTATTTTAAAGAACTTGTTCGGGGTGGAATCTGGGAAACTTTAAGTGAGTCCCTGCTTTTAATCAACCATTTTGACTCTGTAAGGTGTGCTTGGATCTTTACAAAATTCTCACAATATAGCATAGTTCTATGGGGACTGGTGCAGGAAGTATTACATTTTGCCAGTGTACAATAGTGCGATATGCTGTAGTAGAACTTGCTAAGGAAAAACATTCATCTGATCTTAATTTATTTCCATGGTGTGGTGGTGCTATTCAAGTCTTTTATAAACTCTCTAGACTACCATGGGATACTGTATGTCCTCTAAGTGATGGTGCCAATCCATGAACTCATCCATTTTCTGAAGAAATTCCTACATTAGGAGAACACTGTATTGAGGGAACAGTTATATAAGCTATTTTTAATTACTAACTTAGTAACTCTTCAAAGTCAAATAAGACAACAAAATATGACTCTTCAAATAAAGACAAACTTTACGCTTCGTTTTAATTGATAACAATAAATATTTTATGACACATTAAAATTATCAAAGGGTTTTACAGACATTCACTAATTTGAGCTTCACCACAACCCTGTGGTAGATACAATAAAGATATTAATCATGACATTTTACAGAAGAAAAATACTAATTTGCCCATGGTCACACAGCTGGTAACTGTCACAGACAAAATTTGAACTTGTTCTTCCTGACCCCAAGGTCTGTACTTTAACTACTAGTCCATTGCACTATACATTTTAGCAGTCTCAGAAACAGAAATACATCTGCTTAGGACATCAGTTCAGTCTATATTTAGAAGTAATTAACTGAAATGGAGTTCCAATGGCTAATTCAAGTTCTAGTCAGTGTTGTATGCCAATCTATCAAATGTTGGAGCTGACAAAGCATGCCTGTCAAAAAACTAGACTCTTCTCAATTTCCACAAAGCCATTAAGATGATCTTACAATCATATTTACAATCACTTTAGTACTTCTATTCAATTATTTTTATCATTTACATGACAGAATATAATTCAGAACAATTTTGTTTATTATTGCTGAGTTCTTATGAGGGTTGTGATAATTATGCCAGTTACTCATTTATGAAACTTCCATGAAAGTAATACTTATTCTTAGGAAATAATGAGAGGACAAGACAAAATTTAATAACTGTATTTATGCATAACAAATAAGTCCTTAGAAGTTCTTGAACATGCAATAATTCAGGAAAAATTTTAAGCAAGTTTTCCCCCCACCCAATTAAGCTTGTCTTCTGTGACTCTAATTAATGGAGATGTTGTTATTTTGGAATGTCAATACTTAAACCTTGTTGATTAGGGAGAACACACACATATCATATAGATATCATATAAATATATATGTGAATATAGAGTTGCATGTGTGTGCGTATCCTTTCCAAATTTAGATGCTTAATGACTGAGTTGAAATATTTTTTTATTCTTCAAAGTAAAATTAATGAATTACCAAATGAGTATTATCCCAGACTTTCTCCTGATTGTGTAAATATAAATACTTTTAGAAAATGGATTAAAGATGATAACATTCATTGAAGTTAAATCCAACAGTTATCAAGTCCAATCCAATTCAATTTATCTCAAGAAAATTAGCATTGGTTATATGTCTGCGTTATTCCAGACACTATGATTCAGGGTATATATAACTTCCAACTGAAACATATCATTCCCTCAGCAAGTTTACATTCTAGTTCAAGTCATCAATCCCATCCAATTAAGTTGAATGGACAGATCTGTTGATTTGAATCCAAGCTAAATGGAAATTCCCTACTTCAAATAAGAACAATCAAACAATTAAACACAATTTACTCTTACAAAATGGAATACAAATTTCTTGAAAGTTTACCATATATGAGTCTATTAGGCATGAATTGCTGAATTAACTACTTAATTAGTAAAGAAAAATCAATCCACTAATTACTGCAGAAGCTTCCTTTTCAAACACATTAAATGTATTATTTTGTAAGTAAAAAAAATGTTTTTGTGACTGCATATCTTAGCCTCAAATACAGTGAAGAGTCCTTCTGTGGATATGCTGTCAATATAAGTTCAAGTGTGAAAGTTTGCCTAATTAGTAATGGACAGTGCTAATTTAAATAGAAAACAATGTGCTTCGTCAATCTCCATATTGAACTTAAATGTAGATTTGTTTAGCCACCGATATTGTATAAGGAGCCAAAGACAATGAATATATCTATTTTTTATGCTATATCAGGAACCACATTAAACATATGTCTATAAGACAGGAAACAACTGTTGTGAGATTAAACAGAGTGTTCTGTTCCCTGGTGCAGATTTTATCAGTACAGAGAGTACAGACAACTCTAGATTCTAGATACTTGATGACATGTGGTAGTTTGTTATGAGTCTGCATGTTTTCGATCAAACTGTTTGTAGTCATTTCATTCAAGTAAAACAAAATTAGGTTTTCAGCCAAGCAATGGTCATTTATACCTCTCATTCCATCTCTATCATGTTTGAATAACAAAATTCTCCTTAGAGCTCTCACAATATATTTTATATACATCTAGGAATTTATTATTCTCTATTTTGCCACATGTTTATTTCCATATTTCTCCTTCTCTATTACTGTATAAGCACCTTTTGAGCCAGTGATATCTTTTTCTTGATCATTGTTTCTCCTTTAGTGCCGTTTTCATAGTTATCAGTTTTAAAGATACTGATCTTAGGGTCAGACGACCTGAAAATGAATTATACTAACAGTAATTTCAAATGACAGTCTGACCAAGAATAAGTCAATCTGCTAGCCTAAGCTTCAATTTCTTCATTTGCCAAAAGGAGTTACTGATATTTGTACTGCCGGCATCAGCTGCTGGTTGCAAGGAAAGGGCTTTTTAAACCTCAGGTTTCTAGATAAACATAACATATTTAAGTTTATTATTTGTAACCATAACAAAATTATGCATATATATTTTATTTCCCTTGATAGAATATAAGTTCTTTGATGTGATTTATTTTTGGTTTGTTTGTTTTTTTGTCCTTACATCTCTTCCAGGCTTTAGGAGGTGCTTAACAAGTGCTTATTTATTGATTTGAAGAAGGAAGGCATCTATCAGGCCATGAGTAGAAGAACACGCTCATGAGTACTGGACATTAAGAAGATCTGAACTCTAGAGAGAATAGTGAATAATAAGTAGCTTTATTATTAATAATAAAAAGTAGTAAGTAGCTATAACATTAGAAAAGCAAAAGCAGCTTTTCAAGAACTCATGGTTAAAACCATGCTAACAGAACTGAAGTACATGATAAGGATTTAGGACTAAGGGGAACAAGATAAAAACCTAACAATTTCAGAGATTTCGAATGTTTCCTATTGAGAGAGTACAGTATCAGTACCCTTAATATTTATGTGCTGGAGTTGTGGACCCAGGTAAGGCCATGATTTTTTCTTTCTTTCACTCTTGGTCCCTGTGGATTCTCTACAGCTCTTCTTTATTCTATCTACAGAATAGAGGTCTTAGAACTCACCGCTTTAGATACATCATTTCTTTACCATGCTGATTTGAAAGTTCTTCCCAAAGTCAAAAGGATTTTATCCAATCTCTCATTCATTAATAATAGTCCCTAATGTCTCTCAACTTTAAATAACCTTGTAAATATAACCTCCACACTAAACAACAAAGGCAGTTATGTTGCTGTTCATCTTCTCCCTGGTCCTATATTTTGCCCCTTTAAATTACAGTGTCAAAAGAAGATCTACACACACACACACACACACACACACACACACACACACACACACACACACACACACACACACATATAATTAGATCCTCAAAGAAGGGCCTAAAAAGATTGGCTCCATGTTGATTTTCTAAGCCATGTGTTTAGGGCTTTTTATAATTTTCCTGCTGTTGTAGACCAAGAAGCTGCTGGAATTGAGAAGTGGGTGGTTAACTCCCTCTCTCTAGATGTACAAATGATTAATCCTACAGCATTGGTGAAGATTGCTTCAAATAGGGAAGTAATGGTGCAGACTTAGGACCCTTTTGGCTAGCTTTTCCCCCAAATTAATTAAACTGGGGCCAAGCTTTTGTTTATCCTTTGGAAAACAAGAGTACATAAAAACTTTTCAGGACTTTACCAAATAGCTCCTGAGACTCCAAGGAATCTCTTTGATCATTGCTTTCAACCTCCTTGCCTGTGACTTGAACCTACTTTCATCCTCTCAAATACATTTAACTGCCAGGGAAATTCTTTTTCTAGAGATATTTGAAAAGTTATTTTAATAAATGATTTTTTTGTTTGAATCCTCTAGTACTGAGTGATCCATTGCACCAGATACAGAACTGAGAGCCAGGCACCTGATTAAAGACTAGAATGGTAACAGAGAATAAGGCAGGTCTTAAGAGACAGTTCAGAGTAAAAATCCTAGAATGGCAATTTAGAGACCTGAAGGATCATAGAGCCAAGATGAATTTTCCAAATGGCCACATGTTCTTCAGTGTTATCCTTAGGTATCTAACCAATATACCACTATTTGCCACAAAAAATACCAATACATTGATTGAGAGTACATAAAAATGGATTTCTCTCAGCCTACTTCCACTGTTAAGTCTATTAGAATTAGGCTACACTAACAAAACAACCAGAAACAAAAAAAAGATTTCAGCAACCTAAAATAAAAATTAACCAAAAGTGTTGACTTGCAACAATGGGCAATTCAGAGCTGCAAAGGAAATTGGATACCTTCACTGTATTTGATAGTCATCTTTAATTTTCTGTCTATGATTATTTGAATCATATTAGCATTTAATCATCTTGCCTTTGGATTAGTTTGCTTAAATCTCATTTTATTTTAATTTCTTCATATCATAAGTTCCTAGATGATATTCAACTACTATAACTAATTGATCTAGCCATTTAAGAAAAGAGTAAGGCCACTGTCACCTGATTTCTTCTCTTCTCATCCTCCACTTCTTCTAGCTATAGTTGCAAAGAAACTAATCAACAAATCGTGAAAATTAAATGGGTGTGTGGAACTTACAGAAAGGCAAAATAGATTGAACCAACCTGCACGTTGTTTTTTTTTGTTTGTTTGTTTGCTTTTTTGTTTTTTCTTTTGTAATTTTGTCAAAGTAAAGAAATCCTGGTCAAGAAAATCCCCCTATTAAATGCAAATCCATAAGTATTCTTCAACCCTGCAGGCTTAAAGAATTGTCTGAGATACTTAGAGTTTACATGATTTGCCCAAGATCACACAGCCATTACGTTTTACCTGAGTTATCACAGCTGCCAGGTCAGGTCTCTATGCACTGCATATGGACACAATTCTATCATTCATAGGGTACAGACTAAAGGAGAGCAGAGAAAAAGAAAAGCATGAGAGAGGGTTGTAACAAAAATATAGTCATTTGTATCCTAAAATGTTATGGAACATGTGCTTTGGATTATTTTTCAAGCAGTGACATCAGCACTAATATTATTCATGAAGCATCAAGTATCCTTTCTTACAAGGGATATGTGTTCAAGAAAAGGAATAGTGGACAAACATTCCATATACCTTTCACTCAAATATGTGTGCATACACATATGTATTCATCTATTCATGTATGTGACTATTTTTGTATATTATATATATTTATATACATATATATAACACATTTGCTTGAATATGTTTAATCCAATTATATTTTGCTTATAAATGTATTTCTATGGGTGGAATATAAATCTCTATCTATGTCTTTCTATACCAATATCTACATCCACATGTAAATCTAGCTCTAAATTCATATTCATATGGATCTAGATATATCTATGTCGCAATCCATATCCACATTCATAACTAAAACTTTCTCTTCCTCTCTCTCCTTCTCATCTTGCCCTATCTGTATCTTTATCTTTCTCTATCCATATTCATAGCAATAGTGATACTGTAACCATCTCTATCTCTATCATCTATCTCTTCTCTAGCCATACATATATACATATATATATATATATTACCTATTTAATCTATAACTATATAGCTGCATCTATAACCATATCTGCACTTCATGTACCCCAAGGAACAAAGCTCAACTTTTAAAACAAAGCAAAAAACAAGAAATAAATATTCCTTACCACAAAAATCACTGTAGTGAAAAGGATGATCAAAACACAAACTCATAATAGGGAAATAATGACAAAACTCCTATATGTGAACCCTCAATGGGACACATGAATTGGTTTCAAGTCCAAAAATCCTTTAAAAATGCATGAAAGATATTTTAATAATAAAGTAAGAGAGACAGAATAAAAATGGGAAAACAAATAAGAGTCATGCCAGAGAATTATGGGGGGGGGGGGGATGTCAGCAGCTTGGAAAATAAAACAAAAATATTAACTGAAGAACACAAATCATTAAAAGTAGAAGTGGCCAGATAAAAAAAGGAGGGAGAAAGTTCCACTGAAGAAAACAACTCTTTTAAAATTAGAATTTACCAATTGGAAAAGGAGGTACAAAAGCTAACTGAAGAAAAGTACTACGCTAAAAATTAGAATTGTGCACATGGAAGCTAATGGCTCTATGAGAAAACAAGAAACAATGAAACAAAACTGAAAGAATGAAAAAAAACAGAGAACAATTTGAAATATTGCATCAGAAAAACAACTGACATGGGAAATAGATCTCGAAGAAATAATTAAAAAAAATATTGGACAACTGAAAGTCAGGATCTAAAAAAAAAAGCCCACACATCATCTTTCAAGAAATTATCAAGGAAAACTGCCCTGATATACAAGAACTAGAAGATAAAACATACATTGAAAGAATCTGCCAATCATCCCATGAAAGAGATCCCAAAATGAAAATTACAAGGAATATTATAGTCAAATTCCAGTGATTCCAGGTCAAGAAGCAAATATAACTAACAATCCATATTTCATAGAACCACATCCAGGATAACACAAGATTTGATAGTTTCTATGTAAAAGGATCACAGGACTTGGAGTATGACATTCCAGAGGGAAAACGATCTAGGATTACAACGCAAAACCAGCAAAATTCAGTATAATCCTTTGTCGATGCATGGTGGGAGTGGATATTCAACTAAACAGAAGACTTTCAAGTACACTTAATAAAAAGACCAGAGTTTAATAGAAAATTTAACTTTCAAACACAAGACTACAGAGAGGAATAAAAAGGTAAAAAAGGAAAAGGAAATCATAAAAGACTTAATAAGGTTACACTCTACATATTCCTACCTGGGAAGATGATATTTGAAAGACATAAGACGTTTCTCATTATTAGGGTAGTTAGAAGGAAAATATTCAGACAGAGGGCAAAGGTTTGAGTTCTATATGAAGGCATTACATGAAAAAAAGAAAAGGAAGGAGTGAGAGAAGAATGTATTGTGAAAAGAGAAAGTGAGAGGTAAATTATCTCACATAAAAAGAGGCAAGGAAAAGCTTTTACTGTGGAGGGAAAGAGAAGGAAGGTGGGGGGAGTGAGTGAACCTTACTCACATCAGAATTGACTGAGTGGATAGCATGCACACTCAGTTGGAAATAGTAATCTAGCTTACTCAACAGGAAAGTAGAAGGGAAATCAGATAAGAGAAGAGGTGGAAGTGGTAGAAAGGAGGTCAGATTGGGGAAAGAGGTAGTCAGAGGCAAAATGCTTTTGCTGAGGGACAATATGAAAAGGAGAGAGAGAATAGAATGAATGTGGCTGGGGATAATGGGATGAATAGAAATACAGTTAGCAATAGTTGTGAAAAAATGAAGTTTCTTAGATAAAAGCCTTATTTCCCAAGCATATTGAAAACTGATTCAAATTTATAAAAATAAAAGCCATTCCCCAATTGAATAATGATTGAAAAATATGATCAGTTTTCAGATGAAGTATTCAAAGCTACCAATAGCTATATTTTTTTGAAAAGTGTTCTAACTCACTATTGAGTGGAGAAGTATAGATTAAAATAATCTGACGTACTTCCTCATACCTATTGGATTGCTCAATAGGACAGTAAAAGTAGATCACAAAAGACAGGATGAGATATAAGTGCCTTGTTGGTGGAGTTCTGAACTGATTCAGCCATTCTTTAGAGCAATTTCTAACAATTCCCACTGGGCATACCATTTTATCAAGTAATGCAACTGCCACCTCTGTATTCCAAAAGATATTTTTTTTTAAAAAATGAAAAGGACTTATACGTACAAAAGTGTTTATAACATCTCTTTTCTGGTGGCAAAGAATTGGAATTTAGAGTATGTCCATTGATTGAGTAATAACAGAACACATTGTGGTACATAATTGTGATGGAATATTGTTGTGCTGTAAGAAGTAACAGGCAGGATGTTCTCAAATAAACCTTGAATGACTTATATATGTTAAAGCAAAGTGAAATGTACTGTATACAAAGTAACAGCAATATTATAAGATTATGACTTAGCTATTCTCAGCAATATAATTATCCCACACAACTTTGAGGAACTTATGATGAAAAATGCTATACCTTTCCACACAAAGAACTGATGGTATTTGAATATAATTGAAATATACTTTTTAAACTTTATTTTTCTGGAGGTTTTTTTTTCTCTTATGTTTTCTTTCACAACATGACTATTACAGAAATATTTTAAATTACTACACACGAGTAAACTTTATGAAAATGCTTGCCTTCAAAGAGAGCATTATGGGGAGCAAGGATATGAGAAAATTTGAACCACAAAGTTTAAAAGAAATGAATATGAAATTTTTTACATGTAACTGAGGAAAATGAAATACTACATAAAAATAGCAAAAAAAAGAATTAGTAAAACAAAGTCAGAAGGATGAAAAAAATTGAGGAAAATGTAAGATATCTGACCTGGAAAATAGATTCTGGGGACACAATTTAAAAATTATTGGATTACTAGAAAGCCATAATAAAAAAAAGAGTCTGGACAGCACTTTTCAAGGAATTATTAAGGAAAACTGTCCTGATATCCCAGACCAAAGGGTAAAATAAGCATTGAAAGAATCTACTGAACACCTCTTGAAGGAGATGCTAAAATGAAAGGTACAAGGAATATTGCAGCCAAATTCCAGAACTATCTGGTCAAGAAGAAAATACTACAAGCACACTGAAAGAAACAGTTAAAACATCAAGAATCCCATTAGGGATTACATAGGACTTAGTAGCTTCTACATTAAAGATATAGAGGGCTTAAATCTAATATTCTTGAAGTTAAAGAAGCTTGGATTACAACCAAGATGACAACACAGAAGCTTAGATTACAATCATACAGATAAATTGAGCATAATCTAATAGACTAAAATAAGGAGATTCAATGAAATAGGGGATTTTCAAACTTTCATGATCAAAAGACCAGAGTTGGACAGAAAATTTTGATCTCCAAGTACATGACTCCAGAGAAGAATAAAATGGTAAGGAAGAAAAAAAAAACAATATTCAATAAAAGTAAGCTATTTTTATCCATAAATGGGAAGATGATGCATGTAACTCTTAAAAACTGTTAGTTCAGTTAGAGGGAGCATACTTAGAGACTGTGGGTGTAAAGTTGAATTGTATGTGATGATAAAAAAATTAACATGTGAACAAAGGATTGTACTGGGAGAGGAATAACAGGGAGGCAGAATCAGGTAAATTTTACAACATGAAGGGGCATAAAACACATATTTAAGTGGAGAAAAAGAAGGAAGGGGTTGGGTATTGTTGGAACCTTATTTTCAGTGGATTAGGTTCAAATTGGGAATAATACACATACATAGTTGAGTAAAGAAATTCATCTTACCCTATATTGAAGAAGAAGGAAAAAGAAGAAAGACAAGGTGAGAGCAGATAGAAGGGAGGAGAGATTGAGGGAGGTTGTGATCAAAAGCACTAGTAAAGAAGTACAGGGTAAAAGGAAAGAGAGAAACAAAAAGCCCAAATTGGGGAAAATAAAATGGAGGGAAATATATAATTAATAATAATAACCATGAATGTGAATGGGATGAACTTTCTCATAAAAGGAAAGCAGACAGCAGAATGGAATAGAAACATAAATCCTACAGCATTTTCTTTTATGAGAACCACATTTGAAGCAGAGAGAAACACATGGAATAAAGGCAAAAAGGCTGGAACAGAATATATTATGCTTCAGTTGAAGTAAAAAAAAAAAAAAAAAAAAAAAGCAGGGGTAGCAATCTTGATACCAGACAAAACAAAAGCAAAAACAAATCTAATAAAAATAGACAAGTAAAGAAGCTATATATTGCGAAAAGGTACGATAAAGGAAGTAAAATCAATACTAACCATAAATGCACCAAGTGGTGTAGCACCTAAATTCTTAGAGGAAAAGTTTATTGAGTTGTAGGAAGAAATAGACAGTAAAACTATCCTAATCTTGGACTATCCTTCTTCCCCTTTCAGAACTAGATAAATCTATCCTCAAAATAAATAAGAAAGAAGTTAAGGAGATGAATGGAATTTTATAAAATTTATATATTATAGATCTCTAGAAAAAGTGAATATGGGTAGAAAGGTATATACATTTTTCTCAGCATTTCATGGCACCTATAGAAAAATTCACTATATATTATACCTTAAAAAACTTCACAATCAAATGCAGAAAGGCAGAAATATTAAATGTGTCCTTCTCAGATCATGATGCAATGAAAATTACATGTAAGAGAGGACAACAGAAAGATAGATTCAAAATTTATTGGAAACTAAATAATCTTATCTTAAGCAATGGGTGAATCAAACAACAAATCATAGAAACAATCAAAGACAATGAAAGTAAGGAGAGGATGATATCAAAATTTTTGCTATGATGCCAAAGCAGTACTTAAGGGGAATTTTTTTGTCTCTAAATGCTTATATGAGTAAAATAGAGAAAGAACAGATTAATGAATTGGGTATGCAACTAAAAAAAAAAAAAACAGAAAATAGAACAAATTAAAAGTCCCTAATTAAACACCAAATTAGAAATTCTGAAACTCAAAGGACAGATTAATAAATTTGAAGTCAATCAAGTGTTGAACTATTACATAAAACAAAGAGCTAGTTTTGTGAAAAAAATAAATGAAACCAGTTATTTTGATTTAAAGAAGAAAGAAGAAAACGAAGTTACAAATATCAAAAATGAAAAAAAAAAAGATTTCACCACCAATGAAGAGGAAGGTAAAGCAATAATTAAGAGGTATTTGTCTAGCTGTAGGTCAATAAAATATTACAAAGTAAATTAAATGAAGAAATATTTACAGAAATATAAATTGCCTAGATTAACAGAAAAGGAAATAAAATACTTAAAGAGCCTCATTTTAGGGAAAAAAAGAAATTGAAAAATCCATCAATGAACTCCCTAAGAAAAAAAGTCTCCAGGGCCAGATGGATTTACAAGTGAATTCTATTAAATATTTAAGCAACAATTAATTCCAATGTAATAAAAATAAATAATAAAATATTCAGAAAAATAGGCAAAGAAGGAATCCTATCAAATTCCTTTTAAGTCACAAATATGGAACTGATACCTAAACCAGGAAAAGCTGAAAGAGAGAAAAGAAATTATAGACCAGTCTTGCAAAAATTGTGGGTAGCAAGCAGCTTATGACTTGAGATGCTTGCAACAAGACAAAGGATTTCAGGTGGACCTGTGACAAATATAGAGGAAAACATCCTATGTACGGAGAGGAAATCTGTTGGCATGCCACAATGTAAGCATCCAGCAGGCTTCAAGTTATGCAGGTTTGTTATAGACCAATTTTCCTCATGAATAATGTTGAAAAAAGTAATAAACTATTAGTAAAGAGTTTGAATAATTTATTATAAGGATAATAAACTATGACCCGGTGGGATTTGTACCAGAGAGGCACAATTATTTCAATATTGGGATAATTGTCTGCGTAATTGAACATATGCATGACAAAATTAACAGAAATCAGGGTTATTTCAATAAATACAGAAAAAGCTTCTTGACAAAACATAGAACCTGTTCCTTTGAACAACACTAGAGAACACAAAAATAAATGGAGATTTCCTTAAAATGAAAAGCAGCATTTATTTATAAAACCATCAGCAAGCATTATCTGTGATGGGGATAATCTAGAAGCCTTCCCATTAAGATCAGGGTGAAACAAGGATGCCCAATGTGCTATTATTCTCTATTGTAATAACTATTTTAGCTTTAAGGATGAAAGAAACAGAAATTGAAGGAATAAAGATAGGCAATGAAGAAACAAAGCTATCACTCTTTGCAGATGATGGTATACTTAGAGAATCTTAGAGAACCAATGAAAAAAATCTTCTTGAAATAATTGACAGCTTTAGCAAAGCTAAAGGACATAAGGTAAAACCAAGTAAATCGTAAGCATTTCTATATATTAATAACAAATTTCAGTAGGAAGAGATGGAATTTCCATATAAAACAATTGTAGAAAATTTAAAATATTTGGGAATCAACCTGCCAAGTCCAGGGCAGGAACTATATGAACCAAATTATAAACACTTTTGCAGAAATAAAATCACATCCAAAAAACTGGAAAAATATTAATTCTTCATGGGTAAACTGAGCAAATACAATAAAATTATAATTCTACTTAATTTACTTAGCGCAATACTAATTAAACTAGCAAAAATATGCTTTACATATCTAGAAAAATAATAACTCTTCACCTGGAAGAACAGAAGACAAGAATATCAAGTAATTAACATAAAGATATTCAAAGGATGGTGTTCTAAGTTGTATGAGATCTCAAACTATTTTATAAAGTGGCAATCATCAACATTCTTTGGTACTGCCTAAGAAATAGAATGGTGGATCCAGGGAATGCATTAGATACATGAGAAACTTTAATAAATGACTATAGTAATCTACTGTTTTCATAAATCCAAAGATTCAAGGTTCTGAAATAAAAATTCACTATTTGTCAAAAACTTCTGGGAAAATTATATGACAGAAAGTAGGCATATTCCCACATCTCACAAAATATACTAAGGTAAGATCAAAATGGCTACCAGATATAGACATAAAAGGTGATACCATCAGCAAATAATGAGAGAAAGGGAATTGTTTATGGACAGGGGAACAATTCATTATCAAAAATGATAGAGAACATTATGAAATGCAAAATGGATACTTTTGATGATTTTAAATTTAAAAGTTTTGCACAACCAAAATCAATACAAGCAAAATTAGAAGGAAAGTAGAAAGATGATAAAGGCCTCATTTCTCAAATATGTAGAGAACTGAATTAGATTTAGAAGAATATAAGTCATTTCTCAGTTGATAAATGGTCAAAGGATATGATTAAGCAGTTTTCAGATAAAGAAATTAAAGCAATATATAATCATATGAAAAATTATTCTAAGTCACTGTTAGAGAAATGCAGGTTAAAACAATTTTGAGGTACTACCTTATATCTATTAAATTGGTTAATATGACACAAAAGGAGAATGTTGAATAAAAATGAGGGAAAATTAGAACAGTAAAGCACTATTGCTGGAGTTGTGAACTGATCTGACCATTCTGGAGAGGAATTAGTAACTATGCCCAAAGAACATTCAAATTGTATATCCCTTTGATCCAGCAATACTTTTACTAGGTCCCTATCCCAAAGAGACCACTTAAAAAGGGTAAAAAAACCTCCTTGTGCAAAAAAAAGTATAAAAACCCTTTTTCTGATGATAAAGAATTGGAAATTGAAGAATGCTTAGCATTTCGGGTATGACTGAACAAGTTGCGGTAAATGAATGTCATATAATTCTGTTGTGCTATAACAAATGATGAACAGGTTGATTTCAGAAGAAAAAAACAACTGGGAAGTTTTATACTAATTGATTCTGAGGGAATTGAGCTGAAACAGAGTAAAATTTTACATGATAATAATAACACTGTGCAATGATCAATCATGACTGATGTGACTCTTATCAGCAATACAATGATCCAAGACACTTCCAGAAGACTCATAGTAAAAAAATGTTATCTGCATCCAGAGGAGGGGAAAAACTATACATCTGAATGCAGATGAAAGGATATCATTTTTGTTGTTGTTGTTTGGATTTTCCCTTTTGTTCTGTTTCTTTCACAACGTAACTAATGTGGAAATATATTTTCATGCTTGTACATGTATAACCCATATCAAATTACTTGCCCTCTTGGGAGACTGGGAAAAAAAGACAAGGAGGAAGAAAAATTTGAATTCTAAATCTTTAAAAAAGTTTTTAAGTATATAATTTATTTATTTTTCAGTTCTTAACTTTCACTACCACAAGAATTTGAATTCAAGATTTTCTCCCCATCTCTCCCCACTCTCTACCCCATGACAGCATGCACTCCACCCTTCTTTTATCCCTCTTCCCCTCTATTTTCCTGTAGGGTGAATCAGATTTCTATATTCCATTGCCCTATATATTAATATCCAGTTGCATGCTAAAACAGTTTTTAACATTCATCCTTAAAGCTTAGAGTTCCATAGTTTCTCCCTCCCTCCTCACCCACCCACACTGAGAAAACAAGCAATTCAATATAGGTCATACATGTGTAACAATGCAAAGAACTTCCATAACAGTCATGTTGTAAAAGACTAACCACATTTCTCTCTGTCCTAACCTGTCTTCAATCTATTCCATTCTCTCCCCTGACCTGTCCCCCGACAAGAGAGCTTGCTTCTGATTATTCCCTTCCTCAATTTGATGTCTCTTATATTATCTTCCCACTTCTATCCTTTCCCCTTATGCTTTCCTGCAGGGTAAAATAAATTTCCATATCTGATTCAGTGTGTGTTATTCCTCCTTAAGCTTGAAAGAATTTTGGAAACTATCTTTATATATAAGTGGAAAAAATAAAATATTATTTACAAAAAAAGTAAGAGCAATGTCAAATAATGATTTAATTATAGAACAAAGTTTTGCTCATTTCAAATACCAACACAGTTACTATTAACATTCTGAGACCTAAGCTTCATCAATGTGTGAACCAAGAATCACCAGAAGTACAGTCTGGTTTTTGAAGAGACAGAGGAACTTCAGACCAAATTACCAGCATGCTCTGGATTATGAAGAAAGCTTCAGAAAAAAAAAAAGAAAAAAAGACTACTTCACTTCATTGACTACACTAAAACTTTTAGTTTGTGAATCACAAAAATTATTGCAACTCCTCATAGAAATGGAAGTACGAGTTCATCTTAATTGTCTCTTTAGGAATCCATATGCAGGGCAAGAAGGAGCAGTTAGAACCAAACTTGGAGTGACTAGTTTAAGATTGAGAAAGGAATATGACAGGCATATATACCTTTTCACCTTGTTCATTTAGGTTCTATGCAGATTATATCATGCAAAATGCCAGGTTGGATGAATAAAAAGCCAGAATTAAATTTTCTGGGAGGTATATGAAATAGTCTCAGATATGCAGGCAATAACACTCCAAAGGAAAAAGTGAGGAAGAAATAAAAAGCCTCTTGTTGAGGGTGGCAAAAGAGGTTAGAAAAGCTGGCTTCAAGTTTTACATTAAAAAAATTAACAGACAAAAACTAATGTCATGGCAACTGCTGCCATAACTTCCCAGAAAGTAAAGGAAGAAGTCATGGAAGCAATTTCACATTTTATATTCTTTGTCTCAAAGATTATTGCAGACATCAACTTCATGAAATTAAAATACACCTGCTCCTTGGAAGGAAAGTTCTGGCAGATTTGGACAGCATATTAAAAAGAAAAGACATCACCTTGCTGTCAAAGGTCTATACAGTCAAATCATTTTTAACTTCCAAGAGTAATATATGGCTGTTTAAGTTGAGTTATATGGAAGGCAGAGCTCCAGAACTGATGCTTTAAAATTATGGTGCTGCAGAAGACTTTTGAGAGTCCCTTGGACAGTAAGGAGATCAAATTAATCCATACTTTAAGAAATTAATTCAGAGTATTCACTGGAAGGACAGTTACCAAAGCAAAAGCTTAAATACTTTGTCCATATATTGAGAAGACAAGACTCATTGGTAAAAGACTCTGACGTTGGGAAAGACTGAAGGCAAAAGTAGTAGACAGCAAAGGATTAGATAGATGAAATGAATAGATAGTGTCATGGGAAACATGAGCTTAGAAAGACATCAGGAGATAGTGGAGTATAACCTTCATGATATGATCCAAGGGCTCATAAAGAATCAGGAACGATTGACTCTTAACAATAACAATGACAAAAATTTCTTACTTACGATGACTGTTTCATTGATTGTATTTGTAATCTGAAAGGAGCAGGATCTCCCATTGCATTCTAGGTCATCACCAGTCATCCTGATGAGTATCAATCAGACCACTAGACTCAGATGACTAAGGAGAAGAAAGTGAGGTTGGTGACCTTGTACAGACCTCCTTCACTCAAATCAAAGCCATGTGCATGTCATGCCATCATCTTGATGTCATGGTCCTCTTCAAGAATGAAGGACAAACACAAATATTTTTATACCTAGCACAATATCTCAAACACAATATGATCTTAACAAATCATTTTTCATAAGCCTATATGTTTGTATATGTATTAAGCACATACTATATGTCAGATACTATGCTTACACTGAACACTGGGAAAGCAAATGTTTTTTCACTAAAAACAAGAAGAAAATAGCTTCTGCCCTCTAGAAACTCATATTTCCAGACTTTCCTCATGAAAAGGCCAGACCTTATTAAAATTTCATTTTCAAATACAAGACTTAAGAGAGGCATAAAAAGATAAATAGGAACAGAAAAGAAAAAGAAAACTTGTTATTTAATATGGGCAAAATATTTACAACCCTATATGGGCATTACCTCCCTCTAAATGAGTACCTGAAAAGGCCAGCCTAAAAAGGTCAAGGTCTCCCATTGCATCCCGGGCCATATCCAGTAATCCTGATGCATTGATAAATATCTGGTCAATGGATGAAAATGACGCAGGAGGAGAAAGTGAGGTTAAGTTGGTGATCTTGCCCAGCCTTCCTTCACTCAAAACAAAGTCAAGTGCAAGTCATGTCATCATTTCTCTGATGTCATGGTCTTTGTAAACGAAGGACAAACACAGACAGACAGATTCTAATGAAAGAAAACATCACTTATATGAAAGCTGAAAAGTTGGGGGCAGAGACAAGGAACATAATATACGAATCTGGAGATCAGCCAGGTGAGAAATGAAGAAATCGTAGGCCTAGGCACTGTCCTTATATGATGATTCCAGAAGAGTCCCTCCAACCAGAGGGTGTGCCTCTGGAGTCTGACAGTACTTTCAAGGTGTGAATTCCAGTCCTGAAGAGATCTTTCTGAATATTATGGAACATGTGGAGGAATATTAAGTACAGTCTGGTGAGAAATAAGAAGATTATTTTATTTATTGATTGAGTAATAAATTCATACTGACTTACTAGGCTCTGTAATACAAATTAATTCTTCTTTAATGTGTTTTGTGAAAAGCAGCCCTAGGGATCCTCTATTCCAGTGGTGTCAAATTCAATGAAAAATTGGTCCTCTAGGGTTGCATATTGACTTAGAACACCACAAATTAACATTACCTATAGTGTATTACATTTCTTAACTTATTTAGTTAAATATTTAAAAATTAAATGTTAATCTGCTTCAAGCTTCACTAAGCATTCATTCAAGAATATTCATTTTGATACCACTGGAAGTCTACTGTAAACCACAAGTTCATACAGGGGTAAATCAAGACCCTATTGGGGGATGCTAGATAGAAGAACACTGAATTCAAATGCCATACAAATTCTACTATATTATAAATCCTCTTAACTTAATATATGATCCAATGAATCACTTTATCCCCTACTTTGCCTCTATTTCCTAAACCTGATCAATCCAGGAAAATAAAATTTCTTTGTATAAACCTAAGGGAAGTGAGGAATTAAGAGGCATTTTTACTCAACAGCCAACTAAATGGTAATTTGCATATCTTCATTCTACAATCACTTTCAAATAACACTTTAGCATACTGTTTTAAAGGTAGAAGGGCCATCAATACTTTATAGATGAAAATAATTAAAATGGAACGTTTCATTTACAAAAGGGATGCATTATGTTTATTAGATTATCTTTTAAAATATGTATATATGCAAATGTATAGTATACACAGTAGTTAAAAATAACATAGATTTGGATTTATGTAAGAAAGGAGCAGTTAACAGGAGACAAAGTGATAGGAGTTTAGATTTAGACAGTATCTCATCACAGAAATCTTTTCATTCTATAACATCTCTGACAGATGGTTCGTTCACCCTTTGGTAGGAAACTTCCATTAGTTGGTAACCTCACTAGGGGACCTATTGCATTTTTCAGACAATTATAATTTATTAGACCACTCTTCCTCTACTGTCTTATGCACTTATAGATCCCAATAATAATTTCTGCAGTTTGTTAGGAAAAGTCTAGTAGAATGGTGTTTCTAAAGCAGTTCATTAAAGATGAATGGCACTATGCAAACAGTTATCGTATTATTTTTTAAAATTTATTTATTTTTAGTTTTGAACATTCATTTCCACAACATTTTGAGATCCAAATTTTGTCCCCATCTCTCCCCTCCATCCACCCCAAGACACCATGCATTCTGATTACCACTTCCCACAATTTGCCTTCCCTTCTATCATACCCCTTCCTTCCCTTATCCCCATCTCCTCTACTTTTTTGTAGGGCAGGATAAATTTCTATACCCCATTAACTGTATTTCTTATTTCCCAGTTGCATGTAAAACTAATTTTTAACATTCATTTTAAAACTTTGAGTTCCAACTTCTCTCTCTTTCTCCCTCTCCACCCACCCATCCCCACTGAGAAGGCAAGCAATTCAATATAAGTTATACATGTGCAGTTATGCAAAAGACTTCCATAGAAATCATGTTGTGAAATAATAACTATATTTCGCTCCATCGTGTCCTGCCCCTACCCATTTATTGTATTCACTTTTGACCTTGTCCCTCCTCAAAACTGTTTATTCTAATTACCCCCTCCTCCCTTTTACCCTCCCTTCCTCCCTTCTATCATCTCTTCCACATCCCAACTATTCCCTTCTCCCCTATTCTCCTGCAATGCAAGATAGATTTTCATACAAAACTGAGTGTACATGCTATTCCCTCCTTAAGTCAAATGTGATGAGAGTAAGCTTCACTTTTTCCTCCTCACCTACCCCCTTACCACTACATTAAAAAAGCTTTTTCTTGCCTCTTTTATGCGAGAGATGATTTGCCCCATTCCATTTCTCCTCCCAATATATTCCTCTCTCATCCATTAATTTTATTATTTAGATATCACCTCTTCCTATTCAATTCACTCTGTGCCCTCTGTCAATATGTATATAATCACTCCAACTACCAAAATCTTGAGGAAAGTCTCAAGAGGTAAAAATATTATCATTTCATGTAGGAATGTAAGCAGTTCTACTTTATTAAGTCCCTTATGATTTTTCTTTCCTGTTTACTTTTTCATGCTTTTCTTGATTCTTGTGTTTCAAATTCAAAGTTTCTATTCAGCTCAGGTCTTTTCATCAAGAATGCTTAAAAGTCCTATATTTCATTGAATGACTATTGTTTCCTCTGAAGTATTATACTCAGGTTTTCTAGGTAGGTGATTCTTGGTTTTATTCTTAGTTCTTTGGACTTCTGGAATATCATATTGCAAGCCCTTCAATGGAGTCTTTCTCCTTAATGTAGAAGCTGCTAGATCTTGTGTTATTCTGACTGTATTTCCACAATATTTGAACGGTTTTTTTTTTCTTTTTTCTGGCTGCTAGCAATATTTTCTACTTGACTTAGAATTCTGGAATTTGGCTACGGCATTCCTAGGAGTTTTTCTTTTTGAATCTCTTTCAGGAGGCAATCAGTGGATTTTTTCAATATTGAAAATTCACTATTATTTCAATATTTGTACTCAAATAATTATTTCAATATTTTACCCTCTGATATCAAGTTTTCCTTGATAATTTCATGAAAGATAATGTCTGGGCTCTTTTTCTGATCATGGCTTTCAGGTAGTCCCATAAGTTTTAAATAGTCTCTCCTCGATCTGTTTTCCAGGTCAGTTGCTTTTCCAGTGAAATATTTCATATTATCTGTTAATTTTTCATTCCTTTGGTTTTGTTTTTTAATTTCTTGATTTTTCATTAAGTCATTAGCTTCCATTTACTTCACTCTAACATTTAAGAAATTACTTTCTTCAGTGAGCTTTTGCATCTCCTTTTGCATCTGGCCAATTCTGCTTTTTAGAGTGTTCTTCTCCTCTTTGGCTTTTTGGATTTCCTTGTGCCATCTGGGTTAGTCTATTTTTATAATGTTGTTTTCTTCAGCGTTTTTTGAGTCTCATTTAGCAAGGAGTTGATCCATTTTTCAGGATTTTCTGGCATCACTCTCATTTCTCTTCCCAATTTTTGCTCTATTTCTTTTACTTGATTGTCAAAATCCTTTTTGAGCTCTTCCATGGCCTTCCATGGCCAATTCATATTTTTCTTGGAGGCTTTGGATGGTGGAGGTTTCACCTTTTCTTCTTCTTTTTGCATGCTTTGGCCTCCCTTGTCACCAAAGTAAAATTCCGTAATCTGTTTCTTTATTTGTTTTCTGCTCATTTCGCCAGCCATTTACTGGACTTTTGAACTCTTTGCCAAGGTAGTTCTTTGTTTCTAGCCAGAGTGGAGGGTGTACTGTAAGATGCTAGATCCTCTATAGTCTGTGGGCCTAGAGCTCTGGAAACAGTGACTGTAGCTGTCCCTGCTGCTGCCATGTCTGCCATGAGTTTCTCCATCCCCTCCTCCTTCTGCAGTCCTGGGAGTGGGGATATAGCACTTCACTCCTGCTCTGATCCCACAGACTTTTTCCACTGACCTTCCAATTTATCCTCAGTGTTTTGGGGTCATGAAGTCTGGAAACCACCACAGATGTGAAAGATTCAGACCTGCCAAGGTCTGCTCAGGTCCTGTGCTCTGCTCCCAACTTGGTGTGACAGATTCTTCCTGGTGACCTTCCAGGCTGTCTTGTGCTGAAGATTTGCTTCACTCTGTCATTCTCTGGGTTCTGCAGTTTCAGAATTCGTTTAGAGCCATTTTTTATAGGTAATTGGCTGGTCTTGGCGGGAGTGTTCTAGAAAGTTAATGCTTTTTCTCCACCATCTTGGCTTGCTCGTTCTCCCCCTCCCAATTTGTCTTACTCTTTGCAATTTTCTTTGAACAAAATATTTATCTTATTTGAACCTCACTGACAATGAGGTGCATTCTTTTTAAAACCTTCCTAGATCTTAGAAACAAAGGCATCAATAGGAATACTTGTCCAGCATTGTTTAAACTGCTTCACCCAACATGCAGATATTATGTCCACTACCTGACCTATGTTGTATTTAGTCCAGTTTGCTAATCCTTGTTTACTTCACTTCATCTCAGGAGCTCTCGCTCTTCTTCCACCCAGGTCTCATGACTGACAGAGCCTTTCATTGATTTCTATTAGCCTGTGAACAGTGAAGTGCTGGTAAGGTTTAAACAATTTACAGGGCTGGCAATGGGAAAGAAAGTATGCATGAACAAATTTTATTTTTCATTATTAACATTTTCTCTATCACATTTTCAAATATAGACAACCAACAAAATAATAAGTCAATTTTTTAGCAGGTGATAGTTTCCATTTGATAGTGAATATCCATGTTAAATATTGACCAATCAGCTCAGTTTGAGCATGATTAAGTGCAGCCTTATCTATGATAAACCTGATATGCATATATAGTCATTAAAGAAGACCTAGACAAGAAGACCTACAAGTACTGAGAAAAAAATGGGTCATGTCCTTTGATGTGGACTGTGGTTATGAAAACACATTTACATATAACTTTTGCCAAGGTCAGAAATTAAAAATTCATGTGAAAGAAACTGATGGTTTTCCCTCTTGTTTTCCCTTTTCAGAGGGCAATGGTCTTTATTGTTTGTCTTTTCCTCCAATTAGATGTAACTTTATGAATAGAGGATGAAAGAACAAATTCTTACTCCTCTCTTTGTGGAATGATATACTGTTTGGGGATTCTGTTTTTAATACCTTGTCTTTAATTCTACAATATCAAACATTTTTTCCCAATCATCCATCAGAACTCAAATGTTCACTTTATGTTTTAAATATCTATATATTTAGAATTATTGTTTGATCCTTAGAATTCTAATTGTCAGTATATTTATTTTTGAGCTATGACATGAAAAAAAAATCTGTAAATATTTTTTAGTCCTCTCCTTTTTTTAATAAATTTCTAGTCAGAAAATGAATCTTGCATATTTTCAGAAATATATCTGTTGTTTTTTGTCAGACTGAAAAACGTGAATGTTCATTAAAGCTGATGTCAAAATCCTCTGCTTTAAAAACCACAAGCTATCTTTTTATTACTGCTGGCTACACAATAAGGTGGCAAAACTTGTCCCAAATTCTGCATGTTCTTTAGATAAACATCTGAAGCATTTTTTGTGATAATGTACTGATTTTCAAATTAAGATTTCTGAATAAATTTAATATTTTTGATAGATTCTATAGTCCATTAAGGAACACCCAAATTCAAATCCAGCTTTATTTAAGATAATGACAATAATGAAACAGTATATGAAAAGTTAAGGAATGTTGTGAAAGCAATATTTAAGAAAAACTATCTCTAAGTATTTACATTAGTGAAATAGAAAAAGAGCAGATCAATGAATTGGGTACAAAATTAAAAAAAACCTGAAGTACAACTTTAAAAAAAAAAACAATTAAGCACCATATTGTAAATTCTGAAAATCAAAGAGATTAATAAAATTGAAAATAAAAAAAATCATTGATCTAATAAATAAAATTATGATCTAGTTTTTTGAAAAAGAATGAAATACATAAGCTATTAATTAGTTAAATTTTAAAAAGGAAAAAGAAAAAAGTCCAGCATCAAAGATGGAAATGGCAAATGCACCACAAATGAACAGGAAATCAAAATAGCTGTTTGCTATTATTTTGCCCAAAATTCATGTCAGTTGTATGCCAAATATCTGAAAGTTTAAGTGAAATCAATGAATCTTTACAAAAATATAAGCTGCCTAGATTAAAAAAAATATTTAAGTCAATATATCTTAGAACAGTAAATTGAATGAGCCATCAATGACCTGTACAAGAAAAAAATTTCAAAGATTAAATGGATTCACAAGTAAATTCTACCAGATATTTAAGAAAAACCTTTCCAATTCTATATAATATACTTGGGAAAAGAGGCGAAAGTGGAGTCCTGCGAAATTCCTTTTATGAGCTACCTAAACCAGAAAAGAAAAAAATAAAGAAAACGATAGATCAATTTCTTTAATGAATATTGTTGCAAAAGTTTTAAATAAAATACTAATAAGGAGATTTCATTAATACATCACAAAAATCATTCATAGCAACACTGTAGGGCGAGGTCAGAATTAGGAAAGCTATCAGTGTAATTGAACATATTAATAACAAAATCAAGAAAAAAATGTGATTATTTCAATAGATACAGAAAAAGCTTTGAGCGAAATACAAAACTTTTCCCATAGAAAATTCTAGACAGCATAATAATAAATGGGCATTTCCTTAAAAATATAAATATTACTTATAGAAATCCATTCATTTCGGAGAGCAATTTGGAACCATGTCCAAAAAGCTGTAAAACTATTCGTACTCTTTAACTGAGAGATACCACTACTAGTCCTATATCCCAAATATATTGATGAAAAAGGAAAAGAAAATATCTTCAGATATAAAAATTCTTAAATCAATTCTTTTATTTGATGGCAAAAAATGAAGCTGAATTTCCATAGTTTGGGGATTGGTTGAAAAGTTTGAGTTATATGATGGTGAAAGAATTATGTTAGAAGAAATGACATTGAAGATGGTTTCCAATAAACCTGGAAAGATTTGCATGAACTGATGCAAAATGATGTGACTAGAAGAATGAAAACATTGAACACTGTAACGGCAACATTGCATAATGATCACCTGTAAATTATTTAGTTATTCTGAACAACATTGATCTAAAGCAATTCCAAAGGACTTACAATGAGACATGCTATCCACCTTTAGAGAAAATAAATGATGGAGTGAAAATTCAAATTGAAACTTTTTTTTTGTTTTTTTTTTACCTTATTTTTAATTTTTGCAAAATGACTAACATGGAAAAAATGTTTTGCATGATTTCACATTTATAACTGATATCAGGTTTCTTGCCTTCACAGTTAGCAGGGGAGTTCTGGGAGGGAGGAAGAGTGTTAAGAAATTAAGATATGTTTAAAAATAAATGTTATAGCAATAAAAAAGATAAATTAAAACCATTACAATAACAATTGCCATAGTGAAGAAAAAATATATAAAGGTTACCTACTTACTTGATAAATATTTAAAAAGTATGCCATTTACCAAGTACGAAGAGTATATTTATTTTCATTCTGAAGTCACACTTTGAATTTATCTATTTGAACAGAAAAAGAAAAGCAAAAGAAAGAGGAAGTTAGATACAGAAAAAGAGACAATGAAAGATGAAGAGAAACAGAGGCAGAGACAGAGACAGAGACATTATGAAAGCTTCAATGTAACCTTATAGCTTAGTCTGGGATTATTAGTCTATGGATTCTATTTCCTCATTCCACAGTATGTTTGCAACTCCTTTATAGCAAACACTTGTTCTCAATGCAAGAGAAATTAACCTGTCTTTCTATGGAAATTAAAAGCATTGTAAGAGAACTTGAAGCAAATAACCAAATTTGAAGAGAGCTGGAAACTCTAGACTATAAAGTGCTGGGGATGGAAGCTCAATTCCGTGTGGGCGGTCTCGGGCGGGTAAAGGTGGGAACTTCTAAATCTTAGAGTTCTCACGAGGTCCCCCATAATAACAACAGGGAATCGAGGAGGAGACCGAGCTATCTCGTGTATTTCTGCCTCTTCCCGTGAGATACGTTATGGGAGGAGCATCCCCGCTCTCCAGGCTGTCCCGGATCTGGGCACACCTACCTAACAGGCTCGGTATTGACGTGTAAACTACGCGACGGGAGAGCTTAAGTAGGGTCAGGAAAGCCTGAAAGTTCTCTTGGGTGGAGGGGCCACGTGTGAGGACACAAGGCTCCGCATTTCCTCTCTCCTCTCTTCCCTCCCCCTCTCTCCCCACTTACACTTCTACTTCCAATCTCTTATTGTAAGATCTTTGCCTCCTTGGGAGATCTTTCTCTCTCCCTCCTAAGGAAGAATTCCCTGCACTTGTAGCCAAGACCTTGAAATAAAGCTCAACCCTTGTTTGACTCTGGAACGTCTCTTCTCTCATACGAGCATCTGGCTTGGCCAGCCGAAGACCTTGAGAGGTGAGGTAAGAAGACTCGGGTAGCCCACAGGCCTCTAGGCCTGGCAATAAAGTATGCTGAATCGTAAAGAAATGATGAGATGAAGGAAGGGGAACAAATAGAGAAAGCATAAATTTACCAGATTCTTATAGTTGTCATAAGTAAACCACAAAATTCTATCCAGGAAGGTTGATCTTTAGGCAGGTTAGTGAACCAGGGAAGGCTCCAGTTACTCATGACTGGATTCACTTTCGATTGGTAGACACTTATGTTTTATTTTTGTAATTGACTGGACATCCTTCCTGAGTGGGGTTAAAAATTCTTAGGCTTCCCCTATGTACATCACACAAATTGTGATTCTCATTATCTTTTGTTTCCATATTCCAGACAGGAAAATTTTCAGTTCCATGAGTGCCTTTATTTTTTCTTAAATGTTATCCATCCTCCTGTTTGTTCCTGATGTCTAGAATATATTTTCTACTTTCAGAAAATATGCTTTCTTGTTTGTTTCTCTGGCTTCCTTCAACATTCTAAAAAAGACTCAGGATTGTCCCATTGAGATTACCTGTACAATATTTATATTGTAACTAATTTTCACATACATAGTTACTGACACATATTGTCCTGCATCAAAATGTTAGGTCATTGTCCCTAGAGACCATTTTTTGCATTTTTTTGATAATCAACATTTAGCACAGTGCTTATCACAAAGTAGGTGCTTAATAAACTCTTTGTGATGCCAACTATGTACTTCCACCTTAAAGATTTCATAATTTACTTCAAAACACAGCTCAAGTATCACCTTACATGAAGGTTTTTCTGATCAGTTTTCAATTTCTCACTCATTTTATCCTACCTTTGTATATATTTTATATTCCTTTGATAAATTGCTTCCCCATAGTTCAATTACAAAAATTCCTTGAGCAAAAAAAATTTATATACATACATACATACACACATGTATATATAAATATATATATATATATATGTATATGTGTGTGTGTTATATTACTTTGCATTCACAGTACTTACCATACAATGCTTGGAGTGTGATAGACTCATAATTTTTTCATGAAATTGGCTTTACATAGTTTTCTCTGATAGAAAATATAGTTTTGTGTATGCAAAAATGATGTGAACAATGTTCTATGATACTCAGAGGAATGAAAGTTTACATTTCACCTAAGAATACATGAAGTTTTCTTGAAGAAAGTGAGACTTGACCTGGACAAGGGAAGATTCTTAGTACTATCTGCCAGGCCTAGAGGCCTGTGTGGGCTACCCGAGTCTTCTTACCTCACCTCCGAGGTCTTCGGTTGGCCAAAACCGGATGCTCATATGAGAGAAAGGACGTTCCAGAGTGGAAAAAGGGTTGAGCTTTATTTCAGGGTCTCGGTTACAAGTGCAGGTGGATCTTCCTTAGGAGGAAGAGGGGGAGATTTCCTAAGGAGGCTAAGATCTTAAGGGATTGGAAGTAGAAGTACAAGCGGGGAGAGAGGGGGAGGGGAGAGAGGAAAGAAGAAAAGCGGAGCCTACTGTCCTCTTGGCTCCTCACGTGCTAAGAGAGCTTTCAGGCTTCCTCAATCCTACTTAACCTTCAGCCGCATAGTTTTGCATCTGAATACCGTGCTGTTAGGTAACTAGGTGTGCCCAGATCCGGGACAATCTCGAGGGCGGGGAGATCTCTCCCCCATCACGTTTCTCACGGGAAGAGGCGGAATTACTCGAGATAGCTCGGTTCACTTCGATTCCCTGCCATTTCCTGGGAGGGTCTCATGAGAGCTCTAAGATTTAGAAGCTCCCACCTTTACCTGCCCGAGACTGTCCACATGTAATTGAGCTTCCAATCCCAACAACTATCTAGAATGGACAAAGCATGGTAAGCTGCCTGTATCCTGTATCAACAAACATTTAGAGAATAATGAAATTATATTCTGTATTTAATAAACTCTGTATTGAAATTTCTACATTTGTTTATAAAATCTTCCATATTCTAAATCTTTTGAGTACAAGTACTTTCTCTTTCCTCCAGGCATTGACTTAAGAAATTCCTAAAGAATCTAACTTCCCAGGAAAAAGACATGATTCTAAAATTTCTAGAATTTTGTTTAATAGATCTTATTAAATGTATAAAATATTTGAATCTCAGAAGAAATTATTAGCATAATTATGAACATATAAAGCTGTTATAAGTTGAGAGTTGCCAAGCAGATAGAACATCACAAGAAATTCCTAGTTCCAATAAAGAAATGTATCAAAATTGACTCCACTATATAGAAAATAGGATTCTTTACAATAATCCTAAAATAAATTACATTATTTATGAATAAAGAATAGAAATTGTTACCCATGTTTTTGTTGATATTTTTGGCAATGATGATATTTTTTACTTTTCAATAAGCCCTTCTCATTGGAAAACATTTGAAGAGCCAGATAGAAAAAGACAAAGTTTGATAAATATAGGGAGCCTTGGAATAGGAAAGAATCTGGATAAGGAGAATACAACCAAAAAATTGCTAAATTTGATACAAGGTAGAGAAGATACTATTCTCACAGCCAACTTAGAAGAAAGGAAGCAATGGCAACAAAGGGACCTGTGTCTTAAAATCTTGTCAATGATTACTGGACAAATCGGGCTACATATCTAAAGTCATGACTGTTGTTAAAATAAAGATCTAATCATTTGCTCCTTCTTTAAGGGTCAACCTATATTATATTGTCTTCTGTCAAAGAACTTTCATCTCTTAAGTTCAATGAAAATATTCTCTCTAGTTAGTTTTGAATTGAAGAGGCTGCACCCAAATAGTACTCCTCAAGTGTTGTTGTTTGATCTTCATTCTCAAAGAGGGCCATGACATCAGGGAAGTGACGTCATGGCATGCAAGTGAATTGGGTTTAAGTGAGGGAAGGTTGAGAAAAGTCACCAGTCTCACTTTCTCCTTTAGAGCCCTCTGTTTCCAGGAGCAAGATGTATATTAGGATGAGTGGACATGGCCCTGGATGTAGTAGGAGATCTTGGTCTTTTTAAGACAAGTTCCTTAACAGGTCTTAGTTTGACTGAGGCAACGCCAATTCAGTAATTAAGGACAGATGAGAGATGAGGCACAGATTCCTCCTCAATACAGTCCATATGGTTGTCTGGATACCATGAATTAGAATAAAAAGTCATATGGTATTCATAAAATAGAAAAGCAATCTTTCCAACACTGACATTTTGGGGACTATTTTCCTCCCTGAGACCAATTGTTCTCACTGCAACCAAGTGAGAGGTGATTAAGTTTTCCATGCCATCCTCTTCAGATCCAAAAAGCTATGAGGCAACTTAGCTGCAGTTGTTTGCTACAATATCAACAAGGTCACTGAACCAGAAGGTTCAATTACTAACAGGACACTAAATAAGAGAAGGATTTAAATAGCAATACAGGGTGGGAGGTAAAGGGAAGTTAAAAAGGCATTCCAAGAGTAGGAATCAGAATAAAGGGAATAAAGGAAAGAATAAATTACATTTAGGGGACTAGATTTTTAAAAGAACAATGTAATTTACTTTGAATGCAATATAGGATAAATGAAGGATACAGATATAATATACTGGTGGAAAAGAAGAAACTAGATGATGAGTAATATTAACTCGACCATGAGAGTAGACTATATTTGTTGAAAGGAAAAAGCGCTGGAAGTTTTCAGCAGCAAGTGAATGTGAATGAAAATTAATCTGGACAACATGTATTGTATGGATGTTGATTCTCTAGAGCAGGCCTCAGTGACTACACATCTACATATTGTCTCAGAAAATCCTCTTGTGTGAAAAGCAAGAGAATAAATCTTCCTATCAAATATAAATGAACTTGAGAAAGTTTTCTATTTTTTCTCTACTTGAATGATTTGTTGCAATGCAGAGCTGAAAAAAGAAAAGTTGTACTATTCTTATCTGATAGCCAGAAGATTGTAAATCTGTGGACAAGAAGCATATGTCACTTATTTCTATATCCCTTGCCAAACCTTGAATTCCTTTTCTTTTATATAATGTAGTAAATAAAGGTTTGACAAATGAGAGAGTCGTCTATTCAATGTTTTTGCCATTATGTAAATGTATGCACGTGAACAAATACAATAAATATTGTGCTCAGTTGAACAAAATTTTTCCATCTTCTTCTTGGTTCTATTTACTTTCTACCACTTCAAGGGTCTGAGAAGTTCTTTACTTTGTTTTTGCACAAAGGGAAATATATTTACATACACATACATATATATACACACATATATACATACATACATATACACTACACAATATACACAGATACATACACAGGCATATATATACACACATATATACATACACACACACACACACACACATATATATATATTCTTTAAAATTTTCAATTAGGAGATTCGAAATTGTCAGTGAATTTACAGGTAGCTAGACAAGATAACTAATCAACTACTTTTTGGCTTTCCCTTATCACAAATGTTGAAAAAAAAACTCCTTCCTGTCAACTAACGCAAAGCATATCAATGAAAACTTGCATTGTTTTTAATCAGTAGTATCAACAATAGATTTTTCTAATATTACTAAAATCATGGATTCATGATTCCTTACCCTAATGTTTAGGAGCAGATAACCCTGGGAAAAATATAAGTTATTTGTGGAAATTTGGCAGAGAAAATTTCTAACTCAAAGATACTTGTAAATTAGAATACAATGTTAGGATCAATTTATATTATATTTGCAGTAAATATTCAAGAATGAGAAGTTATCATTCAATGTAGACACACCGTAATAAGGAGAGGATGCAAATGCATTTTTAAAGATCCATTACCATCAGAATCAGTGCTGCAAAATGACATAATCATAGCCTTATCAATAATTTAATGCATCTGCAAGAGAATCATTGACAGAAAGACGTCACCAGTATAACTGTACCTGAAAAGTGGCAAGAAATTGAGAACAACAATATTTCACCTTTTATCTTAGTCAATGTAAATAATAGAGCAATGACTTTTATTTCATCAAAATATACACTCTCATTCTCTCTCTCTCTCTCTCTCTCTCTCTCTCTCTCTCTCTCTCTCTCTCTCTCTCTCTCTCTCTCTCTCTCTCTTTCTGCCTCTCTCTACTCTCATGTACACATGTGCGCACCCCCCCCCACACACACACACCACTTTCTACAGCACTAAGCCAGAACATGGTAAGAGAAAGACAAATTTCTTGTCATGACATTAATACACAATTATATAAATGTAAAGGAAGTAATTATTTCTTTTTGCTTGCTGTCATTTGTGGGCTTATTCTTAACTAAAGTTCAATATTATGAACCTTATGAAATGGTATTTTAAGAGTATCAGGAAGTTATAAGTTAATGATAAAGCTATTTTTTGTTCAGGGTCAAATGGATTTACAAGTGTATTCTATCAAATATTTAAAGAGCAATTTATTCCAATACCGTATAAACTATTTGGGAAAATGGAAAACCAAATTCTTTTTATGAAACTCAAAATGTAATGGAACTGAATGATGAAAACTAAAAGCAATATTATAAATTAATAATTTAAAAAAATGTTATTAAGGAAAATAGCTCTGATATCCTAGAACCAGAGGGTAAAATAGCTATTGAAATAATTTCTCAATCACCTTCTGAAGGAAAATTCAAAAGAAAGATACTAGGGATGTTTTACCCAAATTTCAGAACTCCCAGGTCAACGAGAAAGTATTGCAACCAACCAGAAAGATAGCATAAAATTATCTTGGACATTCAGTCAGAAAAACAGAAGATTTGGCATTGTCTCCATTAACGGACTGGGATGCTTAGTATTTGATATTCCAGGGAACAAAGAAGCTAGGATTAGAACAAAGAATCTTCCTTCCTGCCTTCCTCATTCCTTTCTCCCTTTTTTCTCTCTTTCTCTCCTTTCTCCCTTCCTTCCTTCCTTAACTTCCTTCCTTTCTGTCTGTCTCTCTTCTTTCTCTC